>NW_024466944.1:0-509637 GCF_017591425.1 Ochotona curzoniae
AGTTTGTTGCTGCGCCCAATCCATGAGGAACTAATCCATCTAACAGTATGAGAACAAGCGATATTGGCCTGAAGCCCAATGCCAAGGTACAAGCACCTCCGTGGGAAAGTGATTTCAAATAGTGCTTGACATTCACACAAAAAGCTGGAAATGTCAACTACTGCCGTAGGTAACATTTATTTCACAGGGGAAATGTCACAGCCTCTGCTTCTCGTGATAGTCTGTCATTTCACCAAGTGCCTAAAAAACCATAAGACATTTATGACCCAAGTGTGAGATTATAGAAACAACCACTTAATCCATCAGCTCGTTGTGACCACTGAGTCAGAGAAGATGAAAAATAGCTCCAAAAAAAAAAAAATCGGGTAAAATCAAGCACCTCTCTTCTGCCTACAATGTGAAAACCCAGATTACATTAATATCTGTTGTCATAGTCACAATTGGTAAACGGATCATAAAGGGTTTTGGCTTCTGATTAGTGAACCTAACAACAATTTAAATTCCTAATAAGCATTGTAAAGTCCATCTATACATACACAACATTTTCTATTGGGATTCAATGACAAATTGCAAATCTTTCTGCTTTTGATTTCAGAAATTGTAAACCTTTGAGGAAATTTTCCCAACAGCTCCACCTTTTTCAAAAATTTTTATGATATACAGATCTTCCATCCGATGATTCACTCCCCAAGTGATACTATGCCGATCCGAAGCCAGGAGCCTCTTCCGGGTCTCCCACGCGGGTGCAGGGTCCCAAAGCTTTGGGCCGTCCTCAACTGCTTTCCCAGGCCACAGGCAGGGAGCTGGAAGGGAAATGGGATCCCGGGCGTGCAAGGCGAGGACTTAACCACTTGCGCCACCGCGCCGGGCCCAAGCTCCACCTTTTTCAAAAATGATGATATGTGTGACTATATTTTATTTACCCTCAAAATAATTGAAAAAAAAATGTATGGAGTAGTTATATAAGTTTTTTTTTCTTGGAAAATGTAATTGAAAAGAGCACTTTTTGTTTACTTACACAAACAGCTAATAATTTATGCAGTGGCAATTAATTCTTGGACAATTTCATTATACAGTTGTTCATCAGCTTAGGATGTTGTTCTGCTTTGCTTCATCACATCAAGTATTCTAACTCACAAATGTGCCCTGAGATGGAAATTGTCACAAATCATACAACAGAAAGTTTGAGAGTGTGCATAGCCAGCAAGACTTCTCCCACAATATTTTCGTTACAACACAGATGTAAGTCTTAAAGCTTTGGAATTTCATCTTTTGGAAACATGCTGATACAACTGAATTCTTAAAGTGACTGTATTATGAATTCAGCTCTACTGAGAGAACGTGAAAGTGTGCCAACCATGTCTTTTGTGAATGTGTTTTAAAATTTTCCTGAAATGTGTCATGCAAAGCTGAAGCAAATGAGCTGGGATCTCATGGATAGCACAGACTTTGACATGTAAATTAGACAATTTATCAATGAGCATGCTGTCATTAATTCTGAAAATTTGGCAACCTTTTTTTTAACTATCCAAATTCCTGAGGGGTCAGTCTATGTATATGTTTGTTGTTAAGAGAGTTTATTAAAATAAAGATCAGAAGAGTTAAATACGACAATGGTATAAATGTGTATTTATGTTTTTACAGTATCCAAATAGAAATAAACCCTGCATAATCATTTATCTCTGCAAAGCACTGCACTGTTTTTATCATTATCAACAACAAATGACAGTTCATTTGCTGAGCATTTTTTACTGCTACTATTTTGTTTGCTTGAAATCAGTTCCATTGGTTCATTTGTCTAAAGTTTTGCTAATTCTGCACTGACTAGGACCCTGCTTCTTTGTAGAATCCTTATATCAGATACATGGCCTTTCTACTTCATTCTCTCATTTGCAAAATCGGTTGAGCTATTCTCTCTCTTTAAATTTTCAATAAATTTTTGAAATATTATATATGTTCTTATTTAAAACAAATATTCTGTCTCAAATTACAATACATCTGTCAGTCAGCTTTGAAGGGGTTTGATGTTATCACCTTTAATGAGTCTTCTGGTTCATGGGTAGATGCACCTTCATGTCTATTTAGTCTTCACAAATAAGTGTTTCATTCATAAATACTTGGTACACTCATAGTTAAATAACTAATTATTTGAATGGCCATGATATGAATGATGGATGTTTAAATAGAACTGAATGTAGAGAACCTCCATTTGTTGATTTGCTCCAAAAATGCACTCCATCACTGAAATGGACCCAGGTACAGCCTGCGACTGGGAATCCCCTCCACATCTCCCACCTGGGATGCAGCAACCCAACTGTTGCTGTTGACACATGGCAACTACATGAATCATCCCCTCACACCCTCCATGGCTCACATTCAAATGAAGCAAGAGTCAGGAGCTGGATCTGGGACTCAAACCCGTACCTGTGGTATCAGATGCAGGAGCCTCAAGTTTGGTATTATCGTGCTGAACTCTTACTTTGCTTTGCAGTCTTCACACAGATAATGTATACATTTTAGTAAAGGACCCACAAGGAGACATGTGATTTTTGGGTAAAGGTTCATTTATTGAAATGAAAACTCTGGAAATCAAAGTAAATACAAAACCCCAATGTTGAATAATGATTTTCTTCCCTGTGCACCCTGACAATCTCCTTCTCCCATATACATGAAATAGGTACATTGAAAATAAGGTCAACAAATCAGAGAATTTGATTTGGGCAGAGAGTGGAACAATTAGCAACACCGTTTTGCCTGTGTTTGAGGGTTCTGGCTTCTACATTTCCACTGGAAAAATATGGAAGGTCCAGGACAAACAGCTATGAGAAATTCACTGCAGGCATAATTGAAGCATTTTGGAAAAATCTCTAGTCTACAGTAACAATCAAATGATTCTCCTGTATTTACTATGATGGGAAATACATTCATATATAGTATATATATATAAATTCATATATATACACGAATATATGCATATATTTATATATATTCATATATATGGGTATATATGAATATACTGTATGAATGTGACACATTTATGAAAGTAAAGTCATACATGTAAAGTTTTGCCTTTCTTATAAAGCAAACCCCCAGGGTACAGCTAATATGGCATCATATTTTTGTCACCTTTAGCCCTGTGACTTGCTCCAATATAAATTCAAATAATGTATATTTTACTAATCTAGACTCAATAGTACTGGACTAAATAGTATTTCACAAATCAGAAGTGACAGTCATCTGTAACTAGTGTCCTTGCCATTGAATTAGGCACTGGCATTAGGAGCAAAAGATACGAGATGACCCGCCTATGTTGGAGGTGGTTAGTTTGGATAGAGGAAAGTACAGGACTTCTTGCCTTGACTGTCTCTTTCAATGTTAGTTGCAGGTGAATCATGTTATTATGTGTATTGTTACTTCATTCTCATGAAACTTTATATATGTGTTATGATATATAAATATATACCTTTATACTTAATATAATATATATATACTTATATATATGTATATTTCTTCTTATTTGGAAGGCAGAAAGAGTGACACAGACACTAATATTTGAATCTGTGTCACCTGTATTTGTTCCAGGGTCCCCAGGATTTGCACCATCCCCTGCTGCTTTCCCAGGTGTGCAAGGGCAGAGTGTTAGAATCACGATCAGAGACAAAACTTAAACCCAGACACTCCACCATGGAATACAAGTGTCCCGATTATTTTATCCCCTGTGCCAAATGTTCATTCATTCCAGTCTTGAGGGTGTTGGTTTGTGGAGAAATGAAAGCATAAAGGCTGAATTTCTGTCGAAAGGCTTGGGTTATGCAGAAGTAATTAGCGTGATAACTCTGGGCAAGGATTCACAGGATACACTGCAACTGTCATGAGCTTTTCATGATGGAGGTCTGACCTTCCAACTCTCCTCCCGGGCTCTTCCTTCTGGCTTCCATGTCTACTAATTACATCTTATATCTTTTTCACGTCTCGTATTCTCTTAGTGAATAGGTCTCCTCAGTACATAAATTTACTCAGATACCCCATTAACACAACGCAACAAAGCAAAAAATGTGGCAAAAGAAATCTAAACCTCAAAGCCAAAGTATCTTGATTATAACCATCAGCTAAGTTAAACCCAATCTCCTTATTTGCAACTCAAAATCTAAAAGGAATAGCTTTAAAAACAACCGTTCACATCACACTTTCTCACTTTTTACACACTCTTAAAACTTCAGCAATTTGTCTCTCCTGTGTAGGGAGGATATTGTAACATCTCATGTGCACCTCATCAATGGATTTCCAGTTGACCAATTTTCTCTTCAGCTATACCATGGTCTAGGTGCATGTTTCTAATGCAACGCTATAAAAATTGAGATTTTTTTTTTGCTCCAAGTTTCAGAAAACATTGATACAATGGAATTACTTATAATGTTTATTGTTTCAGAAGTTAGGAATCGTATTTGCTCTGCATATAGACAACGGGGGCCCTGGCAGTTTCGTCACTGTCTGTAGATTTACTTCACATACCAGCAGGCAGCTGAGAGCCAAGTGGAGCAGCCAGGATGCTATTAGTTACACTGATGCTACCGCTGTCACAGCGACTGCACCTACTGTGTCACAAAGCAGGCCTCAGACTCGTGCTTTTAAACACTTTTCTGCAACACACACGTTTAGTTGGGAAACTAGAAATTCTAGCAGGAACCACATGATACATCTTTGTGCATGTACAACACAGGAAGATAAACATATTAAATGGTAATATGCCCGGGAAGGAAGCTGTCGGTTGCCAAAGTGCTTTGGCCCCTGTCTCTCAAGAGGGAGGGAGACACAAACGGACGTACTGGGCTCTGGGTGAAGCCTAGTCTATCCTAACTGCTCTTGGCATTTAAGGAGTGAACCAGCTGTTGGGAGGTCTCTTTCTTTTTCCCTCCCCCTCCTTAGATCTGAATAAAATGTTTAAAGAGAATACCTATCCTCTGATGTGGAGGTGAGAACTGGTGATAATTGACTTCTAAGTTTTATATAGCTATCATTACTAACATTAACATAAAAATAACTGCATCTTTTAACACAATCTTCACACATACATTGAAACTGGATGTGTTGAGCTCTCTTACAAAGAGTTTAGGAAACCGTGTTGTACAATTTAAATGAGGAAGTTGATTGAGGTGAATTGTCCAAATGCCCAAAGAGGCAAGGTGATTCACCTGCCTGGGTTATGCGGACTGGTTTCACTGCCCTTTCATACATTTGACTGTACTTTAGGATATGACCACCAGAGGGCAGAAAGAACCCACATTTAGAGTTCCTCAAGCTGTTCAGGAAGTTGCAAGCTGTGAGTTAAAATTTCTCCACTGATTTTCAGGTAATTCCGTTTTATTTCATAAATGACTATGTTCAATCAGTTTTATTTCATAAATGCTGTCTCACCTCTATCGAATCCTAGTATCATCAAAATTCAAAGCAGATTCTAACAAGTAATCAAGCTGATTTGTAACTTGTGAATATTTAGAATCTATAAATAAGCCTTTTCATAAAGACTTATAAAACATTACTCATAAAATACATTTTAGCCCTAGGTTTTGGACTATTCTCAGAAAAGCAAAACTTTCTTTTGTCACATAAATCGATCTCTAAATTATTTTAGAGACTTATAAAATTAAAACATACTTTATTAAAATTCCCATATGATCCAAAAAATTTTTAAACAATTTATTGATTTTTATTGCAAAGTCAGATATACAGAGAGAAGGAGATATCGAGAGAAAAATCTGTCTGCTGGCTTACTTTCTCAAGTGACCGCAATGGCCAGAGCTGAGACAATCCAAAGCCAGGAGCCAGGAGCTTCTTCCAGGTCTCCCACGCAGGTGCAGGGTCCCAAGGTTTTGGGCTATCCTTGACTGCTTTCCCAGGCCATAAACAGGTAGCTGGATGGGAAGCAGGGCTGCTGAGATTAGAACCAGCAGCCACATGGGATCCTGGCACTTTCAAGGCAAGGACTTTAGCCGCTAGGCCATCGCACTGGGGCCTATCCAAAAAATTTTAATGAACTTATAAATCATTGTTCTAAGGGAATGCACTGCTAAGTTTTCACATATTTCAAAATGATGTATAATAATTTGGTGCAGATTTGATTAGTGGTTACAAGTATGTTTGCATATATACATAAGTATGTATTCCTAGTCAGGTAGAAATTTTTTCTTAAGCCATGAAAAGTTTTTTTATGCAATGCATTTTCCACAAATTGTTTGAACTCTCATGCATATGTGTGTGTGTGTGTGTGTGTGTGTGTGAGAGAGAGAGAGAGAGAGAGAGAGAGAGAGAAGGCCACTATATTGCAGGTAAACAAGGGGGCTGAGCTTGAGTAGTTTGCAGAAGGAGGAAGCTGCAGGACGTTTATGGGTCAGACAGATGCACCAGCCATTGTGATAGACATGAACTGAGCTAGTCAGCATGGATCAAAGATGACCACCACTCAGCAGTGCACGCTAAAGCTAGGGCTAGGAGCTTACCTGGCAGGGCTAGTGAAATAACAGGGAACAGGGAATGGGTAACATCAGAATGGACCACGACACTAACCAATACATATGCAAGATAACCAGATCTGCGGGTAGATTCTGTGGCGGATACATGGGTCCATCCCTGTAGAACTGCAATTTCTGCTGGTTTGCTTAACAGCTGGATGTAGTGGTAGGCTGAATGAGGCATGACCATGGAACCCTCTGACACTCATGGGTCCTGGGGTTGTGAACAGGCAAAACTAGTCAGGGCTGCAGCACCCACAGACACACAGAAGCACAGGATTTGGGGGGTCCAGTGCAGTAGCCTAGTGGCTAAAGTCCTCACCTTGCAGATGCCAGGAGTCTATTCTGGCTGCTCCTCTTCCTGGCTGCTGTCCTGGCTGCTCCACTTTTCATCTAACTTTCTGCTTGGGGCCGTCGAAAGCCTTGGGACCCTGCACCCATGTGGGATGCCCAGAAGAAGCTCCTGGCTCCTGGCTTTGGGTCTTCTCAGCTCTGGCCATTGCGGTCACTTGGGAAAGTGAGCAGCAGACCGAAGATTTTTCTCTCGATATCTCCTTCTCTCTGTATATATGACTCCCCCACTTCTCCCTCCAAAAAAAATCTAATAAATAAATAAATTTTTAAAAAGTAGGTGTGGGACAAGCTAGGCCACAGCATCCACCAGCTCATACAAAGGCCAGGATGGAGGGAGCAGATTCTGCTGGGTAAGGGACTAGCATCTACAGTCATATGTGAGGTCTGGGTCTGGGAATGGGCCTCATGGGGGGAATTGAAAAATTCACATGGTGGGCCGTAGCTTCTGCGATTGAGTGTGTGATTCAGGCCTGGGAGTTAGTCAGGCCTGGCAAGGTAGCTCCACCTGTTATGAGCAAGTCCGTTGGTTGGTTCTGGAGAGGGGCAGACTTGGCAGGGTTTGGCCGAAGTTAGCACACTGGCATGTGCAGGAGCCAGGCTGCAGTATAGGTCATGCCAGGCTAAGCTATCACACCTTCCAGGATTCATGAGCCGGGGATAGAAGCAGACTGGGCAGGGCTATGCTGTAGCTCTCATCAATGAGAACTGGGATTAGGGAGGGGCTAGGACAGGTCAAGCTTCACCATCCAATGTCAAAGGCCAAGATGGGGGATGGGCATGCTGAGCTGGGTCACGGCACATTGGCATATGCAAGATCTGTGGCAGAAGACAGGCCGAGTTGGGAAGCTAAGGGGAAGCTCTTGCTGGGTGTTGGCCCCCACTTTGAGCATGAGTCAGAATGGAAGCTGTGATCTGTGCTGGACATGGCTAGAGTGTCTCAGCATGGATCTGGACTGGGTCTGCGGTGTTCCACGTCTAGCCTAGACTCTAGCACCCACTGATGCTCGTGAGAGCCAGTGTGGGCATAGAATGGGCTGAGCTAGGTCTCTGTCCCCACTGAACCACTTGAGAGCTATGTCTGGGTATGGACCAGGTGTGGCTGGGCTGTAGCACCCAACAGTAAGAATTGGAATGGGTCGGGGCCAGTTGGGCAAGGACCCTGTTGCTACCAGTACAGGAGATAGACTAAGACAGTCTGGGCCATGATCCCACTGGTGTGCTCAAGATCTGCAACTGGAAAGAGACCTGATATGAATGCTCAGAGGATGCCTTTGTCAGGACACAATCCATTCAGGTGAGTGCAAAAAATTGAGGCTGAGAACAGTTCAGAAAAGGCAAGGTTATGGTATCCACTGTCTTACGTGTGAGTCAAGTCTAGGGGCAGGGCAGGCTGGACTCGTTCATAATACCTGCTGCAGTTTTGAGAGCCAGGACGGGGTGCAGGACAGGTCTGCTTGGGCTGTAACACCAGCCAGTTCATATTAGAGCTGGGACTTGGGGCTGGCTGCAGTACCCACCAGCATGAGCTAGACGCTGGGTATGCCAGGTAACCCAATCTATAGCAACCACCAGCAAATGCCAAGTTGAGGTGGGCCATACCAGACTGGACCACAGCACCCATCAACACAAGTGAGACTGGAAGGGAGGAGGGTGGTAAACCTGGAAGAGGGCTACAGGAGGATCCTCTATTGGGCTACTGCTCCTGCTGGTGAGTGTGAAACTGGAATTGTTCAGGAAAGACAGGGCTACAATGCCTGATGATCTGCGTGTGGTCTGCATAATCCAGAGTAAGCACAAGCTCATTGGGCTTTGCGCAGCATTCACTGGCAAGTGCTGGGACTGCAGGCAGAATCACCTAGAAAGTGTAAGAACTGGAATTGGATGTGGGCCCAGTATGGAAACTGTGAGCACATCTTTTATGGATTGCAAGTCCCACTGCTGAGCATGGACCTGACCGGACAGCATTGGCACCTGCAGGATTGAGTGTGGGCTGGATATTGGGGTTAGTTAGGGTGAGGTAGGTTTCAATGCCTGTTGACAAGTATGAAAGCTGAATGGGATTTGGGACAAACTAAACCAGTCTGCTGCACATACTGGCAAGCAGAGGAACCAGGGCTAGGGGCAGGTCTAGTGCAGGTTATTGGGGGTCAATCCAACCAGGCTGCAGCTCCTACTGATATATGTGATGGCTGAGTGTGGTGGGCTTTAGTGGGCAGGGCTGTAACATTAATTTATTTATGTAAGAGATGGGCCGGGGGACAAAACTGATCCAGCAATTGCAACTACCAATATGTACATAGGCATATGTGGGTGATGGGCAGAGCTGGACCCCAACTGAAAGTACACAAGAGTGACATCTGATATCACTTCAGATCAGTTTTCCCTGAGGATCCCCCCAAATGAACTGATGAATTCAGAACTGCTACCATGGGGAGAATCACAAGTTCCTCAGATGTGTACTATTCTCGTTACTAAATGGCTTGACAACATCTTAGAACAGATAGCAATTACAGAGGTACAAAGAATGTATTTACCACATAGCCTTGACCTGCTGTGTCACATGAATTGGCATAGCCATTTTGGTTTCCCATCACATAGCGCTAAAGTATATGGGACACCTTCTGAAGGGAGACAAATGTTGTGAGCCTCTAGAGAAAAATGGCTTGGAAATTTTAGCTTATATTGGCAATTATATTTAGGGAAAGAAAATAGTTTAAAAAGATTAAAAGAAGTTTCTTGTGAAGGCCCTCCATTCATAGTAAGGCTGAGCTGTCCTTATCCTTCTCACCACCCATTACCAAAAACAAAAACAAAAAAACAATTGAATCAGTACTAGGTGAAGGTGATGGTAATTAATATATGATTGAATATAAGATTTATTTATTAAATATGCTTTTTTCCTTTAAACTTTCTTTTTAATTTTGTATTCTTGATTTTTAAAGTAATATTAGTTTAAGTTTAGTTAAAATTGATTTTGGATGTACATAAATCACTGTCACGACGTAAGCACATGTGCTGCCAATAGTGGAGTTGCTGGCTTCAGCTGGGCACGTGCAGGTTTGAATGAGTAATGGCTTGCTGAGAATGTTTTCTTTGAAGTAAAATAATAACAATGATTTTTGGAATTGGTTTGCAATCATTCTTTAATAATGAAGTAAAAATAAAACAATTGGACGTTGTGCAAAAGATTGTGATGATTTCTGTATAAGAAGTCTACTTTCCTGAGTTGTTCGTGATAAGCATCATGCCATAGTGGTCCATGTCTTTCTTGTCTCCCTATTCTAGCCAATCCAGGCATTCTTTGCAAGCTCTGAAGTCAGCAAGAGCTGGTCTCCAGCAGGAATCCAGATCTTTTTTTTTTTTAATTAGAGGAAGATTTCTATTATTCCAGCTGTTAAGTCTTTCAGATGCAGTCTTTATTATATTCAGATATTTTCCCTATTTTCCAAATTCACTGAGGATTCATTACAGAAGGATGGATTTCACCAAAGGCTTTTTATACATCAACGGAGATGATTATACGTGTTTTTCACCCATCATTCAGGTAATGTGGTGTGTTTGACTTTTATTTGTTATATTTTGGAAATAATTCTTACTTGGCATGGTATTATTTTATACACTACACTAGTAAATTCTTCCAACAGTATACTAAAAGATTTTACGCAACATATGCTTTATATGTTTGCTAATATTTTGCATTAATTCTTATAAAAGACTTTGGTCTGTGGTATTATTTTCTTGTCATGTAATCAGCTCTAATAACAAGGCAATGCTGGCCCTGTAGAAATAGTAAGAAAGCATTCACCCTCATTCATATTTTCTGAAGACTTTAATGTTTCCTAGAAGTCACCAGCAGTCTGGAGTTTTCTCTGGGAGTTGGTGTTGGTTACTCACTCTGTCTCCTCAGGTCTATTCAGGCTTTCTTTCTTTTTTTTATGACTTATTGGTAACTTGTGTGTTCCTATGAACTTGTGCATTTAGATTTTCTAATTTGTTCACATGCCACTTTTCATTCTCATTGAAATGGGAAAAGGGCAAATACCAATGCTGCAATGGCTTGGGTTGCTTTGAATGTGTCTTTATCTTCTTCAGAGGGAAAAGAAAAAGATTGAGTTATGAGACTTTTCTTTCTTGATTCAGAGATCTGAGTGAACTCGTGATTGAGCATTCTGTGCAGCATGCAGTCAATCAGAAAGCTCTGGGTCCTGAAAACCTCTCTATTCTTTAGTCAGAATCCAAGAATCTTGGTGCAAATATGGTGTTTGTAGTCATCAGTCATCCAAATCTGGAGAATCTTCAGAAGTAGACCTAAAAGACAAAGGGTCAGTTTTGGTTAACCAATTGCTGTTTTGGTTGAGGGAAGTTCCTGTTAAATTGACACAAGCATGAAAATTAAGATTTTTTTTTTCTTTTAGAAATGGGTACAAACCAAACTCGTCTTAGCACAATCATCCACTAATGAATCACAATCATATATACATTTGGAAAATAAAATATACTAATATATATAATGATATACAAATAAATAGACTTCTACATTTAATTTATTTAGGTATACATTACTGATAGAAGAGAGGAATTGTATATATTAGTATTTTGAATGCAAGGAGGGATAGAAGAAAAATGGAAATAAATTTTTTCTCCTTTAAAACAATGTCCAGGTCTTTTATTATTTGAAGTTAATAGATACATCAAGATATTGTGAAAAAGTTAATTAAGATGATCAAGGTATAATTTCCTTTATGCATTAAAAAATAATTTATGTGACTTTTTTTTATTAAGAAGCAATTATAGACAACATCTAGAAATGCACGTGGCAATTATAAGATCACCTCAATGGGAAACCACTA
Source organism: Ochotona curzoniae (assembly GCF_017591425.1). Classification (NCBI taxonomy): domain Eukaryota; kingdom Metazoa; phylum Chordata; class Mammalia; order Lagomorpha; family Ochotonidae; genus Ochotona; species Ochotona curzoniae. The sequence goes on from NW_024466944.1 coordinate 11,714, forward strand.
TGTTCGCAAAAAAGCTTAACTTTTCCTTAAACGCAGTGGTTGCTTTGGAGCATAAAATTCTGAAGCCAAAGAACAATTATTATTGATTAACATTAACAATATTCCCTGTTGGGGATTACTGTCTGTGACTCTGATTTAAATTTATATCTTTATCATTTGTTCATGCCATCGATATTTTGTAAATTCCAAGGGAAAACAGTTTTACAACAAATACTATGCTCTCAAAATCTGACATTCTAATGTGGTGAATAGAAAATAAACAATATAAATCAATAAAGTACTCAGTATTTAATTTTTATTAATTTTTTTTGGGGGGGGGAAAGACAGGGAAACAGAGACAGATACAGAGAAAGATTCTCCAACCACTATCTCATTCCTCAAATGCTTGCAATAGCTGACTACAGTCAAAACAAAAGCAGAAACTGAAATCTAGATCTCCAAGTTAGGTTAGAGGGACACAAATAAGTACTTGCACCACCATTTACTGTCTCCCAGACAGTGTGTCAGTGAGAAGCTGGGTTGGAAGTGCAGGAGTGTTGGCCCAAACCACACCCTCCAATGTGGGATGTGGTCCATGATGAGTAGGAGGAAAAGAATTCGATGCTGAGCCTTGAAATACACCAATTATCTAAGCTCTGATGACATATGTTTGCAAACCACTTCCCCAAGCTACAGAATCTACTGTTTGCGTTGAAATAAACTGAATTCCTCAACTAACCGATTTCAGGTGTTTGTAATGGAGCAAACTACTTACCCATCAAAATACTGAATATTTCTGTTCAGGTCATCAATAGTTTTCATGTCCTCTGGTGTCAGCTGGAAGTCAAAAATCTAGTGGGAATAGGAGAAGACCAGTTCAATTTTCCTGAGGCAGTTAATGCTCTCCTACTTTTCAGAGAAGCACACACAGTTAGGAGGTCTTATAAGACAATTATCATGCGCTTGTGATTCATTCAGTAATGAAATTTGTGGGTGTTTTTTTCCTCATTCAGAGAGCAAAGACTGGCATCTCTAATCTTTTCTTGGAGAATTTTTGAGTGGCTGTGGTTATAGCAAAGGAATCACAGAGACTTTTGAACCTAAATATCATCTTATGTAATTCATTTGATTTCCCTTCAAAACTCAGGTTGAAACTTGATGCCCAGTGTCAAGGTATTGAGAAGTATGTATGCCTCTAAAGGAATTTGGATAACAAGGGAGCTACCTTCATTAAGACTTCTTGCTGCTTTCGGAAGACCGGATCAGTTACAGTAAAGGTGGGTTTCTGACACACCAAGGCTGCCTCTTTTGCCTGCACCTGTCTGTTTTTCCTGGCCACTTCCCTCTGTGTTATGACGCAGCATGATGCACCCATTCAGTTTTAGATTTCTAGCCTTCAGAACTATGGGCTATACAAATTTATTTCCTTATAAATAACCCAGTCTCATTCTGCCATTGCCGAAAACCCAAAAAAAAGGGGGGGGGAGCTAAAACATGGGTGTAGAAATCAAAGAGTAATAAACACAGAACCATAGGAAAGAGGAAAAACTAGAACTGGGGCCCAATCCTGATGCCCTCTGTACAATGATATTTTCCATTATACCAACCCTTACTTGCAGCAGTTGGTGGATTAAACAGACACAGTGCTGTTATATGTAGAATATAAAAGGAAAAACACTTTTCTCAAATATACCTTGAAATCATGAACATGTGCCTGTAAGTACCTACTGCGAAGGCATAGGATAATGTCTTCTGTGAGTCTCCTGCTCTTCAACCCCATACTCTGTACCTGGAAGTTCTCTTGTATTCTTTTCCTGTTGAAGCTTTTGGCCAGGACCACTATGCCTCGCTGCAGTTGGTAGCGTAGAGCTATCTGGGCTGGAGTGCGCCTGTATTTCTCAGCAATGGCATTTAGTACAGGATCCTCCAGGAGAATCGGGTTGCCTTTCTTCACCCTGAATGCAGAGGCAGAGCAGTCACATGTCTGAAGCTGAATCTGTGTGCTACCTGGAGGCTGCTCATTCAGGCTAGAAACATGAATCCTCATTATCACAATCTGACAGTCTCACTATTTGTTTTGTTTTGATTCTTTTAGCTCATCCAAATAAAGAAAATAAAGACAAAGGGAGGAAAGACAGAAGGAGAAATTGAGGTACTTTTACATTTTTAAGGAAATGCTAGAGAAATTTATTAAGAAAACCGAGTCAATAAGGAAGACAAAATTGTTGTCCAAAGACCCAATAACTATTGTCATTTTATATAAATATAGAATAAGAACTTGTTATTTCACTTTAATTTTTTTAAATATTCTATTGTATTCTTAGGCCAATCTGGGATTAGTGAAGGCCCACAAAGGTCCATAAAGATTGTACATTCTGTCTGTAATTTCTTCTAAATAGATGCCACAACTTCAGAAAACACAGTACCTATAATTAAAATAAATTTGTAAAGGTCATTACCATTGCTTTTTTGTGTTGGACCCTAATGCAGCATAGGCAACCAGAACAACGTCCTTGGACTTGCAGAACTCCAGCAGTTTTCTCTGGTTGTGATAAGGGTGACATTCTACCTACAGATTGTCAAGCAGATATGTTAGATTACAGGTATACTGTTGTCAAATTTACCAGGAGTCCTGTATGTTATATACTTAAGAACAACAGAATTGACCAAATCATTCAACTAGATTATAGCCCAGTGATAACATAGCAATATTGGCTGAATAATTTGCTCAATGTTCTTGGAGAATCCATTTATGCTACAAAGTCAATAATCTGTTTTAGACTGAAAAATCATGGTAATATATTTGTCCTTGGTAGCATATTAGATAGATAGATAGATAGATAGATAGATAGATAGATAGATAGATATGTAATACGCTACAGGGAATACACACACACACATACACACATATGATTTATCAATATCTATCTAGATCTTATATATGTACTGCAGCAATTATTTTTTTCTTGGTCCTGTAAGACCATTGCCCCTTATATTTGAACTTAGTGATGTAATATTTGCTATTAAAATTGCTCAATTTATAATATATATAGTTTATTATGTTAACCATCTGCATATTTTACAACAATCTCTACAATTCAGTTATAACATATATTCATCAATATTCATCATTTCTGAAAATACTCTTGAATTTCTCTTCCATGGTTTTGATTTTAATTTTTCTTTTTTTTGTCAAAAAAGTAGCTTTCAAATATCCCAACTGGAAAAAAAATTAAATATTCAAATGGTCCTTCAGCTTTGAAGTAATCCTTCAGATTTCAAAGAGTCCTTCAGATTTGAGTAATAGTTTTCATTAGATCATTCTTTGCTCCAAAAAATAAAATGCTGTCTTTTCTTCTTTATTAAATCATATTGTGGTGTATAACACAATCCTTAACATTCCTGCAAAGCTATAAATTTATGCATATATAAAATATTTTTTATTGGAAAGGCAATTTTACAAAGAAGAGACAAAGGGAGCAGTCTTTCATATACTGTTCACTCTCCAAATGGTTGCAATGGCCAGAATTGGGCCAGTCTGAATCCAGAAAGCAGGAGCTTCTTCTGGGTATCTCACATGGACACTGGGGCCCAAGAATTTGAGCCATCCCATTCTGCTTTCCCAGGCAATAAGCAGTGAGCTGAATCACAAATGGAGCAGCCAAGACATGAATGGGCACTTATATGGAATGATGGAACTACAGGTGAAGGGCTAGCCTGGCTTGCTAAGGCTACATGTTGGGCAATGAGTCCATTTTTTTAAAATTTAAACATTTATTTTACTTGGAAAGTCATCATTACAGAGAGAGTAACAGACACAGAAAGATAGAGATGCATAGCTATATACAGAGTTATCTTTCATCTTTGGATGAAAGCTCCCCAAAGAGCTACAAGGATGAGAAGGCCTGATTCAAAGGTTGAAGTCAGGAGCTTCTTCCAATTCTGTGATATGGGTGTAGGGACTTCAGTATTTGGGCCATCCTTTACTGCTTTTCAAGGCTATAACCAAGGAGCTGGCCAGAGAGGGAAGTAGACCAGCCTGGACATGAACCAGTCCAAAATGGGATCCAGTGCCGATGCCAGCCTGTTATGCCACCCCTGCCCCCCACATAGTTAATTGACAACAGCTAAGCTCTTCTCTTTGCTTAAGTCTTGTCTCATGTAAAAAGAGATTCAGAAATGCTTCTTTTTAGCAACTAGAACAATGTTTTTGTTACTATATTCACATGTTACTAGTGAGAATAATTTCTGTACTGTGAAAGGTAGTTAGTGCCATATAATCACACCCTAATTTTTCTCACTTCTGTGTTCATGGACTAATCCTACAGGCCCATTTCCTTTCTGCTTCTTACTCCAGATGGCAGGGGTACCAAGTCCCTGACCTTGCCACTGAGTGACTACATTTTAGGTCCTCTACTACTATTTTTCATCCAAAAGAGGAAAAGAATACTGTTTACTAGTATTTAACAGATTGATCAGTGATGGTCTTCATTTACACATGTGAGACTTAAACAAATTTATGATCCTGTGGGAGAAATCTGAAGCCTCACAGCAAAGAAGTGCTATCAATCCTTCCTACATTTATGTGATTCTTACAACAATTCATGGTATAGAAGTTCCTGTGGGCTTATGTTAGAAGGTAGCCTTTAAAAATTGTCTGCCTTTAAATATTTTATTATGGTAAACTACGCATAGCCTAATGCTATCATTTGAGCAATATTATGTAGCAGTTCAATTTCATTATGTGCATCTACATTGTTATCCAACCATCACTGTTTTCAGTCTTTAGAGTAGAATCTGTTAAAGATGCAACAGTTTAAATATATTCAGAGAAAGGACAACTATCTCACAGCACAACACGTTTATGAGTTGTCAGACTTAAATATGAACCATTCATTTTCTTTTACACATCAGTATTCCAAACTTACCGACTCTTAAGTTGATGACAAGTGGGTGTAAATCATTTGCTCCCTCTAATTTGCTGGACCAACGACAATAATCCCTAATAAATTATGCTCAACTTAAAATGTAGATGAATTTTACAAAGGTGCATATGACATTGGGTGTCATTTTCAGCAATTCAAAGCTTGCTTTCTTTTGAAGTTCCTATTGTTCAAAACCAAATGCATGACAGAAGCAGTTCACTGGTAGTTTTGTCAAAGGGAAGAAAGAGAAATAAGCAGAATATATGTAAAAGGTGCTAATGGGTTTACCTGGTTACAGACGGGTTTATACTTCAGCCCTGGCTTGTTCAAGATCATCTCCAGCTGCCTGCAGTTAAAGTTGGACACCCCAATGGATTTGGCCAATCCTGCATCCTTGCACTTTTCCATGGCCTGGTAATCAGAGTTGTAAATAATAATCTGTAAAGCGTAAACTACAGAAAAGTAATAAATGTGAACATGTCAAAGTAGGGCTATGGGTAAGCAAGACTATGAAACAACAGGAGAATATTTTAAAGATGAAAATGCTATTAAATGACTGAGAAAAAGAAAGATAAATAGTAATAGAGGAAACATGCTCATTAAGATGAAATAAACAAAAAAAAATGCAAGAGATCAGAAAAAATAATAAAGAAAAGGTCATCATGATCTTAAGTGAATGCCAACACAAATGTGAGCAAAACAATTGCCAGGAAAAGAGGAAATGGGTTCACGTGTACATAAACAGAATACATAAACAGCCTCTACCAAAGCACTGACTTCATTTCCTAGGATCAGTCACTTTATGCACTGGGTCCTGTCATATACACTTTCTTTGTTTCTCAAACAGGGCAGTGTCTATACTGTGCCTTTCTTTCTGCCTATATCACTATTTCCATGGAAATTTGTCACCTTTTTGAATAGTCTAATTTTCCCTTTCCCTATTTTAATGACCTCTATGTCCCAAACCCACCCTGGCACTACCTTTCTATCACCCTATTATAACATCTGTCACTCTGAGGGATCAGAGAATTCTGTTCTTTTCTACAGCAATTCCTGAATCTTTACATTAGTGGTTGATGTATTTACATACTCAATTTGGTTGAATGATTAAAAGAAATAAATATAAAAATAGAGGTTGTGGGCGATTCACTCACCCAGATTCTCACAGGGAACTCCTTCTCCCAGATACAAACACACATCCAGGCTGGAACCACACTCACCTCCCATGTGCTACAGAGATCCACTGTGTCATAAATTAGTTTCCCTTGTGCATCCATTGGTAAAAGTTCATCCCCAGGCTGAAACACAAGAAGGAAGGAACTCTTACATAACCTGTTGATCATAGACTTTGAGATCAACAGAACAAACTGTTCTTATTCTTGTGAAGATTAGAAAAGTTAATTCAGAGGCAAAGGAAGTACAGAGAAGGCCCACACCATAGAAGTGATGTGAAGTGCTGAAATATTAATAAATTCTACTTTAAAAGTACCAACCTGTGATATCCCTGGCCTTATCCCATACAGCCTCAATTGACATCATATTTTTCAGGATCTTTGGTCCTGAACCCTTGCAAAAGATCTTTTTCCAAACCTTTCCAGAAATATGTCATAATCTCTTCTTGATTACATTGTTTGGCTTGACACTAAGGCTGTGACAGAGAAGGGTGAACTATTGACCAGCCACTTGGGAGACACAGAGTTCATGGCTCTTGGCTTCATCTTGTCCCAGACCTGCCTTTTGCAGCCATTTGGGGAATGAGCCATCTGGAAATTTCTATCTATATCTATCTTTGACATCTATATCTATGTTGTCTATATATATATTTGTCTTTCAAATAAATTAAATAAATCTTTAAAAATATTGCCTGACCTTCAAATAAACTCCATAGTGGGACATTTCCCAGTGTCAATGAACATGGGGATGAAATACAGGGACATGGGAACTGGAACATACAGGCAGTACGTCCAGAAGATTCCCCCAAAAGGCAATGAAGCCAGTGAATTCATGCCCTGAAATAGTGAATTAAGTTATGAGCAGCTTCATAAAGAAGAGAAGGAGAGAGAAAGAGAGGGAGAGAACTTAAAGGCATTACATGTGGCGGTTCTGATTTTTACCAAATTTTTATGAGAATCACTTATAAAGTTATACTATAACTTATAAACCTTAAAAGACATTGGGCTATGAATAAGATAAAGATCCACATAGCTCATCTGAAGTTTCTTTAATGATGCTTCCAGGGCTTTTTGCACCAATTCTGGACGGTGAAATGTGGACCATAGCTGCAAAGAGCGAAATAGAGGTTAAATGAAATTATTTTTTCAAAAGTTTATAAAATTAAAAAATAAACATCATATTCCAGTATGCTAAAATAGATGAGGAATAACAAATTTCAGTTAATGACTCTCATGAGTTCTTTCTCATGACAGCATACTTTCATACTAAATTGAGACAACAAAAGTAGAAAATGAAAATATGGTCATACTCCAAATCTCAAACTTAAGCACATGAAAAAATTATTGGTATCATCAGATAATACTTCAACTATAAAATATATCACAATATCTAAAGTCTGAATAGAAACGGCCCACTAAACAAGAACACCAAGTGACTGTGATTCGAGAAATAGTGTCATTTCTTTAAGATTTATTTATTTATTTGGAAGTCTGAATTATAGAGAAAGAGGGAGACAGAAATAATCTTCTGAACCACTTGAAAGATATCTACAGCAATCATCATTGAGAAGGATAAACAGGAGTCAGGAACTTCCACTGGGTTTCCTATGTGAGTGTCAAGGGGCATCATCATCCTCTGCTTTTCCTAGGCCATTGGCAGGGAATAGGGCCGTAAGGGGAACAGCTTGGATGCAACTCTGATGCCCAAATAGGACGATGGCTTTACCCATTTTTCCTCAACATTGCCTCTGGAAAAGGTGTCTTGAATTAATGAAAGATTTAGATTTCCTGTGGAAAGTTGGAGCTCTGAGGGACAGGGTTGGATATTCTTGCACTAAAGAAAATACACATGTCACATGAAAGAAAAATTAAGCTCTAGAATGACAGAGAGAGTGTGGCTACTCTGCCTCTTAAATTCCTGCTTATGGGGGTCGGCTAGGTTGGTGTAGGCCCCTGTTTGACTCCTGCATATGGGGGTGGGTGGTTGTGGTCCCCTAGATTTCATTGTGTAAGGCTCTGAGGATGGGGTGGGGCGAGTCTGGGATTCCTGAGCGTCAGCAGCCACTTTGCCCCTCTACCCTAACGCAAGGATGCTGAGGGCAACAGCGGGTTATATTCACAAGGTCGGGGGCAGGACCTGCTGCTCTAGAGGCTCACATCCCATATTTTAGTGACTGCAGTCTAGTCCACAATCACTCCTGATTCTAGATCCTTATTAGTCATCCAAGGAAGACAAAAGGTGTTGGCTCAAGCATTGAGTTCCTGTCATGTACACTGGAGATAAGGGTTGTGATTCTGAATCTTGATTTTGACCCAGGACAACATGTGCTGTTACAGACATTTAGGAGATGAATCAGTGGAAATGAATCTCTCCCTTATTCTTTCTCACTCTCTCTCTGTATGGCTCCATTCCAAATAAAATGAACATTGAAAAAGAAATCTCACAGTCACATAGAATAGTAAAGAATCAAAATTTGATTTTAGGATAAACTGATTCTAAAATAATACTTTCCAAGAAAACAGCATTATTGTATACTACAGCTAAGATACACTCAATTATTTTCTAGAATCTGTCTAGAGCAGTTGGAAAAAGCCAAACCATGTCTGTATTCTGTTATGATAATAGCAGCTAGCACTTAAAATAGTTACTAATTGGGACAATAAATTAAATTTCCATGGTAACAAAAGACTTATTGGCTCCACTCAATAGAGTTCAACAAATCATGACTAGAGTCCAACAGAAAACTAGACATGGATAGCATACACATTGCTTAAAACGAAAGATATATAACTTCACGCTCTACATAAAGGAAACTTCAAAATAATCATTACATAAGCAAAATCATGAAAAGTACAGTAGTGTGTAATCCCTTTCAGTTTGCTTGACAGCTATTTTCTTTTTTGATGTTGTTGTTTTTTCAGATTTTTTTCCATTTTATTGGAAAGTCAGATATACAGAGAAGAGAGACAGATTTTCTGGCCCTTGATTCACTTCCCAAGCAACTGCAACAACTGGAGCTGAACTGATCCAATCCGAAGCCAGGAGCTTGGAGCCTCTTCCGAGTGTCCCACTGTTACAGGGTCCCAAGGCCATCCTGGACTGCTTTCTCAAGCCACAAACAGGAAGCTGGGTGGGAAGTGGGGCTGCTGGGATTAGAACTGGCATCCATATAGGATTCTGACGTGTATAAGGTGAAGACTTTAGCCACTAGGCTACTGTGCCAGTCCCTTTGACAGCTAATTTAAAATGAAGTCTGACAAAGCATTACTTGCAGCAGAACTGATACACTCAAGTATTTTTTTTTTTTGCCCTTAGCTGACATATTCAAGTAGAAATGTGGTACTTGTCTTTTTTAATTGAGCTTCTTTCACTCCACATGATGTCCTCTAATTTCACTCCTTTATATGTTTGAGTAACATACTCAAAATACATGAACTAGCTGTGTCAGAGATTCCTGCTCTACCATACTCCACTGCTCACAACAGCCAAAACGTGAGCTCAGCTAAGATGACTATCATCAGATACATGGATAAATGAAATGTGGCATTTATTAACATATGCTCTAGATTTCAGTATAGGTTATATGTATTTGTACACATATGACTGAATAGTAGTACACAGCAAACATTTCTGAGCATTTAAATGTATTGAAATGTTTTCTTAAAGCTTTATGTGTTTTTTCACACACACACAAATTGGAATAGATAGACAGAGAACAACAAGGAAAGCTTGGAACCAGACAGGAAACGGTCAGCATGGACTCACATATACCTTACTAGGTAGGACACAAAGATTAGTTACTCCTCACTAAGGTATTGAAGATTTCTCTGCACACCCCTCCTAAAACTATTCTGCACTTCAGCTGTTGACATATGCCTTGTTAGAGTTATAAGCCAGTTTAGACTACCCCCAAAATCTGCCAAGTTCAGCAAAATTAAGCTTCAATACTATAAACTGCTGAATGCTAAAATGAAAATAGTCACGAGACAGCTGAATAGTACCCTGTAGCCATTTTAAGGTGTATAGCAGCCAGTTCTGTGTATAAACCAAAATTGAAATGTCGTTGAAGTAGTCAGAGGATGCAGTTAAGAACTTGCATTTTTTTAAACATATTTGTTACTCAATACCATGTCAATTAATTCCATAATGTTGTAAATTGATGTTGATGTTATAGTGTGACTTTTCATTGGACGGGATGATATTCTGCCAGCTCTGCTGTCAGACCAGAGATGGTCTCCCCAAGAAACCATTGAATTTATCTGGACAATTAGATGCTGGACTCTATGCTCGTAATGAAGGGATCATGACTGGATACTGCTGCAACAAGGTGGAGGAATCCACCGTGGAGGGAGGGCATGGGGAGGAGTTGGGGGAATCCCAGAGCCTATGAGACAGTGTCGCATAATGCAATGTAATCAATAAAAAAATAATATGACAAAAAAAAGCTTTATGTGTTTGTTCATAATGCAGCACTCCCATTTAGGGAGACTCAGGCACAGAATTTAAGTGACCTGTTCAAGTTCATGTACAAGATGATTAGTAGAGTGTGTTTATGACCACATTTCTAACTCCTTCCAATTATGCAAGTTTCAAGTGAATGAAAACTATCTGGCAATAAAAGAGATTTTCCAAGGAGCAATCTAGCTTACAGATATTCCCACAGACACATTGCAACTGCATACCACACCTTTGAAGTGCAGAATATCTCATCTCTCTTCACAGTGCCACTGGCAATCTTCTTCCCAATGGCCCTCCCAATTTCTTCTTCATTTTGGTAAAAGTATGCCGAGTCAAAATGCCGATAGCCTACATCAATTGCTATGTTGATGGCTTCTTCCACCTCCTTCTTAGCAACCTGGAAGAGTGTAAAAATTATAAGGATTTGTTAAATAATAATAATAATAGCCATTTAACAAAACCTATCGTTCTTTTAAGGGATTTTACTTCTTATGTGCATGGGGTCTGGATTGGAAAATTATTGTCCATCCCAATGTGCTCAAGAGTTCCCCCTAGGTTTTTTTTTTTTCGAACAAATTCTAAGCTTTGCATTTCACATTCAGATCTTTAATCCATTTTATGCTGATTTTTATAAATTATGAGAAGTGTCAAATTTCATTCTTCTGCTTCTAAACTTCCAATTTTCCCATAACTATCTATTGAAAAAAACTATTAATTTTCCAATACATAGTTTTTCATATTGTTAGAGTTTACCTCCACGAGCACTTGTATTTTCTACCACTGTATAGTTTTAATTTAATGTCAATATAATGTATTAAATATTTAGCTCTGGAATTTTTTAGGACAGTTAGATCTTCCATCTGCTGACTCATTATCAACATTGCTAAAACTGACTGAGGCCAGGAGCCTTTCCCGAGCCCAAATACTTGAGCCATTTTCCACTATTCTCCCAGATACACTAGCATGGAAGTAGATTGGAAATGGGGCAGCCAGGACTTAAATTTTTCTCATAGAAGTTAAAAATATGATTATTTTTAACATTTCTTTTTAGAATGGTTCAATACTTGTGTATTATGACATTCCTTATAGGCATGTGGCTGCTTTATATTCTTCTACTTTGCTTGACTGCATACAGACCTAGTAATTTTTTTGATGACATTGTTGATATATTCTCTGTGTATAATATGCCAGCTGCAGACAATAACCATTTTATTCTTCCATTTCAGTTTGGGTGAGTCTTACTTTTTCTTTTTCCTGATTGCACAGCTGGGACATCCAGCATCTTGTTGCAAATAAGTGATGAAAGTGAGTATTCATGTCCTATTCCTAGGACTACAAAGATCCTACCTTTTCCCCACACATGACAATGTCAGTTGATGGATTATTACATATGGTTTTATTTAACTGAAGTCTGATCCCTCGTTCTATGTCTGGCATCTCCGAGGGGAATTGGTCAATAGAGTCCATTACTGACCTGCCAGCTTGTTGCTGATCCCACAAAATATTATCAGTAACAGCTGGTTTTAATGGCTAAGTTGGAGTTAGGTGACACTTTCTCCTTTATAACTGTGTTATTGATTGATGGATTGATTGATTGATGCTGATTTGTTCTGCTGATCTAGCAGGTGAACTCTCGTAGCAATATCATAATTTTAAATGTCTGTTGGATGTGTTATTTTTCATTTACAACTTCTCATAATTTAACTGCATCCCATAAGATTTAACTGATTGTATTTGAGTTAAAATGACAGCTAGAGGCATAAGCCATATTTGAACCTCCTTGTCTCTTGTCCTCGATGTTACACAAGTTAGGTATAACCTGCTTTTTCATGAATCACTCAAAAATGTCCTTGTAAGTTTGTAGTGTTTCATGTAAAACATGCTTGACATTCATCTTTCAAATAAAGGGGGAATTTCCAAATGTCACTTGGCTTGCCCTATGACACAGTCTTAGCAATCTGAACTCTGAATTTGTTTCAGTCCTTAATCCTCAAAATTCTTTAGTCCTGTCTTGCTATAATTCCTTTTCTCAGAAAGTTTTTCTATCTATAATCTGTAAACAGTGATGGATAGGAAAATCTGTGCATTAAAAATTATAAAGAAGGGCGACTGTCATGGCATAGCACATTAAGCTATCATCTGCAATGTCAGTATGCCATATGATTGCCAAGTTAATATTCAGTTGTCTATTTCTGTTCCAGCTCTCTGCAAATAAACCTGGAAAAGCATCAGAAAATGGCCCTATTATTTGTACATCTGCCACCCATGTAGGAGACCCAAAATGAATTTCGGTCTCCTGGAGTTAGCGTGCCGCCAAACCAGCCAGCCATGGTGGACATTTGGGGAATGAATTAACAGATGTAAGAACCCTCCCTCCGTCTGTCTTCCCCCTCTATGTGTATTTCTGCCTTTCAAATAAATAATGCATGTTTAAGTTGCAGAGACAATTCCTTACAAAAAGTTCAGCATAAGGTTTCTGGACTGTGATAAGCATAGTATCCATGTATAATTTTCTAAAATACTGAAAAAAAAATGGCTGCATTAAATGTCAAACAAGATTTAAAAAGAGACTCCCTCACTTCCAAATTTGTAGCTGACACACCCACCCTCCCTCAATAAGGTTCCATTTCAACTATACTTATTTCAAGGCAGCATAGAAATGATTTGGTAGATTATTAAAAATGTGAAATTTAGAACCTTATCCCAGAATTAATTAAAATCCTTAGGAACAGAGTTTTGAAATCTGCATCTTTGGCAAAATTCTCAGGTGTTTATACCTTTATTAAAATCTGAAAATCAATCTAATGCAGAGCTGTCTCTTAGAAAAGATGAAAACAAAGCTCAGCTGAATTTCCCCAATATTATAGTGACATGTTTTTATTAGGAATCTTGCTTGCTACTCCCTCAGTTCCAAAATAATTCTGATTACCTCAGCAGGTGCAGAAGTGCCCAATCCCAGCACAGGCATGGCGTGTCCATCATTCAATTTCACAAGAGGAGACCCGATATTACTCATCTTCTTTAACCCTGGTGCTAAATAGATGTTGCTTTTCTTTATTAAGATAAACCTGGAAAAGGGAGAAAAGTGTCACAATTATGTCTCACACAGCAGTTTTATGAAGTAAAATTACCTGTTTCAAGTACAATTCAGTGATTTTCAGTGTGGCCAATACTATCACCACTGTGCAGCTATAGGTCATGTTCACTATTTCAAATAAACCATATACTCAATATGTATAGGGCCCTGCACAGTGGCCTAATGGCTAAATCCTCGCGTAAATGCACCAAGATCCCATATGGGGGCCAGTTCTAATCCCGGCGGCCCAGCTTCCCATCTAGCTACTTGCTTGTGGCCTGGGGAAGCAGTCAAGGATCGCCCAATGCCTGAGGTTCTCGCACCCACGTGGGAAACCCAGAAGAGCTCCTGGCTCCTGGCTTCAAATCAGCTCAGCTCCAGCTGTTGAGGCTGCTTGGGGAATGAATCATAAGATGGAAGATCTTCCTCACTGTATATCTGACTTTGCAATAAAAATAGATAAATCTTTAAAAGTACGTATGTAAAAGTAGTCATAGGGCCAGGATTGTGGCACGGTGAGGTTGGTCACCTCATACAACATTGCCATCTCATTTAGGTGTGTTGATTTGAGTCCAGTCCTGCTCCACGATAACACGTCTGCAGGAAACATCAGAAGATAGACCAAGTACTGGACAGCTACCATTCATGTGCAGGACATGGATGGAGTTTTTAGTTCTTGGCTTCTGCCTGGTCCAGCCCCAGCAATGAAGGCATTTGGAAATGAATCAGATGGAAGATCTCTTTCTTTGTGTCCAGCCCTATCACCCTGCTTTTCAAATTAATAAATCTTACTCCCCAAAAAAGAAAATAATTAACCATTCTTCTATTCCTCCAGACTGTGGTAGCTGCAAATCTATTTCCCATTTCTGTAAATCTAATTGATATAAATATTGAATATAGGTGAAATTTGGTGCAATCAGGAATCCAAAAAAATCCCAAAAAAGTGAATTTTAAGATCTGTCTATCATATATATATATAAATATATATAAATAAAATACATATTATAGATGTGTATATATTATATATCTATATACATACATGTATACATGTATATATATATGTCAATTTATTTGTAGAAACTTAAACTTTAAAATATGTCATTTGTCTTTATTGGCATTCCTTCAGCTTGATGAAATTTCAAGAACTTTTAATAAATTATATCTAAATTCACACAGATGCCATGCAATGCTGTGCATATTGGATCCCCAGTATTGTTTTCACCAAATCTGTGGTCTGTGTACAATTCCATGGAGAATGGACCTATTTGTACACCAGACACCTTGGAAACACAGCACAGAAGATGGGAAATTTTAAAACAGAAAACCTGTGTTGATATATACTGAATCATCACTTTTCCAAAAGAATAGCACCATATAGAAAATGAGTGTGAATACATCATCTGAGAAGAACAATCACCCAAAGGATATCAAAAACCTTCATTTTGATACAAAACATCGAAATAAAGGTAATGGTGTTAATGTGGATAATTCTTACATTCTTAATGATCTTTCTATAATCCACTTTGTTTCTACTAATTTTCTTTTTAGTTCTAGTTTTGCTCGATACACATTTATTTTGTTTTCTCCTCTATTTTTTTTTAAGTTTGTCTTCACTGTTCTGTTAGTGCTGCTGTTTTATAATTCGATATTCTAAGTATCCCAACCTTGTGCCATATCCACTACTGAAAGTATGAAGGATATAAAGACTGGCAGAATCACAATTCATTTTCTGCTTTATATTTGTAAATCTGTCCTCCATAAACACACTATAAGATGCTGTTTTTTTGCTGTTTTCTAATTATGTTCTTCCTTCTGTCTCATTCATTCTATTGGTGACTATTCCAATTTGGTTCTGTTTTACAGGTTGCATCTCTGGTGTGGTATATTCCTTAAATCCCTCAACGTCTTGCCTTTGTTTCTCACTGTCTCTGAAAAATTTTATGATTTTTTTTTTGGTATTCCTTGTTTGGGAGATCCTCAATGTCTTCTTCCTGTAACTCTATGATTGAGATGGTTGGTTGTTTATTTTTGAGGGGAACGGCGTTTTCCTCATTTACGCTGCTTTCTGTTTTTCCATTCCCATAGGATTTCAGATCTATGGGCTTTCTCTTCTTGCAGATTTCGATATTATGTTAGGCCTTTTGCTTCCAAATTTGTGAATAGGTTGTGCTATGCTAACAGTTTCCTGTTTGTTCCTGTTCTGAGAAGATGTCTGAGGGGTGTGTGTGTGTGTGTGTGTGTGTGTGTGTGTGTGTGTGTGTACTGATCATTCTTGGGGAAGCTTCAGCCTCAGTCTCTGGAGACAGTGCCATCCTGGCCATTTCCCTTAGTCCTGGGCATTCCCAGGTTGTAGCTGGGCTTTCATCTTTGCAGTCTCTCTCTCTCTCTTGTTTTCTGCAGTGTCTAGGGACATGGGCGTTACTTTAGTGCAGATCCACACAGTTGCATGCCTGCTGGAGCAGTGCCCCTCTCTATTTTGTCCCACCCACCACTTGTGAGGCTGTAAAATGGGACAAGCTTTATTCCCAGGGCCTCTGCCAAAGCTGCTTCAAACAGCAACATGCTGTTTGCTCTGCTCTCAGTTTCCCAGTTCCTGGGGCGACTCAGCCATATCACCAAGTAGTTTCTGCCACTGATGTGAACACCCCTGAGAGCATTTATCTTTCTATACTGTTTTTGCTTTTCTCCCCTCTGGTGTTTTGCTGGTCCTTTCTGTGACATCTGGGGTCAGGGACGTTACTAACGCATCAGGTTACGTGCTCCATGCCTCCTTAAGCAGTGTTCCTCTGTCTTACCTCACCTGCAGCCAATCGTGCCCCATGGTTTATTCCTAGTGCCTCTGCCAAGGCTGCTCCAAGTGATAGCTCACCGTTTGCTCTGCTAGCAGGTTACTGATTATAGGGGATGGTCAAGTGTGCCACCAGTACAAGGCTCAGCTGTGGTGTGAGAAGGGCAGCCCAGAAAGAGGTGGAGAAACATGGCTGATAAGGTTGGACCTGAGAAATGCAGCCCCTTCTCAGTCAAACAGCCACATATGTATTCCCGAAGGACCCAAGGAACCTATAACACTCCATGGCGCTGTATAAGGCTTATTTCTTTGCCCTCCAAATCCCACCTTCACAGCCCCCTGATAAAAACCACAGCCCATGTCTCCAGGTGTGACTTCTCTGGTTTGCTGTCTGTGCCAGGCCAGTGAATATGGCCCAGGAATGCTCCAAATAAAGCCTGTTTTAAGTTGAATTATATTCTGTGTGGAGGATTTATCTCTGCTCCCTCATCCCCTTCCCATCCAGAGGCTGCTCTGCACCAGCCAGTGACTTCTTCAAGGATTCCAACAGCTCCTCCCATACCCCCTATTTCTCTCTACTGCATTGTCAATTCCGCCTTTGGAATCTGTGTCTCAGCTAGTGAATGCTCCAGTCATTCCATCACTGTGTTCAATTACTCCTCCCTCCCTCTACCACCCTCTCCGCACAGCCTCCTCACCTTCCTCACCTCCACCTGCTCGGCCAGCTCTGTATGAACCAGAGGCTTCTGCAATGGCTGAATATTCCTTGCCCCCTTTCCTCTCTCTTTTTACTGCCTGATCACCCCGCCCCTGGGATTCATGCTTGCCCCGCCTCAACCAGTGAACTCTCCAGTGGCTCCACCACCATTCCCTTCCTTTTCCCCTCCTCCTCCTTCAGTGCTTGGCTAGTTCATGCCTCCCAGTTCTAAACTGGACCCTCCTCCTTCTGCCACCCCCACTTCTCCCATCAGCACTCATACTTGGTCACATCAGTCTGCTTCTCTGGGCCTCCTATGAGAGGTGGCAGGTGCAGAGGGAGAACTGAGTGTCCACGTCCCCTTCTCCTTTCACCACTCCTCCTATGTAGAAAAGCAGATGGGCTCCTTTTTACCTGATTATTCCTGCTACATCAAACAACTCACCTACTTGACACAGGCCCATGGCCTTGCCTGGCACAATCTTTTTATTACAATGTCTTCAACCCTAACATCAGATGAGGAAGATCTAATCCTTACTTCCACAAGGGCAGAAGCTGATGGGGTCCACCTTGCAGAAAACTCGCTACCAGTGGGAGCAGAGGCAGTCCCCACAAAATTGGAATTACCAGGAAGATCACTCTGTCCAGAAGAAAAGGATCATATGGTTTAATGCCTCTTGGCAGGTGTGAAGGCAGCCTCTAACAAAGTTGTAAACTGAACAACTCAAAGAACTTACACAGGAGCCAGGCCAGAATCTCGTCTTTTTTTCTTACACGTCTTACCAAGGCATTAACTCATTACACCCGGTTAGACCCTGATTCACCAACAGGAGCCACAGTGCTAGCCACTCATTTTATCATTCAATCAGTTCCAGACATTCAAAGGAAAACTGAAAAGGACAGATGAGGGCCCACAGACTCCTATCCAAGATCTGGATTTTTAAAATGCCATTTAAAGTGTATACTACCTGAGAAGAACAGGCAGAGGCTACCCAACAGGCATGGCTGCAAGCAAAAGGTGGCCCTCCAAACCCAGGCCCTGGTAGCTGCCCTGAATTCACAGGCTGCTGCCTAAATGCATACCCCTGTGCCTTCTGACACACAAGTGTCTGTCTCCCAGGCTACCCCCAGGGCTGTGCCCCAAATTCAATCAGGCAAGACACTGGAATTTGGACTATGGTGCTGCCTTTTGTGCCTTGACATGGAAGAGGGCCTGAGGCCAGAAACATGTCCCTGGAACTACATAACCTGGCTGAGGATTGATGGTGTCTGGACTCAGAGACCCCCATCACCCTGACCCGGCCCAGAGTAAAGCCACAGGGAGTGGGTATGACCATTTCTTTTTGGTGGATTCTAGGGGACTACCTACTGCATCCTACCCTCCATTTTGGGTCTTACCTGTTCCCAGATCTCAGCTATGGGAATTGACAGGACCCTCTTGGTCTCCGAGCCATCTGAGCAATCTTCTGCTTCATTGATGACCTTCCATTTACACACTTCTTTCTAATTATCCCCTTCTGCCCAGTTTCACTTTGGGACAAGATATTCTTTCTCATCTGGATGCCTCCACACAATTGCTGAATGTATCTCTAAAATATTTAAGTACAGTATTAATATATTCTCATATAGTAATTATGATCCAGGGCATCATTTAATGGACAGTGATCCCAGAAATAAGTTGATGGTACATTAATAACTGTCTAGTAATGGAAGTAGAATCATGCAATGATAGCATTGTAGAGTAGATGTATTTATGAAAAACTTTCCTTTATAGTATTAATGGAAGGTTTTTGTGTTTGGGATTAGCTGGTGTCATGGCATGATTTATTAACATAATCATACATATGACATGAGTTCCCCAAATCTTGAAATGTCTCTGAAGCTAAGCAAAGGATGGTCAAAGATTAAACTTTGTTATGTAATTTTATCCCAAGGGCTTGCCACGGAAAATATCAAAGTCTAAAGCATTTGCCAATTGGCTTTAACAAATTTCACTTGATAAGCAGTCCTACTTTGGAATAGGCAATGACTTCTATAGCAAAAATCATATGCAATATAGAAACAGCTCTGGGGGTGTTGGCAGATCATTATGCACAGCCTAGGAGTGTTTTTTTTGTTTGTTTGTTTGTTTTTTATTTATTGTTGCTTACATTGTATTATGTAGTACAGTTTTATAGGCGCTGGGGATTCCCCCCACCCCTCCCATACCCCTCCCCCCATGGTGGATTCCTCCACCTTGTTGCATAACCATAGTTCAAGTTCAGTTGAGATTCATTGCTTGCAAACACATGCCTAGCATAAAGTTCAGCGTCTTATTGTCCAGATAAGTTCAGTGGCCTCTTGGGGAGACCTTCTATGGTCTGAAGATAGGTCTAACAGAGTAAAGATCCGGTCAGTTAAAAGCCCCAACAAGGCCTCAGTATCAATATACAACATTATGGAATTAATTGACATAGTATTGGGTAAACAATATGTTAATATGTTAATGTTTTCAATGGGATTAGGCAAACCCATGGTGGAAAGAAAGAAGATGACTGAGTGCATGTCTCTAAGAAATGGGCATTTTTTGTAGATGTAGAATCAGGAAAGTGAAGTCAAGACACTAGCCATATAGTATAAACAGAAAGCCCTAACTCCGGAGCCCTGGATAGGGAAAGGTGAATGTAAGTGACAGGTAATGAGCCATGAGTCAGGAGAACAAAACAGGAGTGGTAGCTCAGATGGGGCATGCATAATTGGTGTTGTCCTTTTGTAGGGTTGGATTAGTGCCATGTATCAGGTTGGTGGTATATGTATTCACTAGTGTCAAAGGGATAGAATTGGGATTTGGGGAGTTTCGTATTGGGATGGGAGATTTTGAGTGCTCAAGAAATAGAATAGGTGCTAGTGAAGGCTTCATGGCAGCAAACAAGGGGCTTGAAAGGGAAACCTCTATGTTTGTGAAGGGCTTTTGGTAGAGGGGGATGGGCAAGAAAAGCCTTCATATTTTGTAGGGGCTGCCAGAACAGAGAGCATCTAGGGAACCAAGTAGATAAGACAGGCTAGCAATATTTGTGGACATGTACTGCAGTGGGACCCACAAAAAGAAATGAACTTCATTTAGAATAAAGTCACAGTGCTTAAGGACAAAATTCATTATTAAGCAGGTATCCTTGTGCAAAGCAAGGTCAGAAGCTAATAAGCAAGAATGCTTGAAAATTGGGCATAGTAGCTGGATATGCATTGATTGGAGCAGCCCTAAAGTTGGACTGTTGTGCACATGGTTGTATCATTGCATTGTATCATGGGAAGAATAGAGTTTCCTGACAGTGGCTCTAGGGAATAAAAGGGTCTCATTGGAGATAACTGGGGTGTTGTTATTCCAGTGCCAAGCTCTTGGACAGAAATGACACTCTCTCCAGACCCAAGTTGGTCTTCTTAAGTGGCTGTATATTCAAGTGTTCAGAGTTTTTGCCTTCAAGTTCTACAAGATTAGATGAATCTGGTCTATACAGGGATGTGCCAGCCTTGTTGGCAATAAACTTGCATAAGTCCATGAAATCCCAGGACTTACCAATGAATTTGAAGCCAATTTCTAACCTGATTATACAATCATTCTGAAACCTAGGCACTTAGTTTGTTTACAAGGAAACCCAGAATAATGGAAACCACAGGTACATTTTTATTTTTTGTTTCAATTCCTTTTGTTTACCCAGATAGGTTAATAAGAATCCTAGTTGCATAATAAGTACAAATTCCTTGGGAGAATCAAGGGTACATGGTAATGAGTCACCTAAGTAAGATTTTCTCGGAATAACTTGGTTTATGGGTGATTTTGAATGCAAGCTTTTCATTCAGGCATTATGACCTTTCTCCTTGCTTTAAGAGCATTTTGTCATACTTTTCTAAGTGCCTGACTTCTATATGTGGAAATTTTAAGAAAAACACAATATACATCAAGTTTTCAAAAGACAGTTATTCTAGGGGGATAACTGGTTCTTCTAGAGTTTGTAATAACCTTCAGCTCAAAGCATTGGGGCCTTTTGATCACAGATTAGCTGAGCACCCAGAAAGAGACTAAAGCAACCAGCCGTTGTAAGGGACAATAGTGTTTGAATTCTATAGCCTCTTCCCCAGAGTTATACCACTCCTATGGGGAAGTGTTCCCATCCATTGGCACGTGATTTGGAAGCTGCACAGAGATCATACAAATTTCTTCCTTGATCATTTCCAAAAGAATTAGAAATCATTAGTTGTGGTTAATCATCTGCTCTTCTGTTGGGCCACATCTGATGTTGGCCCTGAAGAAATTACCTGCAACATTTTCTTATATCCTGCAAAACCGGGAAAAGTTTTAGAAGCTTGGAAGTTGAGATTGAGATAGGACTTTTACAGGATCATTGGAAGTCTATTAAATTGGTTTGTACTTCTGAATGGTAAAATTTCTATTTGATATTTCCATCTCTGGTGGTCCAAAGGGGCTCTGTTTATGGGCATCTGCCTGTGCCCACTGATGGCTTTCACAGGGATTGAGTTTCAGACCCTAGAATGGCATTGCTGGCTTTGGCCTTAGGCATGACTGCAAACACTGTTATCATTAAAAAACTGGAGTGTTGCTGGGCCTTAAGCCTAAGTCAGGCCAGGCATGCTGGTATAGAGGTTTACATTCATTTATGGGCTTATATACCCCAGGAAATGAAAGTATGAAATATTCTCTACTGTTTTCTAACCTGATCAAGTTTCCCTGGATGTTTGCCTTGTTAACCTATGAGGTGTGGGGTCAGGGATGGACAAACACAGGTAGGCATTAACACTGTGCTGCATCAGATTCCAAAGAGGAGGTGCAACCACACCAATGTTGCTTATCACTAGGACCTACCGTTGCATCACTGCATAGTCTCCAGCTGCTCCTGCAGAAATCTAGCAGCTTAGGAATTCAGCTCAGATACGCTTGTTCAAGTGAGTGCTATCCATGCCCTCATCAGGCCCTTCCATAGAACATCGTGCTCATTATGCTCTCTTTGACGGAGATTTTGACAACAGGATAATCATCCTCGAAAACCCTTCATCCTTGGATTCTTAAGAACTGGTCAATTGCTTCAGGAAGGTTTAAACTGTACACTCAGATTGTAGAAACTCAGAAAGAACTCAGATTATGAGTTTCACAGTTTAGGTTGGCAAGTGAGAACAAAAGCAAAAGCAGCACACACGTAATGACAGCAAAGGCAATCACATCAGCCAAGATTGGTTCCTCTTCAGACAAGCCCTTGAAAGTCAGGAGCAACCTTGGAGACCAAACCAACCTTTTTATTGAGTTTATTTAACCACATTACCATGGATAACTTACCATAAAAATAGACCCAGATCAAAAAAGAAAAATTCAGGAAGATTGGAAGGCTCTGTTCTACTCACAGCACACCAGCCAGGTTCTCCCATGAACATCCATTACAAAGCACAGAAAGTTCACCTGTGAGTAAATGATTTCACTGTGGGTTCTCTGTGCAGCGATGGGCATGAAAAAGCAAGAGGGCCTAGGATTGGCTAGTCACATTTTGATACGGTTATAGAGCAAATTTCATGTTCTCTTCGTTATAGTGTGTGTGTGTAGGGATTATCTAAAGTGAACGATCCCTCGTTAACACAGGCCTATGAGCACCCATTCCCATGGTCTTTATGGCAACCAGGCTTGAATGCCAGCATCCTAAACATCTATCCCTGCCCATAGCAGGGCCTTATCAGAGGGAGGCATGTTAAGCCACAGAAATCATATCACTGGGGCCTCATGGAGGCTCAGCAATCAGCGGGAAGGACCACAGACTCATACCGACTTGTACTCACAGGTAGTTATTCAGTAAGGTGAGAGGTTAAGGTCATGCAAGGAAAACATGTCTGGAATGAAGTGTGGAAGAAATATGGTGCAAATGTTGCTCAGTCTTTTCTCACAAAATGATACAGAATTCAACAAAAGAAAGCCTGGCAGGAAAAATAAGCAAAGACTGTAAGCAATAACCAAATGAATAAACAACCAACCTATGCAACTTTGATATAATCACAAAAATCATTGAAACCGTAGTAGTAAATAATTTCTTTTGATTTGTTGGTGTAATGTTTAAAGTCGAAAAGTTGACCTTTCTCATTGGAAACACAATGAACAAGGGACTGAGTCCTACTGCCCCCTGCTGGCAGTAGGGGTCAAATCTGAAGTGAACAATTTTGCATTATTCAGTTAAAGTAGAAGATTGTCAATGTGCAAATTTTGCTCTGCTGTGCTCATTATGATTGTGTAGTAACATCTGCACAATTCACTTTAACATTTGTTATCAATGGTTAAAAAAAATAAAGTAGCCCTGCCCCTATTATATTCCAGCTTGCATCTAACATGATGTTATATTTCTCTGCATGCAAGTTTCCTAAGGCTGGGAGCAGTACTTGAGGAAATTATTGAGCCAAGCTCCAGCAGTTACTGTTAGGTACCAAGATTACTCCTGCCTTAGAAGAGATAATCCCCTCCAAATTTAATGCCTTACTTCTCTATTATCTTTTGGAACACAATTTCTCTACATTAGCCCTTATTAACATGAGGAAATATTTATTGAATTATTGAACAAAAATAGAGAAACCAATCCAATTACAAACACTGGGCAAGAAAGTTGGTATGCAACATTCCTGGGTGCAGACTCTGATCTCTTCCGCTTAAGTGAGAAACAGACCGAATTAGGAAACAAGATTAGTGTTCAGTATCATGGGTAGAAGATCACAGGTGTCATGAAGAACAAAACGAGACTGAATTCAATTTTCTGCTTGGAATAATTCTAGCCTGGTGAACTGGAAACACAAGTGAAATCTGTATAGTCACACTGGAGCAGGCTGACTTCACAATGCAGGTCACCTTCTGAGTCCACTGTCTTTTGCCCCCTGAGCTACAGACCTACTTGGTTTCCTCATCAGGTACATAGGTGCCAAATCCCAGTGCTGGAATGAAGTGGCCATCACTTAATGCCACACACTGCAGTTTGGGATCCATTGCCTTGCACGGCCAAGCACATTCCGTTTCTTTTGGCTTATCAGGACAAATAAACAGGAAGTTAGCACACAAGTTCCTGTCTAATTTTAGAAGCAAAAGGGAGGAGTACAATTAAAGCAATACTCCACATTTAAGAAGAAACCAATAAACAGTCCAGCTAATTTACAAGAAAGAAAAAATTTTAGGTCAATCACTTAAGGAGAAATCTTCAGATATATTAAGTTTTTGCTTTAGAATATTGCACACCTTTTTTGTAAGTATTAGGATAAAACTGATTGAACTAATGTTGACTGTTACATTAAAACCCTTGGAACATCTAGTAACTTTTTAAAAATGTTTTCATGAAAAAGTCTGTCCTTGATCTACATTCAGTTTGAAACAATCGGCTATATTACACCAGGTACACATACACAGAGAGAATTTAAACAATGATTAGTGTGTATTTTGTAAAATATTGACTCCCAATGGAATTAACAAAACCTAATGGAAGGAAAATTAATGTTTTTTTTTCCTTTGCCAAAATATGCTTTGGAGCTTCATTCTTTGCTTTGTAATAAGAATGTCCAGTTCTGATGAGTTATAGTCCTAGGAGCAATCATGAAACATGCAGAGAAACTTCACTCTGCCTTGCTGCTGAGGGAAGAAGGGATTAACAACTATGAGACATCATTATGCAATAGGAAACCAGAGTCTTAAAATGCAAGTATAATTTACTTGAAATATGACTTTCAGAAAAATATCATTATGTCTAAAATAAAAATTCCTATTTATAAGTCTTTGCCTGGTTTAAGAATATTTATTTAAAAAAACAGAATATATTGATTATATAGTATAGAGGAAACCAATGAGGGGAGAAGACTTGGGGATGGAGGAAGGAAAATCCCAGAGCCTTTGGTACTATATCATAATATAAAAAAGGTTAAACCAAAACCAGTATATATCAATGTGTGAAATTTCTAATACTTGGCTATATTGAGATAGACTGAAAAAAATAGAATAACATGAAGCAATGAAGTTATAGCCCTAGGAGCAATCATGGCAGGTGAGAGGCTCTGTCATGCCAGGTCAGAGCAACCACTGGCATGTGCACGATCTATGGTTGGGAACAGGCCTGGTTGGGGAGCTAAGAACACACACTGTTTGGATTGGGGTTCCCACTTGTGAGTGCGCGGGCTGGTCTGGATATGGATGCAATCCCCCTTGGCACAGGTGTGGACTGGGGCTGGATTCACCAAACCAGGCTCGATTCCAGCACTATCTGGTGCTCTGAAGGAGCAGGATAGATGTAGGATGGATTAGGCTAGGTCTCTGCCCTACTGAGCCTTGTGTGTGATGTATTGATATGAACAAGCCTTGGGAGTGAACCAACAGATGAAAGATCTTTCTCTTTTCTCTCTGTATCTCCTCTCTGTAAATACGACTTTACAATAAAAATAAATAAATCTTAAAAAAAGAAAAAAATTGAAAATATAAATTGAAGAAATTGTTCGTAAAAGGAAAAATGATTTCCTTTTAATGTATTTCTTAGGAAAACTCTGTGATTGCTTTATGAGACATTCTCCACCAAGAGGCATGTTTTTGCAAATAAAAGCTAATACAAGTTTTTGTAAAAATTTTTAATAGAAGGTTAAGTTTGTGATTATAAAACAAATTGAAAGTACATTATTGTACAAACATTGAAAGAGAAATAGATGAAGGAGGATGGCTCAAGGGAGGGAGGCGTAACTTCGTTCTGAAAGCTGTGTATATGAAGTACTTGAAGGTATTTCAATCTTAGTAGATCTTGCTCCCTGGTGGCAGAGACAGTGGTGGGAGACAGGTTAGACTGGTCTTTGGAAACACAGAGTAAAAGTTCTGGTAGGAGATTCTCTATTTACTTTCCGGTTCCATTCAGCATCCCTAACTTCTTCTTTTAAATAAGTAGAAATAATCATTTTTTTTAAGTCTCTACTGGCAAAGTAAGTTTAGAGGGGTTATCTTTTATATGGCAGAGTAAGCAATAGGAAGAAAACTAGTAAGAAATGGGCAGAGTATGATCAGGAAGTTTTTCAAATTTATAAAATTCTGAGAAGGTCTTTTGTAGAAATCTTTTCCACATTGCAATATTTTTGATGTTTAAGGGTAAGACTAATTTTGGGTCCTATGGGAAAAGAAAACCGATTCAAGTTTGAACAAAATATATTAGTATTTACTTTGTCCAGATAGCTCAGCACTGTCTGAGTGTCCCTGATTTAGAAAAATAAGACTGCTAACTGTTTCTTTTTGCTGTAAAGATGAGTTGTCTATCTTTGTTTTGTGAAGCAGAGCAGAGTGGCAAAGTAACAGAAAAGAGAAATGTTAGAGTTGAGGCACAATTTCTCATGCAAAGTACCCCTGGGTGAACATGACGACCCATGCCTTCCCTGTTTATATTCTCATTTCTGTTCATCCTGAAGGTTCTCGGGCGGACGCTTCCATCAGGAGGGTTAACGCGATTCTTTCCTCCTGTATGTTTTTTCTTTTAATTTAGTGCAAGCATTAACTAGAAATTTCTGTTATGCAATAGGACCTTTCTAAGTGACTTAACACGATAACAAGGCTTCCCTGAACCTGCTACAGATTCCCTGAACCTGCTGCAGGCTGAAGAAATCTAGCATTCTGGAGAAGAAAGGCCTTTTCTCTTGCATGGGAATTTGACTGAATTCTTGCCCTGGATCAAGTCCTCATCCTTCCTTTGCCCCCTGTATTGTTTTCTTTTGTTTTGTTTTGTATTTTTAAGATTTAGTATTTTTATTGAGAAGACAGATATATAGAAAGAAAGAGAGACAGAGAGATCTTCCGTCTGATGATTCATTCCCCAAGTGGCCACAACAACCAGAGCTGAGCCAGGAGCTTCTTCTGGGTCTCCCATGCAGGTGCAGAGTCCCAAGGCTTTGGGCTGTCCTTGACTGCTTTCCCAGACCAGCTTTCCCAGAATGGATGGGAAGTGGGGCCATTGAGATTAGAACTGGAGTCCATATAAGATCCTAGCACATGCAAGGAGAGGATTTTAGCCAAGAGGTTAGAGTGCTGGGACCTGTTTCCCCCTGTTTTTATATCACAAGCAGCAAGTAAAGATTACTAGGGAAGCCCACAGCTTATTTTGACATGGAGATTTGCAGCTCCAGGTGTTCCATAATTTGTCTGTGGTTTTATTTAATGCATACATTCTTTTAGGGCAACCTCGGAATGCAGAAAACGTAAGCAACTACTAAATCACTATCACAGCTTTAAGGAGCTCTCAGTCATCCGGGTCTTGGCTCTAATAACAAGTGAAACTAAGATTTCTGGAGGCTGTAGTTGTGGAGGCCCGTGCAGTTGGGTAGAATGGCATGGGGTGTGATGAGCACACCTCCTTGGTTACCAAGGCTACAAGGAGTTTCTGGATGCATGGTGAGGCTGGCAGAATGTCTCTCAAATCACCTCACTATATGGACACTCAATCACCTCTCAGATATGTCGTGGAATTCTCCTGAGGGCGTTGTTGTTCTTCTGTAGATGTGAAATGATTTCCTTAACAGGTTTAATGGAAACTGATTTTATCAATCATGTTATGGTAAAAGGATCTTTAGCAACTAAAGACAATGAAACACAGCTAAAAGCATACGGTAGCACAGTTGAGCCTGCATTGTTCCCAAATATTGTATTGTGTGCTCACTTTTGACTCTAAGATACATAATGTTCTCCATAAGAAATGGCATGTTAGGGCCTGGCACAACAGTGTAATGATTAAGGTCCTCACATTGCAAGTGCCGGGATATCATATAGGCCTGGTTCTAATCCCAACAGCCCCGCTTCCCATCCAGCTCCCTGTTTGTGGCCTGGGAAAGCAGTTGAGGACGGCCCAAAGCCTTGGGACCCTGCATCCATGTGGCAGACCAGGAAGAGCTCCTGGCTCCTAGCTTCATATCAGCACAGCACCGGCCATTGCAGTCACCTGGGGAGTGAACCATCGGACAGAAGATCTTCCTGTCTGTCTCTCCTCCTCTCTGTATATCCATACCTTTTCAATAAAAATAAAATAATTTTAAAAAAAGAAATGGCTTGTTAATATCTTGGAACAGATAGCAACCATGGAAGTACAAAAAGCTTGTTTACCTTGCAGCCTCAAACTGTTACAACACGTGAAATGATGCATTTTGGTTTCTCACCATGTAAAGCAGAAAGTATATGGGACATCTTCTAAAGGAAGACAAATGTGAACCCCCAGAGTAAAATGGTTTAAAATTCTACCTTATATTGGCACTTATATTTAGGGAAAGAAAATAGTTTGAAAAAGTAAAAAGTTTATTGTAAAGGCCCTCCTTTCATAGAAAGGTTGAGTTGCCCTGATCCTTTTCACTGCCCTTTAATAAAAGAATGAAAAACAGTTGAATTAGCACTAGGTAAAAGCAATATTAATTAATATATGACTGATTATAAGATTCAATCAAGAATCTACAATATATGCCTTATAAATTTCTTTTATTTATGAGGTTTCTTTTTAATTCCTTACTCTTGATATTTTAAGTAATATTAGTTTATGTTTAGTGAAAATTGATTTTGGATATAAGTAAATCACTTGTCACTATGTAACCACATGTGCTACCAACCATGGAGTTCCTGGCTTCAGCCAGGTGACTTGCAGGTTTGAATGAGTAATGGTTTGCTGAAAATGTTTTCTTTGAAGTAAAATATTGATTTTTTGAGGATTGTTGATGTATCCTCTTAACCATGAAGTAAATATGAAGCAATTAGGACCTGACGCAATAGCCTAGTGGCTGAAGTCCTCTCCTTGAATGTGCTGGGATCCCATATGGGCACTGATTCTAAACCAAGGAGCCCCGCTTCCCATCTAGCTCCCTGCTAGTAGTCTAGGAAATCAGCGGAGGACAGCACAAAGCCTTGGGACTCTGCACCAGCATGGGAGACCCAGAAGAGGCTCCTGGCTCCTGATTTCAGATTGGCTCAGCTCCAGCAGTTGCGGCCTCTAAGTGGAATGATTCATCAAAGGGAAAATCTTCCTATCTGTCTCCTCCTCTCTGTATATCTGCCTTTCCAATAAAAAAAAAAACAAGAAATCCTTTTAAAAAAAAAATGAAGCAATTGGGCCCGGCGGTGTGGCCTAGAAGCTAAAGTCCTCGCCCTGAACGCCCCGGGATCCCATATGGGCGCCGGTTCTAATCCTGGCTGTTCCACTTCCCATCCAGCTCCCTGCTTGTGCCCGGGGAAAGCAGTTGAGGACAGCTCAAAGCATTGGGAACCTGCACCCGCGTGGGAGACCCAGAAGAGTTTCCTGGTTCCCAGCTTTGGAATAGCACAGCACCAGCCTTTGCGGTCACCTGGGGAGTGATTCATCAGATGGAAGATCTTCCTCTCTGTCTCTCTTCCTCTCAGTATATCGGACTTTGCAATAAAAAGGAATAAATAAATCTTTTTTTAAAAATGAAACAATTGTATGTCATGCAAAATCTTGTGATGATTTCTGTATAAAGAAAGCAGCTTTTTTGAGTTGTCCATTATGGGCATCATACCATAATGGTCCACATCTCTTCTTGTCTTCCTGTCAATCCACACATCCTTTGCAAGGTCTAAAGCCAGCCAGAGCTGGTCTCCAGCAGTAGTGAGCTTGCCAGCTTAAGCAAGAGAATTTTTTTTTTCTTTTGCATTTTAGGGTCTAATGCAGCTGGTATATAACAAACCAAGAAGACATGCTTGATTTGAGACAGAAGCATGTAAAAGAAACTATTCTATAAACCACAGCTAAAGGGGAAGCTCAAGCCAGACTCTCTGACAAAACCTATTAAAGATTACCTTTTATGTGTAGCAATTATTCCCAACAGAACTTTGCTGATATTCCCAAACTGCAACTGCTCAACTTCCTCTTATGCAATTTCTCACATAATGGACTTGCAATTATGCTTCCTAAGCCTACTCCTCTTCTCCCCGTATCTAACCTCCCCCCCAGACACCATATTACCCAATCGTGAACAGCTCTGATCTGCAAGAGGCTGGAAGTGAGCTCCTGAAGGATTCCATCTGTGCAAGACTGCCTCACCTTCTGGCCCCTAGGATATATTTATTGTTCCAGGAAAGACTAGAGAAATAAAGGCTGGGAAAAAAACGTTCCTTATTGCCTTTCATACTTATAACTCTTCTGTTTCTGTCTCTGGCCACACGTCTCCACTGTTTTAAGCAAATCATTTATCTTAAGAGCAAATCAGTTGAGGAAATAAGGAGTCAAAATGAAACAAATCAGGCAAGTAAAGAAATCTATGACCAATGACAATATTTAATAAATGAGCATTATTTTATTTCTCAGTGAGTGACAAAACTTAATGCCATGTTTTATGCCCCGTGGATGCAGCTGAGGCTGAGGCTGAGTGGCTGAACAGCTCATAACAACCAGAAGAGAAAGCTAGTCACCGGCGTCTGTCTCCATCATGGTACATTTGCAGCAGCCATGAGAGCAGGCTCAGTGTCAATATTCATCAGAAAATGGGTACTCTGGGTGTCCAGCAGCACTAAAATGAGAACAATTAACAATCTAAATTCAGTGACCACATTTCTAGAATATTAATTGTGTGATTTCTATGGAGTTACCATTAGAGTACAATAGAAAAGTATGTTATATTTATAGGTTAAGCTATATTTCATAGAAGGCTGAGGCTGGTTGCCACCTGAAGTGCTGGCCTCCCATGCGGATGCTGGTTAAAGTCTTGACCCTTCCATTTTCAATCCAGCTACCTGCTCCTGTGCCTGGGAAAGCAGCAGATGATGGCCCACATTTTGAGCCTATGTCACCTCGTGGGTGACCTGGCTCCTAGCTTCTGATTGGCTCAGCCCCAGCCATTGTGACTCTCTCTCCCTCTCTCTCTCTTTGTCTCTCTCTCTCTTCCCCCCACCCAAATAAAAATAAATCTTGTTTTAGAACTGGTTTATACTCATGAGCATGAACTTATGACAGATACATAATACAATTTTTCAAATCGTTTCCCTTTGCCTGGAACTTAACATAGAAAAACATGCAGAATTTAGGAATTCAAACACATTGCTCTGACTTAGTTGCACCTTTCAGCATGAAAAGTAATATGCAGGCCTATGCTAAATCTAGGAAAATGTGGATTTATTTTGTGTGTCTTTGAACAAAGCACATCCTCATACTGTTAGGAGGTATGGAAAGTTCTGTGGGGGGAGAGGTAAAAGCTAGCAATTTTGCAGCCTTTCAACTAATTTTTTACTTGTGAGATCACAGCATATCAAACAGCATAATGTATTTGATTACAAAAGGGAGAGCATGTCATAGATAAGACAGAGTTCAATGTTCAAACATTTCCTATAAGTTAGTCCATTTATATATTTTGTAAGGACTATAATGTGATAAAAATTGAAAGCTTATTAAATTGTCTCAGAAGTTTAGGAATTATTCATACTTATAACCTTCTCTCTATGTTTGTACTATGTCTCTGCTATGGTCTTTTTTATTCTCTATACTGGTAAAACAATGATTGTATCATTTTAATATTTTATACTACATTAAGGGCTTTCATACATTATTGCATTTATTTCTGTAATGAATTAAAAATGCCATGTGTGGCAGGAATATATGATCCTTGTTATTCTCATGTATTGTACATTTTTGCTTAGATTCTATACTTTAGAAAATAGAAGAAAAGTAAAAGATACTCTGTTGGCTGCAAACTCTCTTTTATCTTGGGAGTTTTCAGTCCGTTCTCATTCTTTAATTTCAAATCTACGTTTAAGACTTCATTTTCTGCTCTAAGATCACCATATTTTAGAAAATAAAAACTGTTTCAACTGCCCCGCTGAAACCAGCCTCCCTCTAGCTAAATGCAGTGTTTGAATCCTTACAAAAAAATGGACAAGATATGACAAGCTTTCAAACTATTCCAAACATTAACAGGATTTAAAGCAATGTAAGAATTTCATATCAATGTACATTAAAGGATTCCATATGAAGGGTATAAGAATTTGTGTATGGGTGTTCCATGTTGAAATTCTTTGCACATTTTAAATAGCATAGTATACATGCCTTTTTCTACACTAGTTATTAGAAATTGATGGTTAAATAGCCTAGGAGTGTTATTAGGATTCTTCTAAAAATTAAAAAAAAAATCTTGCCTTATTTGATAAAGAATATTCAAAGTAAGGCCTGTTATGATTTATTCCTGAAGTTATTTTATATGGATATCACCAATAACTAAACTCCACTGAGTATTGCTCCTGGCATTTCAGTCAGGTCACTTTTCCCCCTTAAATTGCACTAGATTAACAGTGCCTTATCTAAATTCAGTGCCTAATCTAAATGAAGTTGCTTTATTGTAATAATATTCATTTGCTTTCTTTCCCCAAGAAAACTGTTTCTATTGCCAAACTTTCAAGACACTTAAATTAGTATTTATGTGTTTTAAAAAAATGTATGTTAAGCTTCTTTAATATTTAAGTAATTAAGTGCCCAGTTGTGGGGAAGAGAATGGTGTCAGAGAAACCTGTAAGTATAGATTACAGGAAATTCACATATTGAGCAATATAAGTCACATTTCTCCAAACCTTCAACAACCAATATAGTTTTGAACAACAACAACAACAAAAATGCCAAGCATAAATAATTTATAAACTTGAGTTCTCAACTTTCACAATAATAAAGTTAGAGGAGCTGATTGCTATTCAGGTCCAATTATTGCAATTATTTATTCCATTATAAATCCACATGGTTTTGGAAGTCTAAGTATCTCAATTACTTACTAAAAATAACAAAAACAAAACAAAAGTTGCTGGCTTGAGAAACGGATTTCTGCCTAGGAACACAGGGTTACAGTTACCGTACTCAACCTGATAAGGTCTGAATGACACAGCAAACATGATCTTGCAAGTATTTAATTTTGCTACATTGGTGATACCCACATTGCAGTCCATAACAGCTGAAAAATAGACACTATATCACCCTACATTTCTCCTCCAAAAACAAATTGAGGCAAAGCATTCACCAGTATTACTTACAAATTAGCAGTAGTGTATCGAACATTTCTGTTCAGTCCATCTAGAGCTTTCATGTCTTCTGAGGACAACTGGAATTCAAAAACCTATCAGAAAAAAATTTATATTGCTTATTTGCAAATGTGGAAAATTCCCAAAATGTTCCAAACATTTTGAGACACCAAACAAAATGCTTGAGCCATAAATAAAGCATGGCAGAAAATTACGTAGCAGGGCATGACTAGATACATTATATTACCACAAAGGAGATTTCGAAGTTCTCTAAAATAATGAAAGCTTACATTCTTGACAGATGATGGGATCATAGTGCAAGGTCCAAGAGAATCCAAGGGCAAACATTGAAATATACAGAAAAATTCACTAAAGCTTCTTGATACAGTTGGATTTTTATATCTCATCAAAGAAGAATTAGAATTATAAAACAAAGTTTTTTTTCTAATATAATTTAAGACAGCAATTTTTGAACATAATGATTTTTTTTCAAAGGACACAAGAACATGCTTGAAGTGTATTCCACTATTGAATATGAACCATTTTAAATAGCAAAAAAATATATACTTATATTTGCTAGCATATCAGCTCTCCATAATAAATGTCTATTTTATGTAAAAACCTGATTTGTGTTTTCCATTCAATCATAATTCCTATCATTATATTTCTCAGCAATATGTGCACATCTCAACTACATGGGCAAATAAAGAGTAACCGACTTGGCCCAATGATGTCTTAACATCTCACAAAGCATACAGACAAAGCATACTGTGCAAGGTCTTGATACCGCCAGCAAAGAGGTTCTCACCTGAATATTCTCTCTGATCCATTTCTCACTGAAACTCTTGGCCAGGACCACAACCCCACGCTGCAGGTGGTAGCGAAGGGCAATCAGGGCTGGGCTTCGGTTATGCTTTTTTGCCAAGGCACAAATGACCGGATCATCCAGAAGAACTGGAGTGCTCTGGTCCACCCTGGCAGGAATGGTGAAGAAACTGAAACCTTGAGGCTGGGCCTTCAATTTGTTAGAGAGCTTCCAAAACAGACTAGGAGACTCATTCTAGATCAGTGCTTGCCAGCTGTGATCTTTGGACCAGCAGAACCAACATCATTTGAAGGTTGCCCCTCTTAACCAGTCAGTTGACAGTTATATACAGTACAATACTCTGTAAATGAGGTATTGAAAAAACAACAACAACAACAAAACACTTCACAAACAAAAGTAATTTACAAACACATTCTGTATTTTACCATTTTGGCTCCCGATGTGATCCTAGTGCACTGTAGGCAACCAGAACAATATCTTTCGATTTGCAGAAATCTAGCAGTTTGTGTTGGTTAAGGTAAGGATGACATTCCACCTGTGGATACAGATGCAAAAAAGAAAAAAGACTAAATGCAATGCTAATATTCATATGAATGGAAATTTAAAGGTATGAGTAGCTGGATCCAAATTGGAAGCATGAAATTTGAACAAGATATTTTAAGGTATTTCTTAAAGTCTTTATGCTCAATGAAATTAGCCAATTCTGAAAGGCCAAATAGCACGTGTTCTCTCTAAGGCAAAATTCATACAAAAATGCACAAATACATATATAATAAATTTGTACACACACAATGCATGCGCACACATAGATGATCAGAGATGAATACATAATGGGGTGGATATATCTTGCAGTTTGCAGCTCTACTCCTGAATAAAGAGTGGGCTGCCAGTGAAACAGTTAAATGTACCTTGATAATATGATACTAGATTTTCTGTTTTTAT
The DNA here is from genome assembly GCF_017591425.1 of Ochotona curzoniae. Classification (NCBI taxonomy): domain Eukaryota; kingdom Metazoa; phylum Chordata; class Mammalia; order Lagomorpha; family Ochotonidae; genus Ochotona; species Ochotona curzoniae. Next base: position 46,587 of record NW_024466944.1, read on the forward strand.
TTATACCTGCAATGCCATAGTGCATGCATGTAGCACAATGCAGAACTTGTAACTCTTTTTGAAGGACTGTTTTATTATAATAATAAGGGAGGGGCAGACAGTGGAATGGGAAAGTAGGGAGAGAGAGGGAGTAGGGAAAGGGGAAATTCCTGTACCTATGAAAAATAATACAAATAATTTTAAAAAATTGAAAAAGAAAATAGAATGTATGACTCATTTGAAGTACTTCTAAAATTCTCATTTGTTTTATATAAAAAAATTAAAGCCCTCATGAGTATATCAATGTGAATATTAAAACAAAAGAAAGAGAAAGCAAATAAAATATATGTCCCTTCCGACGATGATCACTACAGTATCTTCTCTTTTGATTGAAGGGAAGATATAAACATTAACTTAATCTATTAGACTGATTATAGTACATGCTGACCTAAGCTGTGAATGTCAACTAATTAATAATACCTTTAGCCATCAATAAATGATGTAATTTTCCTATGTATCTTTCACTAATATGGGAAAAAATCCCATCTTCCCTTTGAGGTTTGATTCTTGCTTCTGCCTTTCTTGAACATTCTGATCTCCCTATAATCTGTCACATGTTGCAACAATTTTAACTAACATTAACAAACATAGAGACAATGGAGGACACTCCATGCCCTACAGACTTCTCTGTTCAACACAAAAAAAGTAAACAGATGTGGAGAACAAAGAGGAACCTAGCAAGAGTATGAGCCGGAAGAATGGAAATCAGAAGGAGGGAAGGCTGAGTCCTCACCTGGTTGCACACAGGCTTGTACTTGAGGCCTGGCTTGTTCAGAATCATCTCCAACTGCCTGCGGTTGAAGTTCGAAACCCCGATGGACTTGGTCAGTCCTGCATCCTTGCACTTTTCCAAGGCCTAAGAAAAAAGACTGCAAAGAACTATCTCCACAATTGACTAGAATAACATGAAGGCATATTGATACCATTAAAGGGAACAATATTACAAAATAACACAGGGCTCGGTGCAATAGCTTAGTGGTTAAAGTTCTTGCCTTGCCAGTGCCTGGATCCCATATGGTCACTGGTTTTAATCCCGGTAGCTCCACTTCCCAATCAGCTCCCTGCTTGTAGCCTGGGAAAGCAGTCGAGGACGGCCCAAACCCATGGGACCCTGCACCCATGTGGGAGACCAGTAAGAGCTCCTGGCACCTGGCTTCGGACTGGCTCAGCTCCAGCTGATACGGTCACTTGGGGAGTGAATCATCAGATGGAAGATCTTCCTCTCTGTCTCTCCTCCCCTCTGAATATCACCTTCCCAATAAAAATAAATAAATCTTTTTAAAAAAGAAAAAATAATAATACAGACACTACTGGGCACTGAATGAACAAATTAAACCAGAGAGAAGTATAGTAGACATAGGATAGCAAGAAAACAGATTACTGCTTTCTTCTTGAGAAAGCAGAAAATCACCACACATGAATCAAAAAATGTGCCATCCATCGTTGTTCCGAATTCTGCTCTGTTGCTGTCTGTGTCTTTCGGTAGTGTCTCAGCCAACCATCACTTTAGCACCTTAACCCTTACAAGGAACATGGATTTCTATATCCAAGCTGCATACACCAATCTTGTGAGGTGGGTGGTGATACAATTCTCCCTCTTCCTGATTCCTCTGTACTTACTTCTCCAAATACTCACCTCCCAGGTGGCACGGATATCTACAGTGTCAAATATTACTTTTCCGTTTTCATCTCTTGGAAATAAGTCCTCCCCAGGCTGAAAGAGAATTAGTCATTTATCATTATATCATCATAGCCAGGTATCCACACCATAGCAAAATACCCAGATGTATTGCAATGTGGAACATTAAATTTTCATAAAATACTTGGGGCAACATTCTACAGTATTTGTAATGAGTATTGTAAATGACGTGATAAATAATGTCATGCTATTTCTTTTGTCTTTGTGTGTGTATGAATAAATAAATACTATTTTCCGCCTTGTATTGAGGTTCAATGTTATTTCATATTCTTGTGTTCTTTCCCCTAGAAAAATGCTTCTCTTCCACTGTCAAACTCAAGAGCTACATGCTCTCAATCTCTTTGGTCCAGGGCAAGCAATCAGTACTCCTGAAATTCCTTAACGCACATAATTCCAAAGACAAGCACTTGAACTGTAAAAAGTATATTGAGCTTCTACTTAATAACAAGCAAAGCTAGAAACTGTAAGGTAATACTAGAAGATGCAGAAATAGTAGCAAATGTTAATAATACAAGCAAACATAAATAACCTACAAAAATTTTATAAACCATACAGTGATGCAGACAATTACTGATACAAACAAAACATTTTCCAGTGGTGAGTTGAAACTATACATCTATTCATGGCTTAAGCACTCCATTTTAATACAATAAGTTATGATGTTTAAACCAGTTTGAGTGGTTTCTATCATTTTCATAAATTAATAAGTTTATCAATATCACTTACTTGTCTTTAAAATTTAGGGTCATGCTGACAGCAAAAGGGAAGCAAATTTGATGATGATAATTTCCTACCTTCAGAGCTGCTGGGAAATGAATAATATAGAGATCAACATAGTCCAGTTGAAGTTTTTTCAGTGATTTTTCCAAGCTTGGTCGGACCAGCTCTGGTCGAAGGAAAGTGCACCAAAGCTGAAGGGTTAAACAGTGGAAATTGCGCTGAATAAATATGTTGGTCAAATTTCTTGATTTACTTCATCTAATATTGAGACTTTTTCATACTAGGCAAGGAATAGTGAGCACTGAAGGAAAAGGCTTCCTTCTTTTTGGGTGTCCTATGCCATAATTAGTCTCATGATCTCCATCACTTCTGTAGAAGTTACTAATAGGCCTACTAAAAGACTGATGGTTATGGTGTCAGAGATGATTTTCTATCAAATATCGATAATGTCCATTGTTTCATTTATGTTTGACAAAGTTCACAAATAAAAACATAGAGACATTGAAGAACTGGTGCCAGTGCCATGATGTAGTGGGTTAAGCTGCTGCCCACAGCACCATACCATATGAGCACCCGGCTGCTCGACTTCCAATCTAGCTCACTGCTAATGTGCTTTGGAAAGTCACAGAATATGGACCAAGTACTGTGTCCCAGTACTCACAGGGGAGCCCTGATCAAGCTCCTGGATCCTGGCTTCAGGCTGGTCCAGTCTTGACTTTTCTGGCAAGTTGTGGAGTGAACCAGAGATAAAAGCTCTCACTAACTCTTTCCACTCTCTCTTTTTCACACACTCACACACACACACACACACACACACACACACACAAAGGAATGAAAACGAAAAAGAAAATGTAAAATGAAAACACTCTCTGGGATCTCCGGGATAGTGTGTCTTGGGAAATCCTCACAAATGAAAAAAAAAAAAAAAAAAGAAGAAGAAGTAAAGATTGTGAATCTTAAATATGAAATAAAAACATAAAATGTAATAAAAATTAAACAGCAGTGATTAATTTGTAGCCATAAGAAATTCCTCCTTAATTACCGAATTGCATAATTATTTCCACACAAAACATTTAGTTGCTTAGTTCACCTGCATGTCACATCTACTGTACCTTGGAGGTGTAGAATATGTCTTCCCTCTTCACAGTGCCATCTGCGATCTTGCTGCGGATGGCCAGACCAACTTCCTCTTCATTTTGGTACACATAAGCAGCATCAATGTGGCGGAAGCCAACATCTATAGCTATTTTGGTAGCCTCTGTAGCCTTACTCTTAGGAACCTGAGGAAGCAGCCAAAAATATGAGAGAGATAGACATGTGATTAGAAAAAAGGTGATGCACCAGCAGTGGCCCTCACAATAATCATTTTTCTTCTCAGGTCTGGATGATTTTGTATAACTGGGATAAGGAAGCTATCCCTCTTTGCCTGGGTCTTCCCTAATTAAGAACAAGCAGGCAGCTCAGCAGCCACTGACTAGGAGGATCTGTTGTCCATTGAGGTCTTGCTTTTATGGAAGGCTCAAAGGATACAGCCAAAAGCTAATATCCTAACTGCTACATAGTGAATTCACAAAGGAATATTAGCACAAGGAAACATGGAATGGAATGAAATATGGACAAAATACAGCACAATTAGCTAGGAGTCCTCTTCCAATGAGACAGAACACAATTCTACAAGAACTGAATTTTTGCAATATTTACAAATTTGTATCAAAAAAAGCTGGTTTTTAGAGTTCTCTACTTCTGAGATTTTTTTGAAATTTGAGATTTGGTTATAAAACTTACAAAAATTATAAAATATATGCACATATATAATATATATGAAATATATATAAATGCATATTCTATTTCCTTAAAGAAATTCAGAGATAAACAAACTCCAATGCCTGGACAGGTAGTTTAGTTACAGCCACCATGTTAAGAAGTCAGGAAATTGAACACAGTGTAGGGTTTCTGATGCCAATCTAGATTCAACTGAATAAGAGACATTTCAATAGATAGGAGGATATTATATTAACCCTATTCTACAGAGTCATTTTGTCTGTCCCTCACAGCAAAAGAAAAGAAAAAAGGAGCAGAAAAATTATACTCAAGAGTACATATTGACCTGAGAAATTAACTGTATCATATAAGAAGTTATTCTAAATAATTGTAGTCACCGAGACATAAGCCGTTTCTTTTATATGAGATAAGCAGAATTAAACTTCAGAATCATTGGCCTTCACAAATTGCATAGAGACTGGAAAGTGTTTGTTACAGGATAGACAGGTAATGAAACAAATGCTTCCAAACATTTGAGTAATTTGAGGAGCTTGATTTGTTGACAAAATAGTAAGGAATCAGATAGTAGACGTGCTGCCTGCTGCTCCCCTCCCAGCTGTGAGGGCACTAAGACATTTAATCCCATCTAAACATTGCTGAATGCCCTACATCCTTCCCTCTACTTCTTGTCATCTCACTGTCAAATGTAAATCAGTCTTGGTGTGTGCCTTCAAAGGTTCTTTTCTGTCCTTTGTATAAATTATTTTTCTTGATAAAATGAATGGCATCGTTTATTTGTGATAGTTTGTACTTTATTATATGAAAAACTGCCTGAGAGATGCAAAATACTGGGTTAGTAAATTATGGCATTCACAACATCTTGAAATGTGAGTAAATTAAAAACAAATATAATGACCAACGTTGCTTTTAATGTTCAGCTAATAAAACAGCTTCCCATACCCTCGTCAAATGTAGTGCTTGTGAAAGAGGAAAGAAGAAACTCCTCATGTCCTAAATGGATGAAAGTGAAAGTAAATATAAAGTATTACAGAAATACAAGGAAAAGTTTTTAGACACTTTAAATAAGTCTTTGTTTAAACAGAAGTTTAAATTTGGATATACAGACCATGTCAGACGATTGTGTAATCAGGAAACCCTATCAGCGTGTAAGGTTCCCTCCACAATGCTCACTTTATTGGGCCCATGCACATACTCCTTTGAATCCTACATTTGTTAGCCAGTATGAAACACTTAGCCTCACTTTGTTAGATTCCCATTTCCTTAACATATTATTCTACTTTTGTCTAGGCAATTTCCCCAGAGGTAAGAACAACACAAAGCAAAAATCTTCTGTCTCCTGCTTCTGTAATTACTGTGTAACCTTCAGTTAAAGGTTACCTTGAACTGTTGAACTGAACAGCCTCACTCTCGCTTCGTTTCCTATACACTTCCACTCATGACAGAAAAATTTCCCTGTACCATTCCTGATTGGGAACTGGAAATATTTCTTAAATTAAGAAAACAGCCAAGAAATCGCTCCAACTGCAATCAAACATCAGGCAAGCAAACTAAGAAGCGGTCCTGATGAATTCTGACTTGCTTCTCTTTCCGAAAGTAGCAAAACAAAGTGTCCAGGATCACCAGCAGGGGACCACAGAATCTGACCGTCAGGCAGAGCAAAATGCGACTAAACTCAATCTTATGCATGAAATACTGCTAGCCTGGAGAACTTGGGGGAAAAAATGTGAAACTGTCAGTGTGACACAGTCTGGCTGACTTTTCAATCTCGTTCGTACTCCAGTTATCCAAGCTCTATTTTCTTTCGTTCCTTGAAATGAAAAGTAATGCAGATAATTACCTCATCAGGTGCATAGGTGCCCAGTCCCAGCACAGGAATGGAGTGTCCGTCATTTAATGCCACACGCTGAAATTTGGCATCCATTGTTTTCACTCTGCTGACCAATCACACTCTGCTTCTTGCTGCTGCCTGAACGAGAGGAACAGGAAGTCAACATGCCTGCTGTCTGTCTAAAGTTCTAGGAATGTGGGAGGAGCAAAGTTAAAGCGGTATGTCCTAGTGAAGAAGAGATGTGCAAACAGTTTACTATTATATAAAATGTATGAAAGAAGAAACCATGACTTTATTAAACTATAAGCAATCAGACATCTGTCCTTTCATTTTATCTTTATAATGAAATGCCATGTATTCTGCATTGCACTACATAAACAAACACAAATACACAGAATTAAAGAAATGAACTGAGGGAAAATACATTAAACTGGGGAGATTGCAACAAGATGGTGGCTGAGTAATAAAATGCACTAATTTGAACAGATAGTCATCTGTGCACAGTAACTTAAACAGGTACCCATTTGTAGACAATGTTGTGATCAGGAACCCCATCCAGGCACCAACTACCTTCCCAAGAGCTAAGGAACCCAGTGAAGTATCAAAGAAACAGCACGTAGAATCCGTCTGAGAGAAAGGATGAATTGTCATGATTGCTAAGTTGAGGAACTACAACTCCTGCCTCATCTGGCCTTGTTTAGAGATCTCTAATCCTGGCAACAAAGAATTGCACAGTCCTCACTGGCTTTTACGTTCAGTCTAGAAGGTAGTTCTGCATTATAGTGTAAGGAGTTACATGAATACACTCAGATCCCTGTTGGAATGAGAGGCGGAGAAATTCCTGTGCACCTTTAAATTGTGCAAAATGCTTGCTTCGGCCAAGAAGCTGCCCTTCAAGAAACAAAATAACAAGTGTCTTCTGAGTTTCTAGTTTTATCATCAGAATAGCAAACAGGCAGTGAACCTACCCTTCTGTATTTCTGATCTTATCATGAGAATAGAAAGAAGTTATTAACCCACCCTTCTAACGGCTTTGACTTGTATGTTTTATCAGAGCTAAGCCAGACAGAATTGTAATTCTGATAGGTTTTGTTCGATACGTTTTGTGTTTTGTCTCCACCCTCTGATTAGTCTTTGAATTGTGCTTAATAGACTCCATTTGACCATTTTCTGAGCTCATAGAGAGCTTCCCCTCTGACTGTTGTGGCAAGGTGGTTTGATTCCTGACTTAAAAAAGTATTCCTTTGCTCACTGCTTTATGTGGCAATTCTTTGACATGAGACAAGAACCAAGCTCTCCTTAATGGCCCCTACTTACCCATAGCACCAACAGGTCTGACTGAATCTCATGGGTTCAGCTGGCCCTAATAGGCCACAGAACCCAATCCTACAATAACCCTTTCCATCACGGTGGACAGTGGGTTCAGGGTATCTGGTGTAGGCAAGTCCTTAAACCCTCCAAATAAGGAGACATCCTCCATATGAATTGGGGGGCACACTCTCCCTCACAATCTCTCTCTCAAACAACTAGAACAATTGCAAGTTGTGACTTGAGTCTCATGCAGCAATCTAGCTTGACTGCAGAGGCTCAGGGTTCTGTGCACACTGGGGACACATATCCAATTATAGTCAAAGGGTGCAATGTAGAGCGAGAAGGTGTTCTGGATGGTGTTCGCATCTGGGTGAGTGGAGAGATTCAGAACAAAGCAATTAGTCCCAGTATTCCCTCCCCATTTGGCAGCAGCCAGAGGTGCTCTAACACTCCTGTCTCATCTCAGGTAGAACTCTGGGCTATTGCTCCACCCAAATTCAAACCTACATAGCTAGTCAACCTCTTGGAGAGGATTTGTTGGTCGCAAGTTCTTTACCCTGCATGAGTGCAAATTTTGGAGCTCTGGATCTGGGTAATAATTCTGAGTCCTTGTGTCCACTCATTTCTTAAAATCCAGCACTTGGACCAGGTGTGATAGCATAGCATTTAAAGTCCTCACCTTGAATGTACCGGGATCCCATACGGGCACTGGTTCTGATCCCAGCAGCCCCGCTTCCCATCCAGCTCCTTGTTTGTGGCCTAGGAAAGCAGATGAGCATGGCCCAAAGCCTTGGGAACTTGCACCTGTGTGGGAGACCGGGAAAAGCTCCTGACTCCTGGCTTTGGAATGGTTTAGCCCCGGGTTTTGGAGGCCGCTTTTGCTGGGGAGGGGGAAGTTGAATCATCGGACAGAAGATCTTCCTCTCTCTCCTCCTCTCTGTATATTTGCCTTTCCAATAAAAAAAAAAAAAAGTAAATCTTAAAAAAATGTAAAACAGCAACACTCACAGTTCCAGTGTCTGATTTGCTTACTGATTGAAAATCTATGAGCAAGGAATTCCCACAACACAGGAAAGGGCTGCTCTCAACATCTAAAAATTAACAGGAATTTTACTGGTTGGCAAGTTTTTCTTTTAGGAACCACATCTAAACCACATCTTTTCTTTCTCTTCTGGACTCTGGGGTGCATTCGTTTACTCCTGCCCCTGTTTCAGAATTTTCATCCAAAAAAAAAAAAAAATCATTACGTATCCCACTGTTTTGGTGTCGTTTACCTGATTTCCTTCATTTGGTATTTATTTCTATATCTATTTCTGTATCTCTCTCTCTGTGTGTATATATCAAGACTACTCCGGGTATCTTTTTAAAAAAAATATTTCTTTTTATTAGAAAGTCATATATACAGAGAGGAGGAAAGACATCGAGGAAGATCTGCCACTGGCTGAATCACTTCCCTAGTGGCCTCAACAACTGGAGCTGAGCCGATCCAAAGCAAGGAGCCTGGAGCCTCCTCCATGTCTCCCGTGTGGGCACAGGATCAGAACTGGCGCACATATGAGGTCCTGGAGAGTTCAAAACAAGTACTTTAGTCACTTGTAAACCTGCATTTGCAGTAGTACAATCTACAATAGCAAAGACAAGGAAACAACCCACATGCCAGTCAGAAGTAGATAAAGAAGCTGTGATACATCTGCATCGTGGAATACTACTTGGTTATTAAAAAGATATTCTTTGATATTGTAGACTGTACTGCTGCAAATGCAGGTTTACAGATTTCTTTCTCACATGCAGACTTCATTTCCTTTGGATATATTCTCAGAAGTGGGATAGCGGGGCCATACGGCTCATCTATTTTCACTTCTCTTAGCAGTCTCTATACTGACTTCCACAGTAGTTATAGTATTCACCAACAGTGAAGGGGGGTGTTTTTCTCCCCACATCCACCCCAGCAGGCATAGTTAGTAAAGTTCTGAATGTAGACCAATTTCACTAACGTTACGTGGAACCTCAGTCTAATTTTCATTTGTATTTCCCTGACAGCTATGAAGCCTGGACATTTTTTTTTTCATATGTCTATTAGCCATCTGAATTTATTGTTTTGAAAAATGCCTGTTCATATCCTCCACCCATATCTTCATAAGGTTGCTTGTTTGTAGTTGTTGAGTTTCTGAAGCTCTGTGTAAATCCTGGATATTAGACCCCTATCAGCTGTGCAGTGTTAAAAGATTTAATCCCATTCTGTTGGTTCTTCTTCATTTTTGTTTATCATCTTCTTTGCTTCTCAGCTTGATGTATTCATTTTTCTTATTGATTTCTTCACTGACACATAGGTCACACATTAGCATCATTTGCTTCAAGAAGTTTGTATTTTATTTCATTTTTCATTCTTTCACCTCCATATTGGTCATTTTAAGGGCATATATAGTAACTGTGTATAGAGACTATCATATCCATATGTGAAGATACGATGCAGCATGCATCTCTACTTCCAAATCAAAGATGGACTGTCAATGAAACCGTTAACTATATCTTGACAATAGGGTGCTGTGTCTATACCTGTAATGTCAGGATACCCTTAAATAGCAGAATGACAGAGTTATGACTGATTATGAAAGACTATGCTATTGCAAAAATATAGGGGAAATCAGTGTGGGGGGTAATATGGGTGGGAAGAGAAATTCAAGAGCCTATGAAACTATATCATAAGATATTAAAATAAGTATATGTTTAAAAAGAAAAAGGTAATCTGCCCAGGACTTGGACTGGCACCTACATATAATAGTGATATCAAATATCGGTCTTAGTTGCTAACCAGTGAAATAATATAATTGGTTAAAATCTTAATTCCATGTTTTATCCTAAAAGGCTTGGTCTATTTTCAAACAGTTTAATTCCAGTGGTTTTTCAATGACCATTGCAAAAACTTCATCTAGATAACTATACCTCTGTATTTTTAATTTTCCAATGCCACTGAGGGTGTACACATTTTTACCAATATTATTTTGCCTAAATATCACTGCATCCATCATTTATATAGATTTCTCCATTCATAGAGAAAAAGGATTGATTCCTAACTTCTATATTCCTCTAACAGGCAAAAGTCAACATACTAAATAATGGGAAACAAACCACTGAAGACAATTTTGGATACATTTTGAAGATAATTTGGCAATCCTAGCTTGAAAAATATATGTTGACTGCAAGAAAAAAAGAGGGAGGTGATCTCAACTCCAATATTGTTTAAAAGGAGGTATGTAGTTAAAAATTTCCAAGTTTGGCAAAATTGGAGGTAGGTGTCTAGAGGATTAGAGAATATTATTTCAGATTTTTATGATATGTGCATTGCATGAACACATGGAAATTCTTAGTAGCAAATTTGATGTTTCAATCTGGAGTTTAGTTTAAATGTTAACATGGAAGTTTGGATTTGAGATTTCTCAGATCATTGATGATATGTAAAGTGTGAAGAATACCTGAGATCAAAAAGGGTTTGAGTGAAGACGGAAAAGTGCCCAAAATTACACACACACACACAAAAAAAAGAATAAAAAGTTCACAGCTTATGAAATGGTGAATATTGACAGAAAGACTGTAAGGCATACACTTTGGTAGGATATGTCTCAGTTATAGGAAGTTGTTTAAAGCCTACTTGACAGGAAAAAAGTATCCACAGAGACAGAAGAGCTAAAGATTTCATGTTCAAATATTTACACAGGTCATGAAAACTGACAGCCTCTGAGTTTCTTGACTCTTAGCCCATGACATTATCCTGACTTTTGAAGAAAGTTTTTGAAATTAATTTATGTTTTTGATGTAATTATCTGATTGTCTGAGTATCTTTACATAATGAAAAGTTAATCAAAATAATTCCAAGTCGTTGTAAAAAATAGTCTAAGGAGTTTTTGCATGCTAAAACAACATGCTATGTTGCATATGCTTTTTTCTTAAGGCTTTTAAGTGGATGAAGAGCGTGGTTTTGATTCTGTGTTTATTTTTGGTTTTTCATATACCCTTGATAATACTTAATGACTTTGTTATAATTTGTACTTTATAGTAGTTATCCTTCCAGTTTCATGTTTATGTTTTTTAAAGGGATAAAAGGGAAGGGATTAATATTCATTTTAAATTTTTAACAGAATTGATAAATATGGAAGTAATATGAATGGGCATCTTCTCATTAGTTCTTCCATTTTTATTCATTTCATTTCTAATTGGTTCTTTCATTTTCTATGCCACTCTATGCCCAGGGACTTAATTGTTTCCCCTAGGGTATACATAATAGTGAGTATCTAAGTATCTTGATAAAATGTGTTTAAAGTTACCTTTTATCTACAGATATCATCAAAAAATGTTGCCAGCTTTTCCAAGAGAGATGTGCCCCTACTTCCTCAGTTTCCCCAGGATACCAAAAACCCAGGTGTCTGTAGCCCTGACACATAATGATGCTAAAAGGGAACATCTAGACTACTAATCATCCTTGCAGTATTATTTCACCATCTAGGATTTATGCAATGATTTCTTATTCCTGAAAACACTGAAGCAATAGTGACTAAGAAATCTTTGCTAAATGCTCTGCTGTGTTATAACTCCTTCCACTTTATTTCAGCACAATCTGTGGATTATTTGTTATCTCCCCACGCCAGTGCATCCACAAACACACGGGTCTCCAAATTGATAGGAAAATCAGTTTGCAGCATTAACAAAGTAGAATGAAACAAAGCATACAAGTAATAAAGCAAGTGGTAGGCAAAAATCTTTACCATACATTTTATTTTCAATAATGACAAAAAACTATAGACATCATGTTATATCCTGTGGATATTGCTTCAACCGAGGGTGAGCTATTAGCAGCGTAGAGTAGCCAGAACAGTGCGCAGTCACCAGCATTTGAGATGTCTCCTCAGCCATGGGTCCAATTGCAGGAGCTTTTGGTAGAAGTGAAAGTTGTCTCTGAGTTAATATTCATCAGCAAATGGAAAATTTGGGTGTCCAAGAAACCTAAGAAGGGAAGAATGCACAATCCAAACTCAGTGACCACGTTTCCAGAATACTAAAGAAATGATTTCTGTGGAGCTACCATTAAGGTAGATGTAATGTTTGCTTTCTTTTAGTTTTTAAAATCTTTCCTATTCATGATCATAACTTTATGATAAATATAATTATTCATAATTTGCCATTTTATTTGTTACATCTCTTTGATTGTGTTCATTTTATCTATAATAATGAACATTAGTAATTATAATACATCCAGTACTTTCGAATACACAATTTTACAGCCCACTAACCTCTTTCATAACATCACTTTTATTTCCATCATGAATTATAAATTCCACAGATGGAGGGAATGTATAGTCCTGATTACTCTTGTTGTTTGTATATTTTTTTTAGCTTCTGAAAACTTCGAGCTCAAAAGGAGAGTGAGGATTTTCTGTTTGGCTTCCAATACCCTTCCATCATGGACTTACTGACTCCATTCTCTTCTGCTAAAATCTACATTTAACACCTCTTCATCGGTATTGAGAACACTATATTTCTGAAGATCCTAATCATGTGTTTCCATTAACCTTCTAAGGTCAACCTTTCTCAAGGTAAATACAGGGTTTGAGTTCAAGATTATTATTAATAGTGGTGTAGTTTTCTTAAGTGCTTATTTTGTAATGAAAAATAGCAATAGCCAATTGGAAACGTACTTATTCTTCAAATCAAATTTATTACAATGCTAAAAAGGTATTGTGAAATGCAGTAATGGCTCACATAAGGCTTATTTTGCCTATTCCCAAAGTTACAATAAAAAATGTATTTTATAAACACCTGAGACCATTGATTATTGCTTTTGGTGTTACCGTTAGCTGTCTTGGCAATGCTGAATTTCTTTTCCTCATGATTTCTTACTAATGTGAGGTACAGAGATTTATTTATTTATTTATTTATTTATTTATATTATTTTTTTTTAAGATTTATTTTATTTTTATTGGAAAGGCAGATATACAGAGAGGAGAGACAGAGGGGAAGATCCTCCGTCTGATGATTCACTCCCCAAGTGAGCCGCAACCAACGGCTGGTGCTGTGCCAATCCGAAGCCGGGAACCAGGAACTTCTTCAGGGTCTCCCACGTGGGTGCAGGATCCCAAGGCTTTGGGCCATCCTCGACTGCCGTCCCAGGCCACAGGCAGGGAGTTGGATGGGAAGCGGGGCCACCGAGATTAGAACCGGCGCCCATATGGGATCCCGGGCGTGCAAGGTGAGGACCCCAACCATTGCGCCACAGCGCCGGGCCCAAGGTACAGAAATTTATAACCAGATGAATTGAGCTTTATGTAGTAAAAGTCATCCTTCATCTGTATTCTTTCCCCAGGGAAATACTTTTATGATAAGCACTCATTACTTCTGAAATTAGCACTAATTTGTTTCAAAAACATCAATGAAAGTTTCTATTTAATTTGTAAGTTCTTAAATATGCATTTTTTTTTTCCAGAAGAGAATAGTAACCAAGCCTACTGCCATTTTTGGAGGCTACTTACACGCTTTGTGGTATAAGATATATTTTTTTCCGAAGCCGCCTATATTTTGGAGTAGTTTTTATAGAACTTCTATCAAGAAATAAGACAACTCTTGAAGTTTGAATTAAGCTATTAAAGACTTACGGTATAAATAAACATGTCAATGAAAGAACAGGTCTATCGTCTAGAATCAAAGTGTTGCTGGAAATACCTTCATCAGATAAAAATTAAGAAGGTTTGGGAAATGAAGTATTATTTTTACGGATTTATAATTAGGCTATAAGCGTGGTTCCCACAGAGCTTAATTGCCGGAAGTAGGAAAATAAAGGCTAAAACCCAGTCTACATTCCTCCTTAGCAAATAAATGAAGGCAACACATTTACTAAAGCCACTTACAAATCAGCAGAATAATATCGAAGATTTCTGTCTAGGCCGTCTAATGTTTTCATGTCCTCTGAAGACAACTGGAATCCAAATATCTGTTTGCAGGAATACAATATTTAAATTTTTACAGTGAATATTTGCCATTCTTGAAAACCCTGAAATGTTTACAAATATTTTGAGACATCAAGAAATGACTCATCAATAAACACCGCGTATTAGTGAGAATATCAATTGGAACAACCATTTCAGAGACTCCTTGAAAGCTGCCATTTGATCACCAGCCTGACCCTGGGAAGTTACCCAATAGAAATAAAAGCAACATAGTTATCTGCATCTCTGTGTCTTTAATTGTTCACAATATATAACACTTGGAATTAACCCAAATGTCCATCACTTGATGACTGGATAAAGAAAATGTGGTTTATATGGTTGATGGAATGCTTTCAACCACAAAAAGGAGGAAAATCTGTCTTTTTCAATAGAAACAGAGCAAATGGAAATCATTGTGCTTCATGAAATAAGCCAGACCTCAAAAGACACAAACCATAATATTGTTCTGAGGCTCTTAGTGCTCAAAAAAACTGCTTTCATGGTTTTCAAAATTCAAAACTGCTTTGAAGTAACTATGGGTTAAGATGTTTCATGTAGTGAAATATTTTTTGTTTTCTCAATCAAGAGGTATTGAAAGCTATGATGTAAATTAAAGGAACCAGTAGGTGGGGATACAGTTGTGGGAAAAAAAGCTATAGGCATAAGAATGTATTGTTGGTGAAGGAAAGTTGAAAGCATGTTTTGATAGAAAGTTCTAACAGAAACAGGTATTGAAGGAATAAGCATGTTGTACAAGGTTTTGGAAGCTGAATGCTCTGTGAGATTAACTTGGAAGAGAATAGAAGGAAATTATTTTAAAACTAACTCTTCTGTTTTAAAAGATAGCAAGATTACCAAAGTTTGTCCTGCATGCTGACTTGGATGCATGATGGTGTGGTATAATGGGGCGGGTCACTTTCTCCCTCCTCCCAGCTTCTGACTGTGGCACAGTCAGCAATGGGAGGGAGTTTGTTAAACTTCCCCAACTACATGTCCGTTCTTGCAATCCTCTCTAAATATCCAAACTTAGTAAAACAACAACAACAAAGTTATGGAGGGATTTTTTTGTGTGTGATGTAAAAAGCCAGGGCATTGAATAGACTGTAGCCATTACAGAGATTGGCTTTTCTAGAAGCCCTGCAACTCCGCCAAAAAGTCGTCACTGGAAATGAAACTATGTCAAGACTCAAAGGACATCTGTACCAGAACCACAAAGTGTATTGGCCCTTCTTTGAAGAAACTCTTCGTTCTTCCTGGCATTACTATTGAGCATGAGGGAATCCAGGACTAAGATCGGGCTAGATTGGCCACATCCTACAGCTTCTTGCTATCACATACAGTGATGCTCTTGATAAATATGCATGCACTAAATAGAGTGAGATGGAAGTCCCTTCTAACAAATAATTGCCAATGGACAACATTTACATTTCTGGAAAAGCAAGTGAGAAAGGACTCCATTAAGACTGCCCTTGCCTTAATAGTAGCTTATATAACCATCATCATTGCTCATGGGGATAACGCACTAGAGACATGCAAATAGCCCTGCACTGTGACACCCCAGCAGCTTGTTCTTCCTTTTCATCAGCCCCTCTCCTTTGCTGGGGTTTTGGCTATCATTGAAATAAGATTCGACGTCTGCTCTAACTGTGTGTCATTTCTCATGAATTGTCTTTGACACCAGGACAAGAACTTAAATTCATCTTACTGGTTTCTTTGAAACAAGGGGACAGCATGACATCCTTTTCCTTGGTTATAGCCTTGTCAAAGCAGGTTCCAGTCCTCTCCCTAGGGAACCTAAGGAAATTCCCCTTGCCCTATACCAAGGGGACTATTAAGTACACTATGAAATCATAAAAGAAATTTCAGGAATTCTACATCTCCAACACCCTCCAACCAGTAATGGCTCACAGAAGGAAAGGAATGAAAGATGAATGTCCCATACAACTCTCTTAAAATTATCTCAGAAGGATCTCTCTCCATTCAGACCCCAATCCAAAGCCACTTCAATACAGTTGCAGTGGGGAAGGTCACTTTAGCTTCTGTAAATACTGTCAGGTTTTCCTGCTTCAATTCAGTTCTCAAGGCAAACATCACCTCCCATCACTCCCCTCCCCCATATACACACCCTTCCCTAGGATGATAACTACTGCAAAGGCCTGAAGAGGTGGTGGTTTCAAACCATCACTTCATGTCTATTCATTTAATGCTTTTTCAGAAGACTGAAAAGATGACTGCTCACAAAATTATGAGGCCACTCTTACCCATATTTATTGTGGACAATCCCACAACCTTATCCTGAGGTTCATACTGAAAAACTGATTTTTAACATTTTCTGTTCATTATAACTATGCCTTCTTATTATGTCTCAAAAATACACAGAAATTTTGAATGCATGGGTAAAAGTTTGATGCAAAAATATCTTGACATGTTGCAAAGCAGAACAAATGGAAGGGATACTATGTAGGTTCCTGGATTCCTCCAGTCCCAAGTGCCCATCACCTGAATATTCTCTTTGATCTCCCTCTCAATGAAGCTCTTGGCAAGGACCACAACCCCACGCTGCAGCTGGTAGCGAAGGACAATCTGGGCTGGACTTCTCTTGTGCTTTTTGGCCAAGGCACAAACCACTGGATCTTCCAAGAGGATTGGAGTATTCTTGTGCACCCTGAAAGAAGTAGAAAAGCTGAGCTCTTGAGGCTAAGCCTTCAGTTTATTAAGAAGCTTCCAAAACATGCTACGTAATCCACTCTAAATCAGTGATTCAAAAAGACAGTCTCTGTACCAGCTTCACAACATCTGAAATATTTCAAATGTGTACAATCTCCTCCTTCTGAGTCAGTTGTGAGTTAATGTTGTAAACTGATTGAATTTCATCAACACTGTGATTTAGAAAATACGTCCTGTTTTTCTCTTACCATTTTGGATCTCGACTTGATCCCAAAGCAGCATAGGCAACCAGAATAATGTCCTTGGACTTGCAGAAATCCAGTAGTTTGCTCTGGTTGAGATAGGGATGGCATTCAACCTGTGAATAGACAATATTGAACAGTCTCATAGTATTTGTATTATTAGTATTAAAATAAATGGAAACATAAATGATGAATGTAGCAAAATGTAGAAACAGATGAAATTTAGATTGAAAATATTGTATTTAAACATGGATTTGATGGCAAAAGAACAAGGAATAAAATAGACTCAAGGAGAACAGCAGCTTAAGTTTTGCTAAACTTTCTTGAGTGTAGATGTGGTCGCAAAAGAATCACCACAATATGCTATGTCTTCCCCGTATTATTTTCTTAGTCTCCCATTATTTCTTCCTGTTCAATATAAGAGAAAGAACAGATATAAATAAAAAAGATTTGTATGTCTGAATTTCAAAGGTGTGGAAACAACCAGATGACCACTGAAAGAGGAGTTATTAAAGAAACTGTGGTACTTCTACTTTATAGAACACACTTTACCCATTAAAAAGAATAAAATTCATCAAATCTCAACAAGATGATCCTAACTAGAAACTGTCATTCTCATTGAAATAAGCTAACCCCTAAAGGACAAATATCCTATATTCTCTCTTATATAAAGCAGACTACAAAGCATAGAAATTCAATAGGTATAAAGGCAAACATGCATCTAGATATATGTGTAACAGAGACTGTCATATCAAGATGTGAAGATATAGTGCAGTATGCATTTCTGCTTCCAAAGATGGATTGCCAATGAATCTGTTAAATATATCTTAGCAATAGGATTTGGCCTCTGTCATTATCCATACCTACAATGTCAGGATACAGTAAAAAATAGCAGAATGATGGACTTATGATTGTTTATGGATGGCTATATTAATATAATTATATAGAGTAAATCAGTGAGGGGTGGATTTAGGGTGGAGATAAAGGACTTCCAGGAGTCTATGGAACTCTATCATAAAAGAGAAAACAAAAACAAAACAAAAAACATTTCAGCTATTTTGTCCTGCATTCACTATTCCATTATATGCTGCTGATCAATTGTTTTCATTTTGCAGTGACTTCTGTATCACCTTCACCAATCAGTGGTTGTGATGATCATCCTATGCATTTTCTTACTGTTATTAATATTTTCTATGACACATTCATGTAGGTATAGGGATTTCCCACTCCCCCTTCTCTTCCTCCCTTTCTGATCCTATACATTCTTGATTAATCTGGGATAAATCCATCTTTCATTGAGATTTGATTATTGACTAAGTATTGATATCTTACATCTCCTTTGCAGATAAACCCATCTTCCCATTGAGGATTGGCAATGGACACGTGCTCTTCTTGATGATCTTTGCCTCCACAGATTTTTACACATATTTCAGTACTAAGGATCCATTACCTTTCCCTAAGACATTACCAAATACGGAGATAATGGAGGGTTTTATTTGCCCTAAACACAGGCATAAGATCTTCCTGAAGAATTTTTTTTTCCAGAGTGTATGGCAAAGAGAAGTGGAGGAGAAATGGTATTGGAATAAAAGAACTCAAAGCTGAAGCAGAGGAGGCTGAGGCTCTCACCTGGTTGCACACAGGCTTGTACTTGAGGCCTGGCTTGTTCAGAATCATCTCCAACTGCCTGCGGTTGAAGTTGGATACCCCGATGGACTTGGCCAGTCCTGCATCTTTGCACTTTTCCATCATCTGGGCAGAAAGATTGTAAAGTGTATTTCCACAAACAACAAAAATATTATAGGTATTATAACTCATTTAAATTGAAACTGTCAAGAGACTAAATGAAGTTAATGGTCATTGGCTGACAAAAGAAAAGAAAATCATTAAAAATACTGTGAGGGATGTTGATGTTAAGAAAAGAAATTCCTATGTCATCCATAAGAAAACAGAGAAAGCATTGTACATTAATGAAAAGATGATACTGTCTTCTTTGCCCCTAATTCTTCTCTGTTTCTGTCTGTAACATCCTATTTTTGTCTTCCTCTCCCACTGTTTGAGCATAATTACAATGAAGGATGACATGAATATGTACATTTTAGATTTTATGACTCATTCTTTAAATCGAATTGGGACCTGCTGCCCTCCAATTGCTGCTTCCTCTATACTTACTCCTTCCAGTACTCACTTCCCAAGTGGCACAGATATCCACTGATTCAAATTTTGCTTTCCCATGTTCATCTATTGGGAACAGTTCTTCTCCAGGCTGGAACAGAAGTAATTTTACACTATACCACAGGATTCAGATATGCACCTCATAGGAATACACACATTTGAATTTATTCTGAAACATAAAACTTCAGTAAAATATACGGAGCAACATTTCAGACATGTATTTGCAACATGCCTTGCATATGGAATAGTAAAGAATGTCATTATGCTACAGACTTTCTTCTCACATTTGTTTTCACATATTCAATGCGATTTTTGCAGAATTAAATAGTAACCCATGGATTGATGTTACTTTGTGTGCTTCTGTTCTTACATCTAAAGAAATAAGCTTAACTGTGAATTTCTGTAGAAACATGACATTGTCTTCCATTAATATTGGACTGTACTCTTCATGCAGGCTACAAGATCAGTCTTCCTCATATCTTTGCATGTATGTGGATCAGACAGAATGCGGATCAAGGTTGTATTATACTAACAGATACAGATCAGCCACGTAATGTTAGTGGCTGAGACTTTGGAACTGTCTGAAGTCATGTATGTCAGGGATGAAAATGCTCAGATAAATCTATTTAAACCTGTGGCATTGCTGTGGAAACTACTGATACATACATAGTTCTAAAACCTCACAGCTGTGTATTACTCATGATTTGGGCTCCCCATTTAACATTATACAATAAACTGGATGTCGGAAACAAGTTTGAGCAGTTTTTATACCTTAAGCAAACTAAGCTTTTATAAATGTATCAATATCATTTACTCATTTGAGAAAATGATGTTCATATTGACAGCTAATGAAAAATAAAACTGATGATATTAAACTTCCTACCTTCAAACCTACTGGATAATGAATAAGGTACAGGTCAACATAGTCCAGTTGAAGTCTTTTCAGTGACTGTTCCAAGGCTTTCCGGACCAATTCTGGTTGAAGGAAAGTGCACCAAAGCTGCAGGGGTTATAAACAGAGGATTAGCCTAATTGCTTACTTTTCTTCATTTAATATTATTTTTAACACACTAAAATGTTGAATACAGAGAAAAATGATTCCTCTTTTTTGATTTCTTGTGTTCTGATTTATCAACAGAATCTTTAGCATTCGTTTACATATTACTCATCAAAGCTCTGATTATTATACCAGAAATACATATGCCATAGTTGATAATAACAACTGGTGCTTGAATTAGGTTTGACAGATTTTACAAAGCAAGATTTTGAAAAAGAAACAAAAACATGTCACAAGAATGAAAAAATCAGTAAGTCAAATGAAAAAACACAATGAACAATCTTCCCAATAGACTGAGAGAAGTAAAAGAAAGAATATATGTTAGAAAGAGGTATTTTCAAATATCTCAAAGAAGAAAAGAAAAAATAAATAAAAGTGAAAAATGTCTTGGATTCTAGAACACCATTATATGAGTCTTTGGATTTTCTGAGGAATGGGAAAAAGTGTTTAAAAATAATCTGGTCACTGAATTAATAGGAGAAAACTTGCCATACTTAGCAAAAGTAATGGGCATCCAAATACTTCGAGCTCGTAGGACCCTAAAAAGACATGATTAGATAAGAGCTACACCTCAGCCCAATAGTATTCATATTTTTTTAAAAAGATTTATTTTATTTTTATTGGAAAGGCGGATATACAGAGAGGAGAGACAGAGAGGAAGATCTTCCATCAGATGGTTCACTCCCCAAGTGAGCGCAACAGCCAATGCTATGCCAATCCAAAGCCAGGAGCCTCTTCCGGGTCTCCCACGCGGGCGCAGGTTCCCAAAGCTTTGGGCTGTCCTCTAGTGCTTTCCCAGGCCACAGGCAGGGAGCTGGAAGGGAAGCGGGGCTGCTGGGATTAGAACCAGCGCCCATATGGGATCCTGGGCGTGCAAGGCGAGGACCTTTAACCACTTGCGCCACCATGCCGGGCCCAAGAGAGCATTTCTCAACAGATGCACTAAAGTCCAAAATGGAATGGAGAGACAAAGTACATAGTCTGAACAGACAAAACAAACAATGCCAGCAAGGAGAAAGGACCACAATACCTTACCCAGAGAAACTTCCACTCATTGACCAAGATGAAATAAAGATTTTGCATTTTTTTAATTAAAAGAATTCTTACTCCACAGCCAATTTTACAAATGATCCTTAAGCATGCATTGTAAAAGCAAACAAGAACAAAAAACAATATGAAGGTAGAAAACCTACTAGTTGAGAGAACAAGAAATGCTCAAAATAAACATAATTTTTTAAAGATTTATTAATTTTTATTAGAAATGGAGATATACAGAGAGGAAGAGGGACAGAGAGGAAGATCTTCTCTCTGATGATTCACTCCCCAAGTGAGCACAATGGCTGGTGCTGTGCCTATCCAAAGCCATGAGCCAGGAACCTCCTCCAGGTGTCCTGCATGGGTGCAGGAACCCAAGGCTTTGGGCCGTCCTCGACTGCTTCCCCAGGCTACAATCAGGGAGCTGAATTGGAAGCAGGGCCGCCAGGATTAGAACCAGTGCCCATATGGGATCCTGGGCGTGGAAGGCGCGGACTTTAACCACTACACTATTGCCCTGGGCCCAACAAACATATAATTTTATAGAAAAAAAGTGAGTTGCTAATCTATGATAAACTTGAACACAAAGAGGTTAAATTTTCATGTGAAAAGCTACCAGTAGGCTGAAGGGATAAGAAAACAAGATTCAATCACATTTGGAAAAAGGAAACAAATTCAACAGTAATGGCACAAAGATAAAAAAAAGTAAGAGAATGAAAATGTTATTCTGGGCAAAAAGAAATAAAACAGAAGCAGGCATATTTCTATTAACAAAATGAACTGTAAGAGAAACAATGATCAACATGGATTGACCAAGGCATCTGTTCAACAAAAAGATATGACAAAAAGATATATATGCAACTGAGATATATATGCAACTAATGCTAAGGCATTCAGTTTTATAATAAAGTTAGCAAATTTAACGAAAGACACAGCATCAGAAATAATTACACTGGGGGATATTAATAATTAACTTATATCAATGCATATGTCAATCAACAAAAAATAACAAATACAAAACAGAGATAATTTATATTGTAAACTAAATTATCTAATGGAAATCCACAGACCATCCATCCAACCATTGGAGAATACATATTATTTTCCATAGGACACAGATTATTCTCTAGAATAGACCACATAAGTCTATAAAATGTCATAAAGTGTCTCAAAAAATTCAAAAAATGTTTTCAAGTATATGTTATTTAGATTTCTGAATTTTATTTTTTTAATTTAATTTTATTGATGATGTGATGCTAGTATCACAAATTGAGAGTCATGACAATCTTCATAACATAAATAGAAAAGAGTAAAATGATTCAATGAATCAATATTTAAGGGTATATGCAAAATGAAATCATATTCCATAATTTTCACGCTCCATATTAAAGTCCATTAGTAAGATATGTACATGTGATGTTTGTCATTTTGTGATGGTGTATTTCATTTAACATGATGACCTTTAGTGCTACCCATTTCATGACAGAATTTCACTTTTTATTGCTGAATAATAGTCTGTTGTGAATATATTTTGAATTTCTTTATCCAACCATCATTTGATGAGTGTCTAAGCTTGAATTCATCTTAGATATCTGCCATGTCTCTAGACTCCGACCTTCCTTCACTGTTCTTGCAGGCCTTAAGCAGAAAGCTGAATTGGAAGCAGAGCAGCCTGAGCTAGAATCAACACACATGGGATGCTAATGCTTGCAGGTGGAGGATTAGCCTGAAATGCTGTAATACTGGTTCCCATTATGTATCTTTAAAGACCACAGCATCTAAAGAAGACAATCAAGAGCAAAAGAAATTCTAAAATGTATGCCAAGTACGTGCAATTGGAACAACATGCTCATGAAGGAACACTGAGTCATAGAATAAGTCAAAAGGGTCATTTTTAGAAGAGTTTGTTGCAGCAGTAGGTGCCTACATTAAAAAAAATTAAAATATACTAACTTCATAATCAAATAATACTTCCAAAACACTTAGAAAAACAAGAGTAAAATAAAACTGAAATCAGAAGGAAAGAAATGAAGAAAGAGAGGCAATAAACAGAATTAAAAGTAGAAATCAGTAAAAAAAAAATCAGTGAATTATAGAACTGGTTTTTCAGAAAAACTAGAGAGCTAACTCACTGAACACTGTAGCCAAAAGATAGTAGTCTCAGAACCAACGCTGGGGTGCAGTGAATTAAGGCACGACTAAAAAGAACAGAGAGGCCAGCTGAGGAATGAAACAACTGGAGGAAGGTCCCTTTCTCCATCTCATCCTCTCACTATCATTGCATATTTCAAATAAATATTTAAAAAGCTTTAAAAGCTGTCATAGAAACAAAAATGGCCCTGAACAGTCAAAGCAATCATAAACAGTAAAAAACAGAGAGCAGTATCACAGTAACAGCTTTCAAGGTATAATATAGGGCTGTTATAATCAAAACATCATGGTACTTACACACACACACGCACTCCTACATTAAAACATGTAGTCTAGTGGCATAGTACAGGGCCCTCAGAAAGACATGAACACATCTATAATCTTTTGATCTTTAAAAACTTGAGCAATGGCATTCCTTACACAAAACAGTGTTCATTCAGTGAATGACATTGGGATATTTGATTTGCAAATGCATAAGTTTGGACCCAGATGCCTACCTATATATATGACAGAAAAATAATCTCAAAATTGATGAAAAAATTAAGACTTCACATGAACAAAATACTAGGGGAAAGCAGAGGAGACAGCACAAAAAAAAATTGATGAAGCAAATGGCTCTTTGGATAACTATCCAAATTCATAGCACAGGGCATAAAAGCAAAACTTATCTGTTTTTAATATATTTTATTCAGCTAAAAAACTTCCACACAACTAAGAAGCAGTTAGCAAAATGAAGAGAAAGCCCACAAATGAAAGAAAATATTTTCACATTTCTATGTGACAATAAATTAATGTTAAAAATACATAAGGTTATTCATAAACAACAGCAAAACAACAAAGCAAACACTCCTTTTGAGAAGTATGTAATCAATACACATATTATGTGAATAGAGCAAGAAGAATTCTTATTTTTAAAAATAAGAATTCTTAAAACTTCCAGAAAAATAAATGTTAAACTTAATAAAACAGAAAAATGTGTGATTTAAATGTGGAAATAGGAGCAATTTCTCACCAAATAAAAATGAAATTGGATAATTTTCCTTTCTATAAATCATGTTTTGCTAATTATCACATTAATGCATCAAACATGTGATACCTTTGAAGTGTAGAATATGTCTTCTCTCTTCACAGTGCCATCTGCAATCTTGCTGCGGATGGCCTGACCTATTTCAGGTTCATTTTGATAAACGTGAGCAGCATCAATGTGGCGGAACCCCACATCAATAGCTATTTTGGTGGCCACCCCAGCTTCACTTTTTGGAACCTAGAGAGATAACCACAAATATTATTTCGAGACCTCTGTGGTTAGAATTAGTTCATCTATCATCAGTGATTTTCACAACAATTAAATATTTCTAACATGTTAGAATGACTTTGCATTTTGGAGAACTGAGTGCATTTCATGTAACCTGAATTTCCCCTAACTAACATCAAGAGGTATGCAAGTAAGGAACCTCCTCAGAGTGGGTAACCATATTATTTACTGGTGTCAAAGTTCCTCAGGAACTGTGCTAGCTTTATTGATTTAACAGGAGGGTACAAAAGATAATAGCAAATAGCCGATATCTTAGTTGTTATTTACACAGTGAACTTGCAAAGGAAAGTTAACACAGGAAGGAATTAAATGGAATAAAATATGAAATAAAATATGGAAAAAAGTTGTTATTGATCCTATTTTATTTAATTGAAAAGAACTCAAAAGAGTTCTTCTGTGAGAAGTAAGTTTGATAACATGTGAAAATGTATTTATACAGGACTGTGGTCATTTACAGTCTCCATTTTAGCCAAAACCAAATCGTTGCCCTCAACAAAAATTAG
The DNA here is from genome assembly GCF_017591425.1 of Ochotona curzoniae. Classification (NCBI taxonomy): domain Eukaryota; kingdom Metazoa; phylum Chordata; class Mammalia; order Lagomorpha; family Ochotonidae; genus Ochotona; species Ochotona curzoniae. Next base: position 72,085 of record NW_024466944.1, read on the forward strand.
GCATATCTGCCTTATAAAAATCTTCCCAGGCAGGGTAGCTACTTCAGCCATCTTCCAAATATGGTAGAGAATGAGCGACAATGTAGGCTTCCTTGTGCCTCAGTAGCAAGATTGAAAATAAGCAATTACTTGAATGGAAAGCAGATATTATTTGAATTCATTCTTATTGTGGCATAGCAGTAATATCACCACTTGCAATGCTGATATCTAACACATGTTTCAGTGAGAGTCCCACAGCTCCATTTCTGATCCATTTTCCCCACTAATGTGTTATGGAAATCAACAGAATATGACCCTGATGGGCTCCTTCACCTATGTGTAAGACCCTAACCACATTCCTGGTTACTGGCTTCAGTCTGGACCAGCCTTGGTTTGTAGTCAATATGGGCAATTCTGTAATGGATAGAAGATCTCTTGTGCTGTTTCTCTCTGGCACTATTTCTGCAATTGACTTTCAGACAAATTAATATACTTTAAAAAACACACTCAAATAATATGTATTTTCAAAAAATGAAATAATTATTAGATATTATTAATCTATTTGTCATCCGTTAAAGCCACTAAAACTCGTGGAATCACTGAAGAACTAACTTCAAAAATCTAAAGTTACATTCCAGCCACTTTTTTCTTTTGTCTTTTTCCTTTTGCCCCCTCAAGCACTAAGCAGCACAAATTACCTCATCAGGTGCAAAAGTGCCAAATCCCAGCGCAGGAATGAAGTGACCATCATTTAGTGCCACACGCTGATATTTGGGATCCATTGCATTCACTCTGCTGGCCAAGAGCAGTCTGCTTCTTTCTGCTGCCTTCCCAGGAACCACAGGAATCAACATCTAACTACCTGTTTAAAGGTCTATGACATTGGGAGGAGTGACTTGAAAGCAATATCCCACAGTTCAGCAGGGACTGGAAAACAGTTCACAATTTTATACAAAAGATAATTTTTATTGCCAATGGAAAAGTAACCATTGCATTTATAATGCTCCCTTTAGAGTTCTCATATATTATAAAAAGAGGTAACTCATTTACCAAATGATTATTAACTTTATTAACTTTATCTGACATCAGTTCTCCTGATTTTTGCTTATTTTACATTTGTGATAAAATCCCTTCTAATTACACATGATTTAAAATAATTACTTGTCTTATACAACACACAAAGATAGAAAGAATTAAAGAAATGATTTCTGATCAATTTTTTATTGTTCCTCCATGAAATATCTAAGTTAAAACTGAGAAGCATGGGACCAAATGACAGCCAAGGAAGAAGTTGTGGCAATTGTCCCCAGGACACAAAAATGCAACAGCTATTCACACAGTTGAGCTTCATAAGAGTTAAGGACCTCATCAGTGCTGTGAAAGAACAGCACAGGAACTCCATAACCCAGCTGGAAGAGAGCACAAGTACACTGTCAATGCTGCTGCCACGAGCAGTGGTAACATCTGTCTCTCTCACCTGCTCCAGTCTGCTAAGGTCATCTTGATGGCTTAGAATCAAAAGGGCCCAGGAAGCCTAACTGCCAAGAAAAAAGCTTCCACAGCCCATTTCAGGCTTTAAGACCAGTGCACAACTGTACCTAACAGGACAGATGTGACCACAGAGCCAAGGTCTATGTATTCCTTTCTACTTCAGTGGACACTGGATTCGGGAGAGCTGTGTCAGACCTCCCCAAAGACTCTTAAAATAAGATGCTCTATTGGTATTAAGGCCATACTCTTCTCCATAAATTTCCCACTGAGAATCACTTGAGAAATTCCTGATTTTGTCACCTGTTTATTCTAATATCAAGGCTCATGGGTCACGAAACACAGGGACAGATTTCAAAGTGGAGTGAGAGAGTGCAAACTGATGATTCAGTACTAACAATACTATTCACATGTTTGTTAGAGTAGGAACTCAGAATGCACAACTCTCTCTCCACTGACTCTAGACAGAGGAGCTCCACTACGGTCTTATCAGATAGCACTCTGGACTATTGCTCCACCCCAGAAAATTAGCTGAAAATCCCTGGTCCAACTACCATACTTTGTTCTAAGCTAAAACTGCACACAAAGAATTTGTTCCATATAAAGTTTTTTTTTCCATTGTAACAGAGCCAAAATCATTGCCACATATCAAACCACTCCCTTGGGCAGTATCTATTAGTACCAGTTTTTCCAGCCAATATTATTTCCAATATCGCTGAGCTGGATATAGGCCTCAATTAGAGAAGTTTCTATTTTCATGCAGCAAAAATAGCTAGCACCAATTTCATAACTCTGGAGCCAAGCTCTTTTCATGATGGGGATTTGTGAGCCAGGCATACTTAGAACAACCACAGCTGAGTCGTTTATACACCAGACCTTCCCTGAAGAGACAGGCTTGTATAATGTGAATCTCAGTAACAACATTGGGTTGCGTGAAGAGCCTAGATCCCTACTGTGCCCATCATCAACTTAGTGAATAAAGGCATAGGAAAACTCAGTAAGCTAATCTGCCCCTGCTGCACCCTCATTCCATATTGACACTGGTTCTAGCTCCTACTGCTCCACTTCCAATCAGGCATCAAGCTAATGAGCTAGAAATATAGCAAAAGATGGCTCCAAGTTCTTGGGCTTCTGTACTCACGTGGGAGAGCTGGAAGAAGCTCCTGGCTCAATTGAAGACTGGTATTCAGGAGAACATCGTGGGTCTTCCACATGGGAGAAATACAATACAAATATTATAGAATAATGGAAAGTATTACAAATTTAAAGGAAAATATAGACATAAAAATAGAAGGAATGCATTGAACCACAATTAGGCATGATCAAAAAAACAGCCTCACCGTGGTAGCTTATAGTCAAACCTTCATAAACAAAATAGAGTCCTCTAAAATTTTCAAATGAATTATACCAGGACACCTTTGTTGCTGAATAACAGCCCGAGCTAGTTGGAGCTCTTTCTATAGAACTTCCAAACTGCATCTGCTCACCAATTGCACAGAAGGCCAATCACTGATATCAGGGAGGTGAAAGAAAGTAGGTTTATATTGCAAAGTACACAGAGCAATGAGCTGAGCAGCTGTTACATAATCCCTGTATAAAGATTTAGGGGTCAAGGTTCTTACGGGTTGAAATTAAGGAAGAGAGGTACATGATCAATTGGTGTCCAAATTCACGGTCAGTGGTGCTTGTGATCTTTCTGAGAGAATTTATGGTGGCCAGGTGGCTCCAGTTGGTATGGGGGTTAAGTGCATGTGGTAGTCATATTCTGCATAGAAACAAGTCACCCCAGGCATGCTGGCCACCAAAGGTTCCTGTCTAATGGAGAGCAAAGGACTCCTTGAGTCCAATGGTTGAAAAGTTTGTAAGGCTTGCTGGAGCCTTCAACGAATTTGTTTCGATAAAGGACATGTGAGGACATCTTGGGCTAAGGGAGACAGACAGTAGGATTGTCCTGCTTTTGCATTTTTGAGGTTTGGTTTCATTTTTAGAGGAATTTCCAGCAAATTGAGAGCTGATTTCTCTGTAGGATCTCTGTGGGACAGGAGAGACTGGAAATATAATTTATGTTCTAAAAGCAAAAATTACCAACCCAGAATGCTCTACCTAGCCAAGCTCTCATTTATAAATGAATGTGAAATAAAGATGTACAAGATAAGCAGAACTTTCAAGAATTTGCTTACACCAGTCTAGTCTTACAAATTATGATTAATGTGCCATGGAAAGGAGTCGATCAGCATTATGAAAAAAAATATGAAGGTGGAAAACCTCGTGATAAAACAACTGAAGAAATTCAATACAATCTATGAAAATACTTATATTAAAATTTCAAGGGCAATTTGTCATTTATCATTAATAACTGACTACAAATGAGCTAAATGTCCCAATAAAAAGACATTGATTGATTCAATTTAAAAATTAAAAATTATTCTGGTATCATGGCATAGCACACTAAGTCTCCACCTATGGAACCAGCATCCCATATGGGCACCAAATCCAGCTGCTCTACTTCCAATGTGGCTTCCCGCTAATAGTCTTTGAAGGCACTGGAGGAGGGCCCAAGCCCTAGGACCTCTGTACCCATGTGGAAGGCCAGGTAGAAGAGCCTGGATCCTGGATCCTGCCTTGGGACCAGCCCAGCTCTGGCCTTTGTAGCTGTTTGAGGTGAGAACCAATGGGTACATCTCTCTCTCTCTCTCTCTCTCTCATTTTCTCTCTCTCTCTTATCTCTCTCTTATCTCTGTAACTATGTTCTTGAAATAAAACTAAATAAATACTTTAAAAAGTGAAGATTAAAAAGAAAAGATTAATCTCTGGGTTGCCTCAAGAAACATACTTGACAAACAAAGGCGATGTAGTACAAAAATATAACAAAAATAGTAATGGGAATTCTGCATACATCGATTACTTACATTATGCTGATCTCTATTATTTGTAGATACTAATAATAGACTTAATTTAAATCCTTGTATAGCTTAGATATGTAGTCCATAAGATATATAATTATAGGGCCCGGCGCGGTGGCGCAAGTGGTTAAAGGTCCTCGCCTTGCACGCCCGGGATCCCATATGGGCGCCGGTTCTAATCCCGGCAGCCCCGCTTCCCTTCCAGCTCCCTGCATGTGGCCTGGGAAAGCAGTCGAGGACAGCCCAAAACGTTGGGACCCTGCACCCGCATGGGAGACTCAGAAGAGGCTCCTAGCTTCGGATCGGCATAGTATCGGCCCGTTGCGCTCACTTGGGGAGTGAATCATTGGACGGAAGATCTTCCTCTCTGTCTCTCCTCTCTGTATATCCGCCTTTCCAATGAAAAAATAATAAAAATAAATCTTTAAAAAAAAAAGATATATAATTATATATTTGTGTGTGTTTTTAGTTTAAAAAATATTTACTTAATTTAAATACAGGGCTATAAAGTGTGGAGAAACGGAAAGTGAGTGACTGAAAATTATGGAGTTGATTTACAGGACTATCTTATTGACAACACATGCTTAGTTCCCCTTTTCTCTTTTTAAGCATGAATGTATGTAAAATGAAGAAATGTCATGCATTTCATGTATATGCTTTAAGAGCATAGAGGTATTTATATTCATCTCTCCTTCCAATTATTCCTCCTTCTGTTTTCATTTTTCTTTTACTTTGGTAATAACATTTTTTTCAATTTACTTTATAATCACAAGCTTAACCCTCCACTATATAAACATTTCTAAAGGCAATGAGTAGGAAACAAGCATTGCTCAAGAATATAACCAATAACTAATCAGTAATAAATTCTCAATGTATTCAGTTTGCTCGTTTACTTTTCTTTGCTGTACTCTGTATATTATTTTCCACCAATTAGGGAGAACATAAGATATTTGTCTTTTGGGGACTGGTTTATTTCACTAAGCATAATGGTTTCCAGTTGCATCCATTTTGTTGCAGAAAACAAAGGATTTCTTTCTCTTTTTTAAGATTGACTAGTATTTTGCCATGTATTATACAGCACAATTTATTTTTTTAACATTTCATTATTATTGCTATCATTTTATGATACAGTTCCATATCCCCTTATCCCCAGCACAATTTCTTGATCCATTTATAAGTTATTGAATATGTGAGTGATTTGATATCTTAGTTATTTGTGTTGTGCCTTTATAAACACTGTGGTTCGGATCATTTCAACTATTCTTTTAATTTCCTTTGGCTAAATCGCAGAAGTGGAATGGTTATGTCATATGTTAGACCCATTTTCAGATTTCTGAGAAATCTCCATATTTTCCATAATAGTTGTACTAGTTTACTTTAACCAATAATGTGGAAGATTTTCTTCTCTTAACATCCTTGTCAACATTTGTTATTTTGTGATTGTTAGATGACAGCCATTCTAATGTGTGAGGTGAGACTTCATTGCGGTTTTAATTTGCATTTCCATAATTTTTATCTACTAATATTTATATCAAAGAACTGCTGGCAACACTTTCAGGCATAGATGAATTCAGTTTCTCAATCTCAACCCTGCTCAGTTCTGATTACTAAGGTACTCTCCCTGGCTGAATCCCTTTCAACTTTAAAACTTAATGTGCTGGGCCCTGCGCGATAGCGTAATGGTTAAGGTCCTCACCTTGAACGTGCCAGGATCCCATATGGGCGCCGGTTCTAATCCCGGCAGCTCCACTTCCCATCCAGCTCCCTGCTTGTGGCCTGGGGAAGCAGTCGAGGACGGCCCAAAGCCTTGGGACCCTGCACCTGCGTGGGAGACCTGGAAAGATGTTCCTGGCTCCTGGCTTTGGATCAGCACAGTACCGGCCAACTCACTTGGGGAGTGAATCATCAGATAGAAGATCTTCCTCTCTGTCTCTCCTCCTCTCTGTATATCTGACTTTCCAATAAAATAAATAAATCTTTATTAAAAAAAAAAACTTAATGTGCTGTAAAGATACCAAATCTCTAATATCGGTGCCCTTATCAAAAGCTGCCAGGAGGCATCACTGGACTATTGGTCATCTTGCGATATTCCCTTGCAATATAAATCCTCAGGATGTTTGGGCTTATAGTGTGAGTTTTCTTGTTGAAATCACTGGAGAAACAGTGACTGAAAAATCTTTTCCAAACTCTGCAGACTGACAGGGATTCCCAGGTGTATGCCAGCAAGTACTGTGGACTCGCTGCTACAATTTCCACAGCGATCTCCAAACTTCAAGGCAAATCAGTTTAAGGGTCTAAAGAGTCAGAATGAAATAATGCAGGCAAACAATAGTAAGAGTGTAGGTAAAATTTTTAATAAAAGGTCATTTAGTTTTCCACAATGACAAAGCTTTACAGTCATGAATTTATGTCCTATGGGTACAAATCTGGCCAAGGGCAAGTTGCTAGGGAAAGCATTAACCAGAAGAGGGTGCCCAGTCACCAACATCTGCCATGTCCCCTGCACCATGCTCCACAGAAAGGAACTTGCAGTAGAAACTATAATAAAGGTGTTCAGGTTAATATTCATCAGAAAATGGATAATTTTGGTGTCCAATAAAGCTGAAATGAGAGGAGCATAGTTTAAACTCAGTGACTACATTCCAAAAGCAAAAAAAAAAAAAAAAGTGAATTTTTTGGAGCTATCCAAAAAATTTGAAATAAATAAGCTAACTCTCCATCTTAAAATCTCACATTAAAGAGCATTACTCTATGGCAAATATATAACCTCACCTCACTCAAAATTTGCACATTATACTCTTTACCTTGAACGTATCATATTGTACATCCAGAATAAAGAATTCAAATATATAGTTTTCACATTATTGTATCTTTCAATTGCACAAAGCCATATTCAAGACTATCTTACATATGTTCTCAATGATAAATGAAATGCAGCTGTGTGTTTATGAACAGGAAACATACACATACTGTTTAACACTGAAAGAAAAAGATTTAGGATGTATATGTTACTGCTAGCAGTTTGACACCAGTTTGATTAATGTTCTTGATTGCTCCTAGCTCATCATTCAATAAAATACTAAATGCATTTATTTGATAAGACAGAGTTCAGTGTCAAGATGTTTCCTGTGTAATGCGCGTGTTTCTCTATTTTTCCTAACTACTGAAAATATACAGTGAAAACACAATAATTATTACATTTAAAAAATGTAGATTTTTGCAAAGTGAATGATTGTGGGAATTATTCATGCCTCGTCACTACATGTCTACCTGATTTCCCTGACGTACTTTTCATTTGTCTCTGTAACAGTCAAACATAAACAACTATAGCACATCTTTCAATTTTGAATATGTAGACTTATAATAATCCTTGCTTTTGAATGTTTTTGCCAGCTCCTGTAAACTTTGTGGACAAAAGGGGAGTAAGGATCTTTTGTTGGCTGCAAATTCTCTTCTACACTGTTATTTTGTTTTGTTCTTACTGTTTTATGATCTACTTTGAAGACTTCAACATCTCTAATGAGATTACCATATTTCAGAAAACTGTATTTCCAATAACATTGTAAAGTCAGCCTTTCTCAAGGTGGAGAAAAGTTTTGAGTTCTTAACAAACACAAAGAAAGAGGGAGATGTCAGTATGTTGAAAATTAATTTGCAAACTTGTAAGAACAACTTCATATGGTGAGAGTATACATTTATGCAAATAGATTAGCTATGCTTATTTTGAATTTTTAATAGTTTTTCATATAATTTGCTATATTTCAAGTTAATATTATCATACTTCAGGATTATTGGGTGTTGCTCTCAACATTACCCAAAGTAATGGATTACTTTGGCCTTTGATTTTGTTATTAGTGTAATGTTTTAATGTTTGGAAATTCACCACCACATAAATTTTATTTTATTTTGGTATCACTCATCCATCCTTCCCCTAAAATGCTTGAATGAGTAATCTTCAAAGATTTCTGAGATCTTTTTTCAAAAGTATTATTGAAATTTTAAAATGTATTTGTAATTTCTTACATGGATAAGTTTAGGGAAGAACATTGTCAAACAAATCTGCTAAAAGGAACAGAAGACAATTCACAGGATTTACAATCTAAGCTAATTTTTTTCAAGTACTTTTAAATCCAAGACTATTTTGTACAGATCAGCTACCAAAACTAAATCAGTTGTTCATACAAATGTATATTCAACCTGTACATTAGTTACTGACACTAATTGTTTACTTATAAATCTACAAAAATCTGGAATGTGAATTATCTTAATGGCCTGTAAAATAAACAAGCATGGAGATGATTTAAAAAAAATTCCACCTGGGATCAGACTGGAAAATTTTTCAGTCAGGTAAGGATTAGGAAGCTTTGGGAGAAGAGGAAGTAAATTTTAATTTACAACTTTTAGTCAGTCCTCTGGTGGTTCCCTTAGTGCCTTTTTGCACACACTATGGAAGTAGAGGCTAATATAGATCTTATATTCCTCCTCAGAACATAAATTCAGGTAACACACTTTGTAACACTACTTACAAATCGGCAGGATAATATCGAACATTCCTGTTCAATCCATCTAGACTTTTCATGTCGTCTGAAGACAACTCAAATTCAAATACCTGTTAGAAAAGGACAATATTTTATTATTCTTATGTTGGGTATTTGCCAAACTGAAAAATCCTGAGATATTTCAAATATTTTAATACATTAAAAATCACTCATGAATAAAAACTATTTATGGGAATGTAAATTGCTGCTACAATAATGGAAATTAACATGGAAAGTACTTATAAATATGAAAATAGAATCAAATCACTGCAGACACAATAACCTCATTGGCTTTTATACAATGCAGTGAAATGAGCAAATGAAAGAATATTTGTACTTAATTTTTATAGCAGTTGAATTAACGATAGCTAGGCTAAAAAATCAGTCAAGATATTCATCAATCAATGAATGTATGGGCAAAGAAAACACAGCTTACATATATCATGGGATACTAGTCAGCCTTAAAGAAAGGATCAGTATTGCCTTTTCTCACAAAATGAAAACCTCTAAGATCCTAATACTTAGGAAAGTAAGTCAGTCTCCAAAAATCAAATTATTATATATTTTCTCCGTTTTGTGGAAGCTAATATGTAACATAACAAATACACACATACCACACTGAATGCAAATGCATGAAATCAACATCCTAAGGTTTCATTACTGTATCTACAGTATTTCTTACAGCCATCTTTGTATGTATTTCTGTGGAACAGTAAACAACTTTTCACTTGTTTTACACTTCATGAAGTTGAGCACTAAGTCATAAATTATGAGATTATTTGACTGTATTTTATCATAAAATTATTACAACAATAAAGGAAGACACGAAGATAGAGGGATGGAGGAATAGAGAGAAAAAGGAAAACATCCTATGCTTTAGAAATGCAAAGATGAAGTACATAACATGTTGCATATACGCAAATCATAAAATAATTAATAAATAAAACAAATATTGTGTGAAGAAGTATCAACATTAGCTTTAGAAGCAAGCTTACAAACTAACTGGAAATCACCTAATTAAAAGAGGATAGGGCCATCCACTATGAAAGCTCATTTAGTCAACTTCCTTGACACAGTTGGATGCTTGCATACCAACAATAAATAAAAGAATATGGAAAAGAAGAAATGAAAAATGTTGAGAATTTCAAAAAGAAAGAAATATTTTAAAAGTTATCTGGGGACTGGCACGATGACCTAGCCACTAAAGTCCTTGCCTTGAGTGGACCAGGATTTGGGTACCGGTTCCGACCCTTGTGGCCTCACTTCCCATCCAGCTCCCTGCTTGGAGCCTGTGAAAGAAGTTAAGGACAGCCCAAAGCCTTGAGACCCTGCACCAGTATGAGAGACCTGGAAGAGCTCCTGATTCCTGGCTTCAGATTGGCTCAGCTCGGGGCATTGCAGCTGCCTGGGGAGTAAATCAATGGTCATAAGTTTTTCCTCTGTCTCTCCTCCTGTATTCCTTTGCAATAAAAAGAAATACAATCTTTTAAAAAATGTTATCTGAAAAACAATGTGGGACTTTAATATCAAGCAACCGCTTAAAGTTTTATATAACAGCTTGTTCAATAAAAAATAGCCAACATATTTCAAATATGAGTTAGAAAACTTTCTATTGTGTTGGGAAATACAGTTTTGTTTTCCAATGCAATGAAAACACCACAAAATGAAAGGAAACCATTGAAGAGAGGAGTTTACGTACATACACTACCTGGAGGAGGAGGGCCCTTTGATGTGTTAGAGTGACACAGTAAGAGACAGGGAAAATCGGGAAGTCATAAAGAGAGACATCTCTCATCTCCTGGTTTATAGGCAAATGTCTGTAAGTATCATTGCCGGGACAGACAGAAGTTATCAAATTGGAAATTATTTTGTGTTACTTATAAGGGTTGCACATTCTAGACACTAGAGCAATAATTTTTTGCTTTTTCATGGAGTGCATTCTCACCCTCTTAGATCAGAAGCTGAATTTCCATATGGTCTATGAGCATCCCAATGTTCCAGATTCTTTTTTTTCACATTTGTAAATTTTACTAAAATTTCACATGTTGATAATTCCCCCAAATTATCAAAAGGTCATTGGGAAATATTTTATAAGTATATGTCCATTCAATTTCAAATATTTCATGTTATATAGTTGAATTTAGATAACATCCTTTAAACAAAATTACAGAAATGGAAAAGAGATTAATTTATGACTTGAAGATTGAAGGAATGGTAATGAGAAACTATATACTTAACCTCGATATTCTTTTAAAAAGCATTAATTCATGTCAGAAGACTATCATATGTTTTATCCCATAGTATTTAAAAAATAATGATTCATTTAATAAACAGATTTATAAAACAAAGATAATCATTTCATACTGTGGTGAAATATTATTATGTTCTCCCTATAGGAAAGTTAATGATATACATCAATCATAAAGATTTAACTACATAAGAGTAAGATTTTTTAAATCATGGAGCTATACCATGAAGAGAATGAAATTGTTGAAAACATATCTTAAAATATTTATTTATTTGAGCAGCATAATTCCTGAAAGAGAAGAGAATGTAACAGCATTGTTCCTTCTGCCGGTTCACTTGCTAAGTTGTTGCAATGGACAGGGCTAGACTAGACTGGAACCAAGAGCTAACAAATTCATAAGGTCTCCCATGAGAATGGCCAGGGATTGGACAATTGGCCTTTATTACTATCCTAAGCACACTGGCTGGGAACTGGATTGAAAGTGAATTAACTAAGTCAGATGGCTTACATACATGGTATCGGTGTGGCCATAGCACCCTAATTCACTGTGTCATACAATGGTTCCAAGAACATGTTTTAATAAATACATATCAGTATGAAGTTAAAGTCCATTGGTCATTGATTAAAGAAATATTTCCCAATATTCCACATGGGTAATCTGCATGCACTTTGGCTCCATTATTTATTACTCTACCACTCCAGTGTGGCCTAGCTGCTTCAAAGGTAAACAGAACTTTACAAATGCAATCGCTTGCCAGTTCTGAGAAAGTCTTGCCTATATAAAATCAAGGCTGGTGCACTGTGCAATGTGATGAAGTGAAGCCTGGAATACTTGGATGCAGGATGAAAAGTACTGTGCTGGGGCCCAAGTGGATGAGACTGACCATTTCCTCATGAAACTGGGAGCCAAAGTGGGCCTTGTGGCTGCATTCAGGTTGTCCGTGACACACCAGAGCCCCTCTCTTTCTCACCAAGTGACCACCACTCTTGAGAGACCGTGGTCTCCAGGCTGCTCAGAACAGGTAGCTGGGCCTGTCTCCTTTGTGTGGAGTAAGCAGATTGTCCTTGTCTCTGAGCTGAGGACTTGGGATGGGGTGGATGTGGATTCGGGGAACCAGGGCTGTGACCAAGGCCACTGTCAGGTATGCTGTCCTCTCATCTCCTATTCAAGGTCATTCAGTGTAGGGTTGAACTCAGCCCCTTGCCCTGTCACACATGCTCAATCAATTCTCCACAAGAGAGTTTCTCATGTATAAATACATGAGTGAGTGGATAACAAGCACATGAGAGCTCAAGATACAACACAAATGGGGTAAATTGAGACTGAGAGGCAATTTTCAGCCTTATAATGATTAGATGAAAAATTAATTTTGTATAATCCTTTGTGAGTAAAATATTTTGTTTCATGATTAGAACAGTTAATGGTTAAATAATACCTACTTGGCTGAAAATGCAGTACAATGGCAGGTGCTAAAACAAGCTGATTTTCCTCCTGTGACATCATATCTCACATAAACACCTAGCTACTTCACTTCCAATCCAGTTCCTTGGTCCACAATGTGGGAGAGTAGGAAGAACTATGGCTCCAAGCTTCATACTGGTCCTGTTCTTGCCTTTGCAGCCATGTAGTAAGTGAACCACTGCATGGAAGATCTTTCTCTTTGTCTCTCTATCTCTCTACTTCTCTCTTTCCATAATTTGACATTCAAATACAATACATAAATCTTTAAAAAAATACATACATAGTTAGTTCATTTAAATGGGCCAATATTGGAGCAAGTACTGTAAAAAACAGGGAAACTAAGTGAAAATACAGACTTGTAAATTTTAACTATGTAAATTTTGACATTGCAAATATATGTAATAATTTGTAAACAAAAATTATTGATTTTAAAGCACTAATTTCATAAAACACATCATTTATATGATGCTACCAAGCAAATTGCCATTTAATGCCAAATCTTGATGCTCTGTTTGCTGTCCAATTATAATTATGTCTACCCATCATGTCTCAAAAATGGACCAAAACTTGAATATATGAATGAAGACTTGGCTCAAAGATATCTTACAAAGAATGAATAGTAAGGATAATCTGTAGGATACTTGATTCCTCCAGTCTCAGTTTCTCATTACCTGAATGTTCTCTTTGATCTCCCTCTCAATGAAGCTCTTGGCCAGGACCACAACCCCACGTTGCAGCTGGTAGCGAAGGACAATCAGGGCTGGACTTTGTTTGTGCTTTTTGGCCAAGGAACAAACCACTGGATCTTCCAAGAGAACTGGGAAACTCTGGTCCACCCTTAAATGGAAGGTAGAAAGGCTGAATTCCTGAGCCTGAGCAGCTTAATAAATGGTTTCCAAAACACACATGGAGCCCACTAAATCAGTGCTTATCAAAGGTAGTCCTTGAACCAGCAGTTCACATCATCTGATGTGTTGCTACAAATGCAGAGTAATCCCTCTCTATGTCACCTGAGAAAAACTATAAACCTACCCCAATTAACTATGTAAAGATTGTCAAAAATATAATAAAAAAAGAAAAACTATAAACCTAAGTGTTTATGATCTATAGTATTTCATAAGCAGTGATTTAACCTTTCTGTTTTCTTTACCATTTTGGATCTCGACTTGACCCCAGAGCTCCATAGGCCACCAGAACAATGTCCTTGGACTTGCAGAAATCCAGCAGTTTGCTCTGGTTGAGATAGGGATGACATTCCACCTGCAGAAAGTTTCAAATATCAGAATACATTTAATGCTAGCTAATAATAAAATAACTGGAAACTCAGAAAATAAAAATAGCTGCATTTAGAATTGAAACACAAAATTAGACAAAATATGACCAACTAAGTTTTTGTTAAATTTTGCATTGAAGGTTGTATTTTATTTGAAAGACAAACAGAGATAGAGAAAGAGGGAGAGAGTGAGGAAGAGGAAAGAGAGCCTCTAATTACTGGTTCACTTTCACAAATGACCACCACAGTCAGGTCTGACCCAGGCCTAATGTGGTGCCCCAAACTCTACCTGGGTTCCCCAGTTGATGGCAGGGGCCCAAGCACTCGCGACAACTTGTACTGTGTTAGATGTGTTTCCACATAGCTAGGTTGCAAATGGACAGTGAGAACATGAACTTGTCCTCCATGTGGGCTGCAGGCTTCACAAGCCTATCTCACCATGTTGTGCCTCATTGACAGCCCTGCAATAAGGATGTTTTTAAGTAATAATTCTAAGAGTTTGTTTCCTAGAAATGTAAAAACAAGACATTCCTAAGAAAAGCAGATCTGTGACTAGATCTTGGTTGTACGATAAGAATGCTTTTGTGTTAAGTAAATGACAAACACCACATGGGAGAAAAAGAAGTCATATTTTGCAACTTGGACTTCAATGGTGCCAAAAAACAATTATTGTTTTAAAACTTATAGGAACTGATGAAAAAAAAAGTCATTACAATAGAATTCTTACCACTTTGACTACATTTCAGCATCTAACAAATAATGAGGAAAAAAAAAATTCTCACCTGAACAGTGAATAAAAACCCATAGGTATATAGTTACAAATATGTAAAAAAAAAAAAAAGGGAAAAAGGGTGACAGAGATGACAAAGATTTACACCTTATGATGGTTATTACTACAGCATTAATAATTAGAGAGTTATTAAAACTGATGCTGTCTCACAGGAACAATTATAATTCATGATAACTTAATGAGCAAATGTAGAGCAAATAAAACAAAAAGCTCAGCTGAAATGCAAATAACTTAGCAAACCCCAGAGTAAAAATCATTGAAGATAAAACATCACCCATGGATGCTCATTTATGTAGCATTATCTGTTGCATGTTATCAACTGATATTATCAACAATTACAGTGCGTGAAATAGATATTTGCTAAAGGAAGATGTGGTTCTTACTAGCTTAATAAAGTGACCAAAAATAAATTGCTAAGTGTGGGACAACCTATCATTCTGATTTCTCTTAGGATACCATTTTGGATTTCGACTTGACCCCAGAGCTCCATAGGCCACCAGAACATTAAATCATTCAAACCTAACTTCTGATTTACAGAAACTTTCTAGTTTATAGAAAGTAGAAAAGCAAGTGTTCCATTGTAACAACAATCTGATAAATCAAGAACAACTGGAAAACTGTGCAAGATTTTAGAGGGAAAAAAAAATTCTGACCTTTGAAAGAGCACAAGAAACCTTGAAAAAATCCTATGTGTGAATTATGATTTCTTTTTAATAAAGGGAGGACATTTGGGGTCTGATAGCTTGGTCATGTTACAGACTAATAATCCCCCCTGTGGCCTGAGTATCCCATATGGGTGCTGGTTTGTGTCCTGGCTTCTCTACTTCCCTATAGCTCTCATGTAAATATATCTCATGATGTATGAGAGCAGTGGAAGATGGTCCAGTCCTGGGAACCCTGCACATAGTGTGAAACACAAAAGAAGATTCTGGCCCCCAGCTAAGGATTGCCTCAGCTCTAACCATTGCTGTAACTTGTGGAGTGAGCCAGCTGATGGAAGATCTTTATATCTCTTATCTATCTGTAAAATCTGCCTATCAAGTAAAAATAAATAAATCTCTTCAATCATAGGAGGGATTTGCAAGTTCTCCAGGGATGGATGATCAATCACGTGTAAGTGACTGTATTAAAAGTTCAGCAAAATATTTTAAATGGATTAAGACAAGCTATTCATTTTATGTTTTTCATTGATTTTTCACATGTGAAGTAATATCAACCACAGTCACTACAAGAGGCAAATGTGAAATATCTTGTTGATCAATTTTTTGAATGTATACAGATTTAAAAGAGAAAAACTTGGAATCATTTAATGCTAAAATCCATATTGTTTTATAATATGTTCTTAAAAATCAGAGTAATACATCATTACCCATAGAAGACAGACTTTGTAAGCCATATTTTGCAATGGAAATTTTTACTAGATAATGGGACCAGGCACAAAATTGATGCAATTGCAAAGTAGATTTGAAGACAAATAAACAGACTTTTGATGAAGGCTAAAATGAATTAAACAAAAATGAGGGTAAGGCTTACTAAAATGTGGGGGTATTGATATGGGCAGCAACATGAATGCAATAAACAGATAACTTCCTCCCCCTTCCAAGATAATTTTCAAATCTTCAATGTTTTTTTTTTCTTTTATTAAAAAGCCGTATTTGATGGGGTAGATACCCAGGGAAAGGATTCAGATGTGTCAACACCAATGAAACTCCTACCTATATTCTCCTGCATTCACTGTCTTTGTTTACTGCCCATCAGATGTTTCTAAAGCCACCTTTGCCATGAATGGTGCCTTCTGTATCACCTTCAGCAGTCAGTGTTCTAGGCATCCGCCTAGGTACTCCACAATGGTCTGGAACAAAGCTATCTTCTCATTGAGGATTGTTTACTGACAAGTTCCCTTCTTGCTCATATTTACTTCCCACTTATTTCAGCACATATGTCTCCCAACCTTTTCACTAAGACATTACCAAGCCAAGAGGTAACTTATGACACTACTTGTTGTCTAACCAGACTAAGGCTCTGCCCATAAAACATTCATTCTGAACTATATGTGGAATAGCAGTGAAGGGCAAATGGACTCCTGCCACTGGTATAAAAAGAAGGGGTTGAAAATAAAAAAATAAAAAGAAGAAGGAGGCTGAGTGTCCAGACCTGGTTGCACACAGGCTTGTACTTGAGTCCTGGCTTGTTCAGAATCATTTCCAGCTGCTTGTGGTTGAAGTTGGATACCCCAATGGACTTAACCAATCCTGCATCTTTGCACTTTTCCAATTCCTGAGAAGAAAGGTTATGAAGAATGTTTCCTAAGTGGCAAAAATATCGTAATGACACAACAGCAGCATCGAAAAGAACACTGTCAAGAGATTATGAACAGAGGAGAAGATGAGAGAAGAGAACAAGTCCTTGTGTCCTATACAGACAATCAGAGAAACTGTTTTACATGAAAAGAAATCTGAAATAACCTTGCTTGCCTCTAATTCTTCTCTAATTCTGTCTGTGCCATCCCAGTTCAGACTTACACCTTCCCACCTGAATACACTAACTCTTAACAATGACATGATCCTGCACTCAAGAATGCTTGATCTGTCACTTTAATTGTGACCCTGTGACTCCATTCTGCTGTCTTTGCATTTGATGTTCCCAATACTCACCTCCCAAGTGGCACAGATATCCACTGTGTCATGTATAACTTTTCCTTGTTCATCTTTTGGGAATAGCTCCTCCCCAGGCTAAAACAGAGATAAACATGTATTCACAATATTGCCAAATTCGCACATCCACACCATGCAATACACCCAGATTCATTTAGGTTGGGAACAGTAGACTTCAGTCAAATACGCAGGGCAACATTCCACAGACATGTATATTTTCAGTGTGCTTGTCTATGGCATGGCTAAGAATGTTATTATGCAGCAAGTTTGCTCTCTTTTTGTATCTACACTGTGTGTTAATGAGAATAATATCAAAATTCTCTAGGAGATAGAGGATTGTTGTTATTTTTTCTGCTCTATCAATTTGCTTAGAGAAAATACATCTTTCTTTCACTATGATAATCAAAAACTACATGACCTTTAACTGCACCAATAATGGCTTGTAAGTTTCACCCAGGCTAAAGAGTCAATGAGTCTTACCTCCCCAATAATACATACATTAAACAGCAAGCACTTGGATCAAAAATTACAGATCAATACTCTGTTCCATAGCAACAGCAACACTAGAAGATGTAGAACAGCTATCCAATGGTAATTGCCATAGTTTTGACTTGTGCCTGAGTCAAATTAATCACTGTTGAAAGGCTATGAGAAAATCTTTAAACCAGGGGTAGTGCAGTGTAAAAACTGAGAGTACAAAAGTATTTTTTAAAGTTACACAAAATGTGTGCATTACTGATGAATTGGGTTCTCCTTTTACATAATCCAACTAATGATATTGCTGAAGACAATTTGAGTGGTAACTATACATTACATATTAAACTTCTGCAAATATGTCATTCATTAAAATGATGGTTGTACAGGTAGCTAACATGCAATAAATTTGATGAGACTTGCTGCCTACCTTCATAGCTGCTGGGTAATGCATAAGGTACAGATCAACATAATCCAGTTGAAGTTTTTTCAGTGACTGTTCCAAGCCTTTTCGGACCAGCTCTGGTCGAAAGAAAGTGCACCAAAGCTATAGGGGTTAAACAAAGGAAAATATGCTCAATGAATACATTAGCCAAGTTGCTTTTTTTTTTAACCTAATATTGAGAATTAGTTTACTACTTAAGCATTACTAAACACAGAAACAAATTGACCTCTTCATTTTGGGGATTTTCTGCGCTTTGACACTTCATCAGCACCTCCAACATTTGATTGGATATTGCCAGTAAACAGAATAACCCTTGGTGGACATTACACAGAAGAGAAATATGCCATCAATTAGCAGTAGTGGCAGTTGTTTTTATTACATTTGTCATGCTTTACAAAGTAAAGAGCCAATGATATTGCAAAAGAAACAAACAGAAACATAAATGAAAAAGCAAATAAAACACAATGGGAGACACTAACAAAGGCACAGAAAAGCATAAAAAGGAACAAATTGTCTCAATGAGAGATTTTTTCAAATACCTACGTTAAATAAAAAAGAAAAAATATAAAATTACACATTGAAACAATGTCCTGGATCTCTGGAATATGTTTCTGGAATCCCCAAAGGAATGGTACAGAAAAATGGCTAAGAAAACCTTGTTA
This sequence comes from Ochotona curzoniae, assembly GCF_017591425.1. Classification (NCBI taxonomy): domain Eukaryota; kingdom Metazoa; phylum Chordata; class Mammalia; order Lagomorpha; family Ochotonidae; genus Ochotona; species Ochotona curzoniae. Next base: position 91,001 of record NW_024466944.1, read on the forward strand.
ATGAAATAACAGTAGAGAAGTACCCTATATATAGAAAGTTATGCACATATAAACACATAGTGTCTAAAACCACAAAAAGCATAACTAGCAAGGATCTTCAACATACTACATTTTACTCAAACTTTGAAACAGTGGAGAGTGTCACAAATTTTTCCAAATGGCTGGAAATACTGCTGAGACTGCTCTTCTGTCTGCTTCCTTCTTCTATATAAGCTTGTGACTTTAAAAAAAATCTTTGCATAGTTGATTAGGACACAAAGGGTCAAGGGATACAGGAAAGTGGGTAAGATCATTGCCTCCTCATTACTTTTTTTTCTGGATCTGAGGTAAGGGGGGGAATAAAGGGAAAAGCCCACCCAGCCTCCCACCCATCCCAGCACCTCGACATGGGACATGCTCTGAGGGTCCTCCTCAAGTGGTTTTGATAGTCCAATAGTTCTGAATTGCTGCCAGCCTCGTCATTCTAAACATGGTTAAATCTTTCCAGAATCCACTGGCTGACACAATCTACCTTACTCTGTCTGCCCAGATTTTCACTGCCAACACATGGCTGGGGTAGATATCAATTTGTTCTGTCCTCCATCCTGTTGTGGTACCAGGTGTCCTCTGCAGGTTCCAATAGACTGCCATATCCTCCATGTGCACTTGGATTTGCTGTCTACTGTTCCATCTGAGCCTCTGAGGAGGCTCAGCTTTGACACTTGCACTCCATGGTCAGACCATGGAACCTGCACTTCTCTTACGGTTGGGGTTCTGAGATCAGCAGTTCAGTTGGAGGGATTCACAAAGAAACCTTGTCTGAGGTGATCCCAGGCCTGATTCCTGTGTGTGCATACCAGTACAGGGTCCAGAACAGCCCATTGCCCCAATCAGCTTATGCATATGTTGGTGGTTGCAATTGCTGGGTCAGTTCTGTTTCCAGCCCCATCTTCTACAAGAACTGATGGGTGTTGCAATTCAGCCTGATTCTGCCCACCACACACTCGGCCCTCACATAAACCAGTGGGAGCTGTAGCCTAGTCGGGGCAACCCCCCAAAACACCAACCAGGCCTGCCCCTGCCCTGGTTTCCGTGCTTTCCAGTATGTGCAGCAGACTGGTCTAGTCTGTCCCACATCCCATTCAGCATTCGTACATGTCAATGGGCATTGAAGCCTAGTTCAACCCAACCAGCCCCACTCTCCAGCCCACACACCTGCTGGTGGGTGCTGTTCTGTCTGGCCACGTTTGCCCAGTCCATGCTCTCCTGTGGGAGTGGTAACTCAAGAGGGAGGTACCCACTGTTTCCCTCCTGAGCTCATGCCCAGATCATGTGCTTTCCAGGTGGTTCTGCAGTATAGCTTGACGGAATTAGCCCCCGATGCCAGATATGCCAGCTGATGCTGTGGCAAAGCCCAACCAACCCTCACCCACTCTGATCTATGCTTGTACCAGTAGGAGCCATCAATCCAGCCTGGCTTTTCCCTGATCTAGCTCACATGAGGCCCACAGGTGTTATAGCTCTGCCTGGACTGGTCTTCCCACACTGCAACTCAGGCTACCCAGTAGGAGTGGTATTCTAGCAGGGGAGCCCTCCACACTTCCTCTACCAGCTTTATCCCTTCCCTCCCGGGTCTTGCATGTGCTAGTTGGGTGCTGTGTCTCGTTTTGTCATGGCCTGGCCCACCTTTGCTTTCGCCGGTGGGTGTTCTAGCCTGGCATGCCCCAGCCCACCTCCAAATCCAGCTCAAGAAGTTGGGGCTGGTGACAGCATGGGCAGGTCCAGTCTATAGCATCCACACATGCATCCTACCACAGGGTGTGAGGTGAGCTGGGCTGCAATATCCTCTAGCTCTCACAAAGGCTAAGATGGAGTGGCAGGCTATGCTGGGCAAGGACCTAGCACCTGCTGGAGCATGTGAGCTCTGGGTTGGGGAGTGGACCAAGTAGGGGATCCTGTGAACCTGGAGAACCTATTGAGGGTCACACCTCTCATGGGTGAGCACGTGTTTCTGGCCTGGGTGTTGGACAGCCCGAGAAGGGTAACTCCAACTGTTGGCTAATGTGTGTATTTGCTTTGAAGGGGCTGACAAGGCAGGGCCTAGCCAACCTTACCTCACCAGGCTGGATGAGCAGAAACCAGGCTGGAGCACAGGTCAAGTTAGGTAAGGCTGTCACACATACCAGATTGCATGAGACTGGTAGAGGAGCAGATGGAGCAGGGTCAGATTCCAGCACCCTCCAGCGAGTGGTGGGACTTGTGTAGGCTGGGTCAAGACAGGCTACTGCATCCAAATGTAAAGGTTATGAGAGGCAAGGGATCAGACCAAGCTGAGTTGGAGCAACCACGGCCAAATGCAAGATTTATAACTGGGAATACATCTAGTTGGTTCTAAGGGGATGCCCTAGCTGGGTTTTGGTTCCCACTGATAAGCACGGGGCTGAAATGGGAGCTGTGTTTTTGTCTAGAGAAGGCTGCAGCATAACTTGTCACAGTGTAGGCTGGGGCTGGGTTCCCAGACTGGGCTAGAGTCCAGCACCCACTGGTGCTCATGAAGACCAGGGTAGGGGTAGGACGGTCTAGGCTAGATTTTTGTCCCTGATGAGCCAGGTATGAGCTATGTCCAGCTAGACTGAGCTGCAATACCCAACAATAATAACTGGAATGCACTGAAGGCTGATCAGATAAGGCCATTGTTCCTGCTAGATCAGGAGTTGGACTGTATAGGGCTGGCCCATGGACCCACCCGTGTGCACAAGATCTTGCACTGGGAATGGTTCTGATTGAGGAGACTGGGAAACTTCTCCTTCGGGACACAGTGCATGCAAGTGAATACAAGAACCACGATAGGGAAAGCCCAGACCAGGCCAGGGAATGGTACCCAGCGGCATACATTTGGCATAGGTTGGGGGCGAACCAGGCAGGGCCAGTTCACATCACCCACTGGCAAATCCAAGCACCAGAACCAAGTGTGGGTCATGCCGGGTCTGGTCGCAACACACACCAGTACACATTATGGCTGGGACTGGGTGCTGGCTGGGTTGGGCTAGGCTTTAGCCCCCAACAAGCTCGTGAGTTCCTTCTGATAAATGGACATCTTTCACCACCAGTTTGTCTCCAGTGTTTCTGCTGCAGAAGAGCACTGTCACCTCACCCCTCGGTGGTCTCAGGGCCTGCTAGACAGAAGACCCCCAAGACCCTTAATTAAAAAAAATGGAGATATATTACACAACATGAAGGATTCATGGTGATTTTCATAATATGAATAATGAAGGATAAATTTTGTCTTACATGGTATGATTCAATGAAGTAATATTTAAGTCTACATAGAAAATAAAATGCTTCAATTACATTTAATCCTCCATTGTAAATTCTAATACTGATGTGTATACATTCTAACACATTTCATTTAATGTAATTATCTCTAATTCTTTCCATACTGTTGCAAATATTGACACGTTCTTCTCATGATTGAATAATGTTCCATTGTGTTTATTTCACATGTTTTATTTGTTCAATCACTAAACAAGAAAACAAAAAAATTACTTTGGGAAAGCTTAGCAAAAATATGTGGAGGATCTTTATAATAAAAACAGCAGAACACTAAAAATGACAAACAGAGAAGACACAGAAAAGAATTGAAAAGCATTGTATACTCATGGATAGGAAGTACCCTACCAAAATATCTGTAACCGAAAGATTGAATGCTATCCTCAAGTGATTCTGAAACTTTCAACAAGAACTAGAAAAATAATCTTCAGATTAGTAAGCATAGGCAGGCATTGTGGGACAACACTTTGAGCTTGGTGTAATGCTAGCATCCTATATTGAATGGCTCATTCAAGATTTAGCTTCTGTATCAGATTTAGCTCCCTGTTAAGATGCATATGAAGACACATGACCTTGGCCCAAGTGCTTAAACCCCTGTAAATAACATTACTTAGGGAAACCTAAATAAAAGTTCTGAATCCAGACCTGAAATTGTCAGACTTGGAGGAAATATTATAGGCCATTAGTATTAAGGAGATACTTCAAATACACAAGGATAAAAAATTTAAAAAGACAAATAGTGTTTTACTAAGCTAACGAGTTCTGCACAGAGAAGTGATGAATTACAAAATGAAGGTAAAAGCAAAAGAATAGCAGATATCTATCAAACAAAACATCAATATCGAACATATGTAAGAGGATGAATACACTCAATGACAACAAAAAGTCCTGTTTAAAAAATACACAGGAGCTGATACGGTGGCATACGGGTTAATCTTCCGTGTGAAATGCTAGCGTGCCCAATGGGGGCCATTTCTAGTCTTAAATGCTCTACTCTTCAGCTCCCTACTTATGGCCTGGAAAGCAGGCAAAGGCCTTGGCAGCTGCAAGTATGTGCAATGCGATGTGGGAACTACTCGCTCATGGTTTGGACTGGCCCAGCTCTCGTCCTTTTGACATATAAGGAGTGAACCTGAGGAACGAAGATCGCTGTCTCTCTCTCTCTCTCTCTCTGTATAATTCTAAGTTTCAAGTAAAAGCTAATAAAAATACTTTTTATACAAAAAAGAAAAAAAGTGAATAAAATCATTTGCCAAAATAATATGTAGGTTCACCAGGTATCAGGTGAATGTAAATAAAAAACTCAATTATAACACTTCTTCTAGGGCCCGGCGACGTGGCCTAGCGGCTAAAGTCCTCGCCTTGAACGCACCAGGATCCCATATGGGCACTGGTTCTAATCTCAGCAGCTCCACTTCCCATCCAGCTCCCTGCTTGTGGCCTGGGAAAGCAGCCGAGGATGGCCCAAAGCCTTGGGACCCTGCACCCGCGTGGGAGACCTGGAAGAAGTTCCTGGATCCTGGCTTCGGACCGGCATAGCATCGGCTGTTGCGCTCACTTGGGGAGTGAATCACCAGAAGGAAAATCTTCCTCTCTGTCTCTCCTCCTCTCTGTATATCTCCATTTCTAATAAAAATGAATAAATCTTTTAAAAAATACATAATGGAATCTTATTCATCTGCAAAAACGTGTGTTCTATGTATGTGCAAAATAAATACATAAAAATAGGACACTTACTTCTGTGGCTATCCTATTATGTAGAACATAGATTGTCTTCACTAAATTATAATATTTATATGACAATATAACTTTATCTCTTCATTACATTATTATTCAAGAATCTCACATTTTGTGATATTTATATCTTGTTTACAAAAATATTATATATGTGCGTGCATATATCTACAACTGAACACCACAACATGTTTAAGAATTAGATATAAAATAAAAATCAATATGAAATATAAATAAAATGTGCAATTTAAATATATTCCCAGAAGTGGGGAAATGGGGTCACACAGCAGGCATACTTTCAATTGTTACAGCACTCTCCAAACTGACTTCCTCAGTGTGGTACTATCCTATATTCCCACCAAAGTGAAGGGGCCCACCTTTCTTCCCACATCCATGCCAGCAGATGCTGTTAGTAGAGTTCTGAATGTAGGCCAATCTCACTGAGATTAGGTGGAACTTCAATGTGATTTTTATTTGCATTTCCCTGACAGCTAGAGATATTGAACATTTTTTTATATGTCTGTTAGCCAGACAAATTTGGATTTGTTCTTTTGAGAAATGATTGTTCATGTTCTTTGCCCATTTCTTCACAAGGTTATTTGTTCTCCTATCACTCAGTTTCTGAAGCTCTTTGTAATTCCTGGATATTAGTCCCCTCTTGGGAAATGAGATATGCATATGAGAAAAGTATCTGTAACCCTATATTTATAACAGCACAATCTAGAATAGAAAAGACATGGAAGCAATCCAGATGCCCATCCAAAGAGCAGTGGATAACGAAATTATGATACATCTACTCCATGGAAAACTACTCAGCCATTAAAAAGAATGAAATCCTACCATTTGCAACCAATTGATCCCAGCTAGAGAACATCATATTCAACAAAATAAATCAGACTCAAAAACACAAATCTCTTATGTGCTCTCAGTTATAAAGCAACCATTATGCAAAATATAAGAATAATAGAACTTTTAATGTTGTTTTTGCTTCAACTCATGGGCTTTAATATTTCCTTTTTATTTCTTCAAAATAGCTTCTTTCCTTTTATTAAATTATTCTTTGGCTTACAAATCATACAGTAGTATTATTTTCTCCAAGAAGTTTTTTCATTTGTTTTCTCATTTTTTCAGCTACACATTAGTAACTCAGTATTTAACTTCATGGTGATGGAAATTTTTAAAATTTATTCCTGTTGTTGATTTTCTTTTAAGGCTATACATTTAAGTGAATTTATAATAACTGTGTAATATAGACTGTCATAACTAGATGTGAGGATATAATGCAGTATACATCTCTCCTTCCAAATCCAAAATGAACTCCCAATGAAGTTTTTACATCTATCTTGACAATAGGAAGCTGGACCCTATCACAGTGTCCATAAATGCAGTGTCAGGATACACTTACATAGCAGAAAGATGGACTGCTTATGTAGGACAATAATATTGTAATAATATGGGGAAAACCAGTGGTGGTCAGGGGATTTTTGGGGAGGGAGTAAAGGCAAATCGCAGAGCCTATGCAATTGTGTCATTAAAAAAAGAAAGAAAGAAAGAAAGAAAGAAAGAAAGAAAGAAAGAAAGAAAGAAAGAAAGAAAAAAATACAGTTTTAATTTAAACAAAACTTTTAAAAATGCGCCATTTAAATGCAGAAATAAAAGCAACACCTCAGACATTAAAGCCCAGAATAGATAATTATAATTCCCACAAATCACATCTCAATAATTAGAAAGTTACACCTCAAATATGCAATACCTTGGAGGTGTAGAATATGTCTTCTCTCTTCACAGTGCCATCTGCAATCTTGCTGCGGATGGCCTGACCTACTTCCTCTTCATTTTGGTAGGCATGAGAAGAATCTATGTGGCGAAAACCAACATCTAAGGCTATTTTGGTGGCCTCCCCAGCCTCACTCTTAGGAACCTTGAGAAGTAATAAAATTGTTATTTGTGGATACGTGTATCTAGCTCAGGCATCATCAGTGATCTTTACAACAACCGATGTTTTCCTCATGTATGGGAATAAGTTTGCAATTTGGTATATCACAACTTACACCAAGAAATAGACAGCTCAGGAAACTCCTCACAAATGTAATCCTTATTAGCCACTGGAAGCAAAATTCCTGAGGAACTATGCTTGCTTTATTGATATGATGAAAGGGTACAAAGAATGCAGTAAATGTTAATACAATGTTTTGTTTTTTTTACTAATACTAGGGAATTCACAAAAAAATGAAAACAGGAAAGAATTAAATAGAATATAATGTGGAAAACTTGGTTCAAGCTTCTGTGCATCTTCTTCCAGTGAAATGATCAGAACACAACAAATTCTGTAGATATGAATTTTATACCCTTTTCAAATGATCTGTAAATAAACTGTATGTTGAAAAACTCCTAAACACTTTAAGAAAGGGGTTGTGTCCCATAGATACCATTAGCTTTCGCTGTAAAGAAGAGAAGCATACATACCACTGTTTGCAAAGGCAGTATAGCTGCTGTCTAAATACAATTAAGTTAAGAATGAGGACTAACACATGTTTCCTGGTGACAATCAGAGCAAGGTTGAAAATAGGAAAACAGTTGATAGGCAGCAGGATTTTAATTCTGTTCTACAATGATTCTGTCTTCCCTGCTCTGCTCCAACCTAAATAGCTGCTAGCAACAAAGATTGTATACTCAAGGGACTGTGCTGTGCCATATGAGCTCAAGCTGCCACCTCAGACACCAGGATCCCATATGGATGTAAGCACCAATCCAAGCTATTCCACTTCTCATCCATTTTCCCACTACTTGTAAGCTGGGAAAAGTAGAAGATGCACCAGGTACTTGAGTTCCTACATCTAAGTGGAAGACCCAGGGTAAGCTCTTAGCTCTTGGCTTCAACTTGGCACAGGCCTGGAGTGAAGGCATTTAGGGAGTGAATTAATAGAAGCTTTCTATGACTTTCTGTCTCTGCCACTCTTGATGCAATTCTACCTTTTAGATAAAAAAGTAGATCTTCAAAATTATATAGTCAAGGGCTATTGACTTTCATGTGAAAAACTAAATTAATTTGCAAGGAATTGTATGCCATCCCTTTAAAGAAGAATTACTATTTTTAGATAACATAAAAATAAAGTAAGGTTTAAAATTGTTAGCATTCCAAAATTGATATAGATATTTGTAATTACATGTTAAAGGTCAATGGTGTGAATAAAGCTGTTTTCCATTGACTTGAAGAATTTGAGATGCTAACATAATTCAATACATTCAAAATTAAACACAAACTAAATCCTCCTGCCTTCCCTGGCAGAAATCTACTTTTCCTAGATGTAATAACTCTCAGACATTTACAAGTGCCAAAACTTTATCTGCTGACCTAACCTGTTCTCCTTATGTCAACTCACTCTAAAAACTACTGACATCTTCACGTGCTTCCTTAGAACAACCTTCATTGGTTTCCTTGAGTTGTACACAAGAATAAGCTACAAGTGCAAATTTGAAGTAAACAGTGCCATGTTGCAAAATAACATAATCCTGGGATAACGTCTCTGTGTGTAATTCCCTCCTTGTGCTCAGTTTCATGAATAGCACTATACACCATATAGCTTGGAGTCCTATGCTTCTTTACAAAGTTGTTAAAAAGTATCAGAGTATTGCTCTTATTAATTTCCTATTCCCCCCCCCCAATACCACATTGTATTTGAATTCAGGCAAGTGGCTCAGACTTAAGAGTAGTAAGATAAAAATCTGCTTTGGTAAGCTCCAGGAGTTATTTTATGGTACTTGATTAACTCATGTACAGAACAGCACTAGTTTCTTTTCTCATTTTTTGCTTTCTACAAATCGAGAGAAAAAAAATTTCTTGCACTGTACCCTAAGAAAAACATTACAAGAGAAATCATTCTATCTTCATTCATCTACTAGGTAAACAAGCTGAGAGTTCTGCTGAACATTTATTTTCTTTCCTTCACCAAAGTGAGCAGAATGAAACAGAAACAAGTAAAACACAAGTCTGAGGTCACCCGGGAGGAACTCCAGGCTCTGACTGTCATGCAGAGAAACATTGTGCCTAAGGTAAATTTTCTGCATGAAGTTGCTCTAATCTGGAGAACTGAAGAAAAAGTAAAACCTGAAGAGCTGCATAGGAACTGGGTTTCGTCAAATCTAAGTCACCTTTCATTTAGCATAGTTTCAGTTTGTTGTGTTCCCTAAAGCAAAAGTAACTCAGATTACCTACATTGTCAGGTGCATAGGTTCCAAGTCCCAGAGCAGGAATGAAGTGACCATCATTTAATGCCACACTGTGATGTTTGGGATCCATTGCTTTCAGCTTCACTGGAGAAGCACCCTCTGCTTCTTTCTGCTGCTGTCCAAGAAATAACAGGAAGTGAACACACTGCTGCCTGTCCAAAGTCTGCAACGGAGGGGAGGAGTGAATTTAAAGCGATATTTCACATTTAAGCAAAAAACTTGGAAGCAATTCATTATTATATATGAAAGAGATTTTTACCACTAACAAAAATGAAACCATTGCATCTATTATTTTTCTTTCAAATGTCTCTTTTTGTAAACAATTAACAAAATATTGAAGAAACAAATATTGGCTTCATTAAACCACAGCAACAGCTGGCATTCATTCTCTTGATCTTTTGCTGTTATTTATCATGAAGAGATCTCTTCTAATTTTGCAGTGTCTGAAACAGTGACCTCAAATTAAAACTGATGAGATTCCACAAGAAGGCTGCAGTTATTGTATCCCAATAGATACAAATTTCAGCAGGTAATCACACAACTTACTTTCATAGGAGTTAAGCAAGCCAGTGACATACTGAGAAAAGAGCATAGAAACTCCAGAATCCATAGAGGAAGAGTATACACACATTGCTAATGCTCTTGACCTAATCCTGTCTTTGACCTACTCATACATGAATGTCTCAATTTCTGCTAGAACCACTTGGAGAAACAGAATATTTTTGTGGACAAAAACACACTGCACAATTTGGTGTATTGTCTTTAGAGCCTAAAAGAACGAGCTGTTCCTTTTCTTCCATTTCTTATTTGGTTCAAATTATTAGGGAAACCATAAAGAAAGCAAACCTACAAGAGGAACTTGAGGTGAGCTTTTTGGCTAGGGTGGCATGTATTTCCATCTGAAAGGTCTACACATTCCCTGGTCAGTATCTTCGCATTCTGCTGCTGATGTCTCCATGTCACATCCCCCTCCCATACACGGGAAAAGCTTTGATGAGGTATCACTATATTGCTCTGCAGGAGACGAATTAAAAACTAAAATACAGAGAATGTACCTAGGAAGAAAGAGAAATAAAATTGTGGGCCTGGCACAGTAACCTAGTGGTAAATCCTTGCCTTGAAAATGCCCAGATCCCATGTGGGGAACTATTTGGGCCCCAGTTGCTCCAGTTCTCATCTAGCTTCCTGCTTGTAAACCTATAGAAAATGCCCTAAAGCATTGGGACCCTGCAGGCATGTGGGAAATCCAAAGGAAGCTTCTGATTCCTGGCTCTGGGCTTTGGATGGGCTCAGCTCTAGTGGTTCCAGCCACTTGGGGAGTCAACCAGTAGATGGACGATATTCCTCTATGTATCTCTATAGCTCTGTAAAATTTGACTTTCCAATAAAAATTAAAAAATTGAAAAAAATAAATAAGCAGATATTATGTTCAGGATTTTTTTCCAAAAAATCATTAACATTTGGTAAGATAGATCCTAAAGTGCGTTCTTCATGTTAACCACTGTTGATCCTAAGAATCAATCTCGTTGCTCATGTCAAGAAGGTATTTTTGAAGCAGAAAATAGCAGTATAGAAGCAGAGAGAAAGAAACACAGAATAAGTTGAGAGTTCGCAGCCAGAATGCAAGTGATTATGACACACTTGTTTCCTCATTGTCGTTACTACTGTTACCCACCCTATAAAACACCACGTTATCAGAAAAAACTCTCAGTTGGTCACAGTTCAATATGATTCTTATCTCCATTTCAGGTTTTAGACTTCAAATAAACTTTGTAGGGCAATGAAACAAGGGACGTCCAAAGCAGACGTGTCCTTTATTCCTAAGTGGCATTTTAACTAAGTCATATGTTGTTTTATAGGTACTCCATAGCATGAAGTTTAACGTGGGAGCAAATATGCCCTAAACCAGGCAGATAGACTTGACTCTGGACAGAGGTAGGCAACAGAAACATTCTCTAAACCCTGGACCCAAGGCTACCTTGGATCAACTCCCATTCCAGCAGCAATATGAATAGCTCTTAGGAAAGATTCTCACTAATGTTGAAAAGAATTTGTTTCAGAGTTACATTGTACATGTTAGGATCAGAAATACATAGAGACAGAAAGAGAAGCAGAGGATTTCAATCTACAGTTTTACTCCTCAAATGACCACAGCAGCCATGACTGGTGCGGCCTAAATCCTGTTGCCTGGAACTTCATCAAGGTATTCTGCATTTATGGCAGAACACATGTTTCATAATTTTTTTTCCAAGCCCCAATAATCAGGGAGTTTGATTGAAAGTGAAGCAGGAGTGAAGCCTGTGATATAATGCCTGAGGCCGAATCTCAAGGCCTCCACTCACTCAGGCTAGTGAAGTGCTTCCATCACCTTCCTCTGTCAAGAAGTCTGGATATTACAAGGCAAAGAACACTGACCAATCCATCAGGCATGCAGGCAGCTGGCTAACTTCATGGCTCTCCATGTGGAAAGAAAGGATTGTGGAGCTCTGATTGGAAGCCCTGCTCCCCGTGACTATGTGAGCCTCACACACTATGATAGTGAGAATTCTGCGATAATGTAATGGGGTATGGGCTCTGTGCACAATTAGAAGCTCAGAGTTCCCTGAATTTCTGGGGTGGCATGTCACAGAAGGTCAATTGCTCACACAGAATAGTGCACATACAATTTGCATCACTTTTGCAACAGCAAGTGTAGGTCATATATCCACCATAGGGAGTCCCAACACAGTCAGTGTTTCTTAATGGAGAAGGGGTGGGGCTGTGATCATACCAGCCAATTCAACAATTTCCCTTTCCTCTAGGGATAACAGACACCTCCCATGGCTTGGGTGCCACTGTGGACTCCCTATTACGGCCACAACACTTCCCTGAGCTTTTTGGTTCCACCCAGGATGTAATTCTGGGTATTAGCTAAAGCAGCAATCAATCAACAATTCGCAGAGCCTCATTCCAAAACTACAAGTTCTTAGCAGAAGTGAAAGCATGTGTTTTTACAAATGCCAAACATTAAATGTAGAAATATATAAAATATGAACACGGAAGAAAATATGGCTCCTACAAAGAAGTACAGCAACATTTCAATATTATGTCATGATAACAAAAATGGGGATAAAATGCCAGAAAACGATTTCAAAATAGTGATCATAAAATCATACGGATACTCAGATTTGACCAGCACAGGTATGGACAGCTGTGCATTATGACTCCCTGGAGAAGAGGAGGCTCAGCTGACTTCTGGCCCTTCATAGCTTTGGAGCCTCTTGGAACGACAGGTATAGACAGCCAGGCAGCATGATATCCTGAAGGAATGGAGGTCGGGCCTGCCCTGCAGTGAGCTCTGGACTTGGTGATGTGGACTTACATTTGGTATTGGGGATGGCACAGGTGGGTGCAAGCAGGGACCTGAGGGTTTATTTCCAGTGATGAACAACTTCCAAGGGTCTTTCATGGACAAAGCCGCTATACTTGCAGGGTTAGTCATGGAATCCACCAGTGAGAGTTGGAACAGAAAATGGGTAATGCAAGCCTGGTTCATGACACTAACCAGTACATGAGTGAATTAGGTGTGGGGTCAGAATCCGTGGGGAAGTATGTTAGCTCACCCTTGTGGAACAACAATTTCTGTTGGCACCCATAAGATCTATGGCTGGGAGCAGGTCTGGTTGGGGCACTAAGGGGACACCCTACCTGGGTTGCAATTGCCATTGGTGAGAATGAGATCAGAAATGAAGGTAGTGGGCTAGACTATACATGGCTGCAGCCTCCCTATTCATAGGTGGGAATGGTGTCAGAGTAGCACCAGACTGGATTAAACTTCAGCATCCACTAGTGTTCGTAAGAGCTGGAGTGGGTGTAGAGCAGGCTGGGCTAGGTCTCCTTTCCCACTAAACCACATGAGGGCTGTGTTGGGTGTGTACCAGGTAACACCCAACAATAAGAACCAGATTTAGTTTGGACTGATTGGACAAAGACACTGCTCCTGTTTGAACAAGAGGTGGACAAATCCACCTGGGCCAAGGATCCACCAGTGTAAGCAAGGCCTGCAACAGGGAGGTGCCTGATAGAGGAGCTCAGGGAACTCCTTTCTCAGGACAGAGTCACTGTAATTGAGTGCAAGAACCAAGACAAGCAGCAGTCCAATCCAGGCCAAGCTGCACTACCAGTAGCATACCATTTGGGTCAGGTCAGAAGTGTGAGCCAGACTGGGCCAGTTTGTAACATCCACTGACAGAACTGAAGACCAGAATGGTTTGCAGGAGGTACAGGGCCTGGCCTTCACCAAGCAGTTCACACGGCGGCTGGGACAGAGATCTGGCTAGGCCAAGTTTTGCTGCAGCACCAACAAACAGGAGCTGGAACTGGGGGCAGGCTGGACTGAGCCAGGCTGAAGCACCCACTGGTCATGCCAATCTAAGGGCAGTGGGGCAGGGACTGTGACCCTGGGAGCTGGTATCTTGCATGCCCAGGTTGCCTGGCTGGAGTCCTCAAGCCTGGCTGTGCAGTGGGTATAAAGTCCATTAGCCTCTAGGACTAGGAGGTCTGTTGTAGTCTTGGTCACCTGGCCCAGGTCTTTATGCCCACCTGCACGGTGGGTCTTGGGTCTGTGAGCCCTGGGGCAGGGGTCCAGTTAGACACAGTGCCTTGACGGGATCAATGGGCCTGCCTGTGTGGTGGGTGCTGGGTCCATAAGCCCCAGGTTTGGGGGTCTGATAGGGTTCAGGGCAGCTGTCCCATGCCCTTGGGCCTTCCTGTATGGTAAATGTTGGGTCCATGAACTCTAGGGGTTAGGGTTAAGTGTGACCCAGGTCACCTGGTCCAAGTCCTTGGGCCTGTGTACATGATGGGTGCTAGGCCCATGAGCCCCTGGAACAGGGCGTCTGGCAAGGCCTGGGTCACCGGGTCTGGGTCATTGGGTCCAGCTATACAGTTGGTGTTACAGCCTGAAAGAAAATGATAGCATGCTGAAATATGTCAAAGCAGAAAATCTAACAGAAGTACAAAGGAAGCCCAAAGCAATAAACCATAATATTATGGGAAAATGGCAGGAATAAGTTTTATTATTGATAATAATCTTGAGTGTAATTGGCCTAAAATCCCCCATTAAAAAATGTTGATTGACTAAATGGATTAAACGCACAAGATCCATCTGCTTTTTGCCTATCTGAAACAAAACTTACCACGAAAGATGTATGCTGACTCAAAGTGAAAAAATGAGAAAAGGCATACCATGCTAATAGAGAGTAAAAACAAGCAGAGATAACATCCCAGTGTCAGGAAAAACGGATTTTAACACACACACAGAACTTTAGCAGAGAAAAACAAGGGAATGACATATTGACTGAAGATCATTCAACAGGAAGATATGACTGTAGCAAATGCACATCGACTCATTTCCAGGAAACACTGCTTTTTAAAACACACCTTAATGGATGTGAAGTGAGATATACATCCTCAGTAACTAATACTAGAGGATTTCAACAATCCACTTTTTCCGATGGAAAGATAAACTAGACCTCCCCAAAAAAACAAAGAAACAACAGAGCTAATCTATGATATGGGCCAAATGAACCTACTTGAAATCTACACAACATTACATCCCATAATTATAGGATATATAATCTTATTGGCAGTGCGTGGAACTTTACCTAAATAGACTGCATTTTAGGGAATAAAGCAAGTCTCAATAGATTCAAAAATAAGAACATCATATCACACACCTGATCATAGTTGAATGAAGCTGAAAATTAACACTTTGGAGATTCTTGAAAATATATGAACATATAGACTGAATAATACGTTTCTGAATAACTACTGGGTCTTATGAAAAATCAAAGCAGAAGTAAAAATTCCCAGGAATGATTAAAGATGATAACAAACCATGCCAAAAATGTGGGATGTCGCCTTAGCAGTACTAAGAAAACTTTGTAACAATTAGTGCATACCTAAAGAAAGGCATCAATGGGACAATCTAACAATGTTTTTGAAAAAAAAATGGATAATATTGATACCCCACTGATACAACTAGACTTCAAATTAGCCTTCAAAAAATAAGAGATAAAATGGTAATTGTTATAATGGATATCATAGAAACAAAAATTGTCAGTAAGCACTGCAATCAATGTTATGCCAAGAAATTAAAAAATCTACAAGAAAGGAATACTTGTCTGAACTCATGCAACCTACAAACTTTAGTCATGAAGATGCAAAATAAAAATCCTAAATATACCAATAATCAAGATAGAGACTGAATCAAGAATAAAGACCCTTGCAAAAATGAAAAGCACAGGACTGCATACATTTACTGTTGTACTCTACCAAACATTTTAGGAATTAACTCCAATTCTCAAAATATTCAGAACAATGAAAGGGAAGAAATTGTCCTAAACTCCCTCTATGAGGCTATTGTCATCTTAATTCCAAAACCAGGAAAAGATACATACAGAGAGATAATTATAGAACAATATCCTTGATAAACACGGAAACAAAAATCCTAAAGAAAATACTAGCTAATTAAAACCAACAATACATTAGAAAAATAATTTAATCATATCAAGTAGGATTTATTCCTAGTACACAGGTATAGTTCAATACATGAAAACCAATCAATGTCATACATCTCATTAGTACTTTAAATACTAAAAACTATATAATAATCTCAACAAATGCAGAGGAAGATTTTGACAAAATACAACATGTTTTCATAATCAAATCCTTCAGAAACTGAGTATGGATAAAACTTTCCTCAGCAAAAACAATGATGTAAGTGACAAACCCAACACCAATGTCATATTGAATGGGAAATGTTACATAAATATCCACTAATATCCCCAATTAGAAAGGGTTTTGGTCTGAGCATGGTTAGTCAATAGCTTCAGGAAGTTTTAGTTACAGCCATTTTAAAAAAAATAAATAATTGAAAGGATACAAATTGGAAAAGAGAGACACAAATTATCCCTGTGAAAAAGTTTCGTTTGTGAGCCTGGCACCATAGCCTAGTGCTGAATCCTTGTCTTACAGGCACTGGGCGGAATCTCACATGGGTGCCAGTTTGTGCAATAGCTGTGCTGCTTCCCATCCAGCTCCCTGTTTCTGGCCTAGGAAATCAGTCCAAAATTGTCCACAGTGTTGGAACTCTACACCCACATGAGAGACCAATAAGCAGCTCGTGGCTTTGGATTAGTTTAGCTCTGGCCATTGTGGCTACTTGGATGGGGAACCAACAGATGGAAGATCTTTCTCTCTGTATATTCTTTTCTCTGTATAATTGCCTTTCCAATAAAAATAGATGAATCATTTTTGAAAGCTGCCTTTTGCTTTTAAGCTCTGAAGACCACATACTGTTCCATTGTCTGTATAGTCTATGATTTATTTCATCTCCTAATGGCAGATACTTGATCACACTCTAGATTTTTGCTTCCAAAACTCTCATTATTGTAACACAACATGAGGAACATGGTGGCTTAACAGGTTCATCCTGCACATGCAGTGTCAGCATTCCATGTCGGTACCAGCTATAGTTCAAGATGCCCATTTTCAGTCCAACTCCCTGCTTATGAACTAGGAAATTTAGCAGTGGTTGCCCGGAATCCTCCGACCCATGACACACATGGGAGACCTAAAAGAATCTCTTGATTTCTGGCTTCAGTGGACTCAGCTCCGACCATTGCAGCCATTTGGGAAATAAACCAGTGGATGAAAGATCTCTGTCTCCTTCTCTATGAATCTGCCCTTCAAATAAAAATAAATTAATCTCTTTAAAAAATAGTAAAAGGGAACATGCTGATGTGTATATCACTGGATGTTTCCATGAGTATGTTAAAAAATGATTTAAAAAATAAAAATAATAACTTTTTTGCAGAGGGCATGATCCCACATAGAAAGAAACTAAATAATTACATGATGAAACTGTTGGAATTCATGTAAGAGTTTGATAAAATTGCTAGAATAAAAAGCTTTCAAAAGATTACTAGCCATTGTATTCACAAAAGTGTCATGATCATTAAAGAATTATAATATCAGTAGGATTCATGACTAAAAAATGTTTAATTATGCTGGAAAAGGCTTAGCCAAGGATGTGAAAGCTGCCTACAATGGAAACTATGTAACAGGAGAGAAAGAAATAATAGACCCAGAGTCATAGAACAGGCTTCCCTGTTGGTGGATTGGAGGAATTCACATCACCAAAACAGCGATAATACCCAACACAATTTACAGATTCAATTATCTCCTAGTCAAAATTAGTAAGGACATGCTTCACAAACCTAGGAAAATAATGATAAAATTCATTTAGGAATAAAAGAAACCCCACTATAAAGGTAAAGCAATCTTTTTTTTTAAATATTTTTTACTGGAAATTCAGATATACAGAGAGGAGGAAAGACAGAGAATATCTTCCATCTGCTGATTCACTCTCCAAATAGCCACCACAGCTGGAGCTGAGACGATCTGAAGCCAGATGCCAGGAGCTTCTTCTGAGTCTCCCACACTAGTGCAGCGTCCCAAGGCTTTGGGTCATCTTCCACTGCTTTTCCTAGGTCACAGGCAGGGAAAGAGATGGGAAGCAGGACTGCCGGGACAGGAACTGGCATCCATAAAGTATCTTGGAGTGTGCAAGGTGAGGACTTTAGTCATTAAGCTACCATGCCAGGTCCCAAGGTAAAGCAATCTTAGAAAAAAGCCCAAGGGATTACAATACCAAGCTTCAAGACACAAAAAGAATGATAAAATTCATGTAGAAGCAGATGAGACTTCACTACACAAATAAAACTGCATAGCGATTTTTATCTAAACAGCCTGGTATTGGCACAGAAATAGACACATAAACCAATGGAACAGAATGGAAACCCCCAAAATGAATCCACTCAGCTACAACAAGCTAAGATGACCTCAGGAGAAAAGACAGAATATTTTCATCAGGCAATGGCAATCTAAATCTTTGCATGCAGAAGTATGAAAGAAAACCCATAGCTTATATGTTATTCAAAGATGTACTCAGAGCGGATTAGGAATCAAAGTGTAACAAAATAAAACCAATAAACAAAGACAATTTTTGCTTAATCAATTGACAAGGCAAGAAAAAAGTATATTCCAGTCAAGAAAAGTCAAGAGACACGCTGTGAAATTTTCCACACTCGGTGATTCAGAGGTCAGCCTTGGAAAACTAGTTTGTACGATCATGATTTTCAATTCTATTGGGTTATTTCCCATACCATTGACCCCAATGGGCTGGCCATGCTCACATTGATTCCAGATAATCTCTGAGTCCACTAACAGGATGCAACCTCCAGCCCAGTGACTGATGAACATTGGGCCCAATTCTGACAACAATTACTAAGGACTTTATACTTTGGTACAGATAACAGTGAGCCATAAGTGAAGAGCTACGGAAGAATTGTGCAAGTCATCAAACATATCTAACATATTCTATCACATGACTGCAAATCGATGTGTGGGCCCAGAATTGGCAAGAAATTTGACCAAGGAGATGGCTTTACAAGCAGCTCAAACTTGCAGACCCAACATTGCATTTCTTAGTGGTTTTCCAATTTCCATAGAGAATAAATTTATCACGCAAAGATTTCTCTCATTGTACACAATGACCCCCATTCCCCTCACAGACTACAACCAACTGCCTATCATAAGATTAGGGGTGAATCAAGATAAGCAAAGGTCCCAAATTATGAATTACTGTGTGGCTATTCCAATGGCAATGAGGAAGAACAACTTACCTCGGGTGAACTTGGGAAAGTTTTTTCTCCCTTATCTCTAAGTCACTTTGATAGTTGAATTTGCTTCACAGTGTAACTTAACAGTTACCTTTAATAACCCTTCCTACCCCATGATAATCAACCATACTGCTAACCAGTAGCCATATAACATGAATGTGAGCCTCAGCTTTCTCTTTTTTGATAAGATATTTTAAGATGACCTTTTCTGGATATATTATGATCAAAAAGTTGTTGCCAATATTTTAAACAGAGGTGTGCTTAACTAACCCTTTAAAAATCTCCCTCATATTTGACTCCTAACCAGTCTTCCTTGCTGAATCTCCAGGACACT
This sequence comes from Ochotona curzoniae, assembly GCF_017591425.1. NCBI lineage: Eukaryota > Metazoa > Chordata > Mammalia > Lagomorpha > Ochotonidae > Ochotona > Ochotona curzoniae. The sequence goes on from NW_024466944.1 coordinate 110,333, forward strand.
GCATCCGTTGTTGACTGTAAGCCGCCCAGGGGTACCAAATACCAAAGGGTCAGTATCTCTAATTCATGAGATGCTGAAAGAGAATCATTGGACTGTTGTTCATTCTGCAGCATTGCCTTGCCTGCTGAGATTTACACAGATTTGGCTTGTTCCTGAAAGCACTAAAGAAACAATGTCTGAAGAAAGCCCAGTAAACGCTGTTCAGGCTGCAAATCCTTCCCACCTTACTCCGAAAAATATCCTCAGCTAATTATTTGCCTTCCTTGCAGGTCTCAAAACACCTAAGCAAATCAACTTGAGGAATTAAGGAGCCGGAGCGAAGCAGAGCAGACACCTGTTACAAATAGTGTCAGGCCAAAATCTTTAATAACAGATTATTTATTCTATATATTGACAGAGTTGACAGGCATGGGTTATTCTCTGGATATGTGGCAGCAGTTGAGGGTGAGTTGTTAAGCAGCTCATACCAAGAAGAGAGAGTCCAGTCACCAGCATCTGAGATGTCTCCTGCATCACCATTCACTCGCAGGAGCTTGGGCAGAAGCCATGAACACAGTCTCCATGTTAATATTCATCAGAAAATGGGAAATCTGGGTGGTCAGCAAGACTAAAAAGAAAATAACACACAATCTTAACTCAGTGACCACATTTCAAGAACAGCAGTGAAACAATTTCCATGGATTTACCACTAGAAAATAAAAAAGACTTTTTTCCTGATTTTAAAATCTGATTTTTATATGAGCATGAGTTAATTGTAAATATATTTAATTTTACTTAGCTTTATAATTATAACTAAAACTGCAACTGAGTATACAGAACATGCAGAATAAGAAATTCAATCACATCCCATTTAACTGCACATTTCTATAACACTAAGTAATATTCAGTGCTAACATCTGATATTCAAGCGCAACATAGCATATTATGCTTATTCTTAAACAAAGACATATTCATATACAACATAAAAATGATTCTAGAGGGTGTAGGTTTTTCAAATAATGATTAGTGTCTGGCATTCTAAGGTCAACTTTTTTCAAAGTAAATGTAGTATATGAATCCTAAGTAACATATTGGAAAGAAAGATAGAGATTTCAAAATATTAAAATATTATGTTGCAAGGATCTAAAGCACAGTGCCATTTGGAGTGATGTGTATTTCTGTGTATCGATGTCCAAAGGTTAACAGTTTTGTAATTCTTCTAATAGTTTTGCAAATATATTGATTTGTATATGTATTACTGGTGTATATTTATGCATAAAAGACCAATTATTTCACCATGATAACTCTTACAAGACATACACTATGAAATAAAGCACTCAATAAGGATATCTCAAATAAGGATATCTGGTCTCTTCCACATCTAATTTTCAGGAAAAAAAAAATATATATATAAAAATATTGGGAAGATAAATTTACAGAGAGGAAAAGAGTCAGCAAGATTTTTCATCTGCTGGTTCATTCCTCAAGTGGCCACAAGGCCAGAGCTGAGCGGACCCAAAGCCAGGAGCCAAAGTCAGTCACAAAGATGCAGAGTCGCCAGGGTTTGAGCTATATTCTACAGCTTTCCCAGGCCAAAAGCATGGAACTGGAGGGGAAGTGGAGCAACCACGACACAAGCAGGCAGTCATATGGGATCCCAGGCATACAAGGCAAGGATTTAGCCGCTGGAACATCTCCCTGGTCCCTCACATATATTCTTTCAAATGGGTATTTTCAAAACTTCCAGTCCACTGAGCTCTTGTTCATTTGTTCATACTCAAAGCCACCTGAGTGACAGTGGATTTTGTATTCTTTGATTTCTTTACCGTTGTGAGATATTGAAATTGATAACCAAATAAATTTTTGCTTCAATTTGGTACTATTCATTCATCTGTTTAAAATATCGCATTCTCTGAAATTAGTCCTGGGTTGTTTCAGACATATAGGTGATACTTTTAATTTTAATTATAATTCTGAAAAACTTATTTGAGAAAAAAGTTGTTTTGAACAGGCCTACTAGCACAAATATGGTGTTATAAGGTATTTTTCTTAATTCAGGACTCTTTTTTAAAGACAAGTTCCCATAAGCAAAGAAATCATTTCTTAAAAAGTAGGCATTGAAATCACAGTTACTGAAATTATTTGTTTATGTATAAGTTTATAAAATCTTATAAGGCAAATGATCTTAACAATTTGTGATGTAAACAAACATGCTAATGTGAAGAAACAGAATTGCTAGCTAAGACATTGGGATTATGGGAAATGCATTTTACCTGATAAGAACTGATAGACTTGTGAAAAGAGGAAGTAATATCATTTTACAAACATTAAACCAGGCTACACGGATGATACTTAAAGTGCATGTCCATAGACAGAAGAATGGAAGCTAATACGTATCCTACATTCTGCTCAGAAAAGTAAATAGAACCACTTACAAATCATTACGGTAGCACCGAAAATTTCTGTTCAGGCCATCTAAAACATTCATATCCTCTGAAGACAACTGAAATCCAAATACCTATTAGAGAACAGTATTTTATTAGTTTCATACAGACTATCTGCCAATTTTAGAATACTAAAATTTACCAAATATTGAGATGTCAAGCAAATCAACAAACCCTAAGCACTAGGTTTGGTGGGAATTCAAGCTACACTTAGGCAGATTCCTCAGAAATCTAACAACAGACCCACTGCTAACACAAACATCCCATCCTTGGGTTTTTAACCAAGGGAAATGGAATTGGCATACAAAAGTGTTATCTATATCCCATGTTATAGTATCTGAATTCAAAATAGCTCTGATATGAAATCAACCCAGATGCCAACCAACTAAAAACTACATAAAGAAATGTATTTTTATATACATGATGCTATAAAATCATAAAAAAAGAAATTATACATTTTTCAAAAAGTGGAAACAACAAGAGACTATTATGCTTAGTGAAATGAGCCAAAACCCCAAAGACAAATATTTTTATTGATTTGTAGCACCTAAAATACAGAGTATTGAAAAAAAGTTGGAATATAAAGGGAAATTGATATCCTATGATTTGAGTTTGTTATATCCTTTGTCCATATTTCAGTGGAACCGTGTCTTTCTTTTTACTTGTTGAACATTGTAGTTGCAAAATAAATTAAAAAAATGTTCTCTTAAAAATTGAAAAAAAAAAATAAGAAGGAAGGAGGAGGGAAAGAAGAAAGTGTATGGAAGAAAGGAAGAATAGTTACATCATAGAAAGCTAAAAAGATTTATGAACTTGGAGTTTTCAAGAAAAAAAGCCATAATTCATAAAAGAAAATCACATAATCCAATGGCCTAATTTCAGGAACTGAAGATATCACTTTCATAATGTTTTAAATTCCCAATTTAACACTGAAAACAAACTTTATGCTTTTTCTTCAACCAATTCAATCCAACAAATATGACTGAGAACTATACAGAAACTTGAATGCCTGGGTAAAGACTTAAAGTTAAGATGTCTTGACAGCTAAAGGAGAAAAAAAAGTGACCTATACTGTCTCCATCTTTGAACCCAGCATCCCCACATGTTCCTCACCTGAATGTTCTCTTTGATCTCCTTCTCAATGAAACTCTTGGCCAGGACCACAACTCCACGTTGCAACTGGTAGCGAAGAACAATCAGAGCTGGACTTTGTTTGTACTCTTTAGGCAAGGAACAAATCACTGGATCTTCCAAGAGAACAGGGAAGCTCTGGTCCACCCTTGAATGGAAGGTAGAAAGGCTGAGCTCCTGAGTCTAAGCATTCAGTTCCTCAGAGGCTTCCAAAAAATCAAAGCAGGGAGCAACTCTTGACCAATGCTTCTCAAATGTAGCCCCTGGGACAGCTGCACTACATTATCTGCACTACTGCCATCATCTTCTACGAAGGCAGATCATCCCCTTTCCCTGAGCCACTTGAGATTTAACACCATAAACTAACCCCTGTCCAACGAATAGTATCTCATTAGCAGAGGTATTTTAGGTAACCTTTCCATTTTTCTTTTACCATTTTGGATCTCGACTTGACCCCAGAGCTCCATAGGCCACCAGAACAATGTCCTTGGACTTGCAGAAATCCAGCAGTTTGCTCTGGTTGAGATAAGGATGACATTCCACCTGCAGAAAGAAGAAATTAAAATGTATCAGACTATATGGGATGTCAATCTTAAAAAGAAAAAGAGTAGCTGAATCTAGAAATAAAGGATGGGATTAATGATGAAAATATTATCATAAGTACTTTCTATTTCAAGATTTTTATATTATGTTTATTTTTCTTGCAATGGAGCATGAGAAAGGGAATCTTGTACCTCCAATTCACTTCCCCAAATGGCCATAATGGCTTTGGGTTTGACACATCAAAGCTAATATAAATTCTCCACCTTGGTCTGCCACGTGGATGGCAGAGCCAAGTACATGAGTCAGCAACTGTAACTTGAACTGGTGCTTCAATTTAGGATGCAGGCTTCACAGGTATTGTCTGCCAGAGGCTGAACCACAATGATGTAAGGTTTGTTTGTTTGTTTTTTCAGAAGCAACCACTTTAAGAGTGGAAATGTGAACATATAGCATTTCCAAGTTGAAGCAACTTTGTGACCAGACCTTGATGGCTAAACAACTTTTTCAATGTTAAACAGAGATCAAAAATGCCACATCAAGATAAGTAAATCACACTTTTAACCCTGAACTTTAAGCATGCTAGAAAGCAAAAAGTTTTTATCATTCATTAGAAAAACTCCGATCGAAGAAAAAAGCAGTAGAGTAGGAATATCATGATCCCCTTTGAGTAGATTACAATGATGGAAGGGATAATATTAAAACTTATTCTATACTTCAGAGTGAATAAACAACCATAAGACCATAATTATATAGAATATATAAAAAGGGAAAATTATTTCTTCACAACAAAAATGTACATCTATAAATAACAAAGCATTGAAACATAGAATCAAACAGACAATAAGAAGAAGCTTAATGGAGAAATGATTTTATTATTCTACACTACAGCCATCATCCACACTTTCAGGATGATGCACTTTATTTGAGAATACAGAGACTTTTATACCCCAAAAGAATGCAGATGTCACACAAAGGCTTTCATTAATTCTTATGTGAAGCTAGCAATTCTTAGAATAATTATTCTTATGTTAGTAAAACTAAAAAAAAAAAGTAAGGCAGAAGACATTAACAAAGCATCTTAGAATACTTTGGTCTGCTAATTGCAACTCAAGGAAAGCATAAGAAGAGATAGTATTGAGGCCAGGGACTTTCTCTTCTGTTATTTTTAACCAGAGGGAGGCACAAAGGAGAGATAGCACTGTGGATTTTGGTCTGCCACTTGGTGTTCCAAGGTTAGACACAAGTCCAGGTGTTCCTGGCTTTTGAATAGCTCCCTTTTGCACTCAGCTTAATGCACTCAGTTCCTTAACATCTCATTTAAATCATTATGAAGTAGAGAAACAACTGATCTATTATTATATGTCAGTAATCTAAAAAGTTAGTTCAACTGAAAAATGTTTCCAAATCTGGCTGGGAAAAAACATTTCCTATGTTCAAAAGAGGATACTAAGAGAAGCATGTCAAAATTCGGCATGTCATTTACTACTGTTTTGTTATTCAAAGAGAAGATATTTGGGGGTATTAATGAGGACTGATGCTAAATAATAGGAGGAAAAATTGTTAATTACTTTAGATCCAATTATGAAAGCTATAATTAAATAATAGTGTCTTCTTTTACAATAGATGATAATGAATTTTGCAGGAATTAGCTATATGTTTACTACATAGTATCAAGATTCAGCTATCTGTTGCATATATGCATAAGATAAACTTTCATGCATATTAACTTGACATTAAAATATCACGAGTTTTGATTATACAAGTGAAATATGGAATAGTCATATTATCTAAATTTCTAAATATGTGAAAGTTTTTCAAATAAAAATTGGAATATACACAATATTAAAAAGCATATTAATTTTATAATATTTTTATTTTGAAATCAGTTGCCTATACTACTACATGACAGGCCATACTTTTCAGTCAAAGATCTTGACTAGTTGGCTGTGGGTTGTTGGATACTAAATTACAACATGAAACCAAGCACAGCATAGTGCTTACAGTGGATCTAATAGCAGGAAGGAGAGAAGATACAAACTAAAATGGGTTCAAAAATAAGATAAAATTAAATTGTGCCAAAAACTTCCTGAGTGTAGATGTGGACCACAACAATATGACCAGAAATTAGTAACTTCCCCACGGTACATTCACACATTCCATTTATCTTTCCCTGTCTCTGGTTACAGAAGGAACAGATACCAATAGGAAATATGCAAACATTCAAATGCCAAACAAACCCTTCACACCTATCTTCCCCTATAGTTACACTATCTTTATATACTGCAGATGATATGTTTTCATGGCCCTTTTTCAGATGTACGGTGCTTTCCAAATGTTCTTCAGCAATCCATGGTCCTCTTAATCTACTTACTCATTAATCTCATATAAATTCACCATTTTATTCATGTTTGAATATTGACTTTTGTCTTTCTTGACCATCTTTAGTTTTTCAGCCCTCACAATGCCTTACCTTTTCACTAAGACATTACAAAACATAGAGACAAAGGAAGGCCCTTCTTGCCCTCCAAACAGGCAGACACTCTGCCTGCAGATTTTGCGTTCTAGAGCATGTACTGAAGGGGAGTGGAGAACAAATGGATTTCTGACTGTGGTACAAGAAGAAAAGAATGAAAAGCATGAGAGAAATCTGATAATTCTCACCTGGTTGCACACGGGCTTGTACTTGAGGCCTGGCTTGTTCAGAATCATCTCCAACTGCCTGCGGTTGAAGTTGGAAACCCCGATGGACTTGACCAGTCCTGCGTCCTTGCACTTTTCCAAGGCCTAAGAGGAAAGATTGGAATAAGTATTTCCAGAGATAATGAGGATAATATAAAGATATGATGACATATCTAAAAAAATATTCTGTGAAAACAAGAAAAAATGTTTCAAAATGGGAAAATACAATGACACTAAGGATACACATCTTATTGCCCTCCAAAAGAAAATGGAGAAATTACTGTGTGTGAATGGAAAAAATAAGCCCATCTCTTTTGTTCTTAATTCTTCTGCATTTCTGTTTATGGAATTCTAGTTTTGTCTTTCTCCTCCACCCAATTCAACACATTAACCATTAATAATTGTGTGCATTTATACATCCAGGTATGACTAACCTGTTCTTTATATTAACCTACATCCTACAGTCTCCCTTTATTGTTTATTTTTTATTCATTCCTGAGAGTACTCACCTCCCATGTGGCACAGAGGTCCACTCTGTCATGTACTGGTTTTCCATTTTCATCTGTCGGGAACAGCTCCTCCCCAGGCTAGAATAGTAGCAGTCGTGTTTCATTAGATCAGCAAATTCAGGTATCCACACAACAGCAATACACCCAGATGCATTTAAGGTGGGAATACTGAGACTCAGTGAAATATGTGGAGCATCATTCCACAGACATGTACTTGCAACATGTTTTGCATATCAAATGGTAAAGACTGGCATTATGTTACATGTTATTGTTCTTCTAACTGTTATGTATGTATTAATTAATCCTATTGTCAGGATCCTAATGGTGTTTCTTAGATTTTCTGTGTTCTGTACTTTCTTTCACTGTAAAAAGTAATACTTACATAACTTTCATCTCTACCAATAATGGATTGTAATCTTCACACACACTAAAAAATACACAAGCAGTGTACCTCATGTCCCTGTTAATATGTGTATCAAAGAGCAAGTACTTGCACCATAGAACATGGATCAAGGTTATAGTGTAACACTAGAAGATGCATCAGCTATGAAATGTTAATGGATATAACTTGATAACAGCTTCAGAGCCATAAGTGCTATCAAGGAAAACGTTCAGATGAAAGCTAATTAAATCTGTAATACTACTATGGAAAAATACTGATAAAAACATATATCCTAAAGTTACTTAAAATGTGTACATTGCTCATGACATGGGCTTCCTATTTACATATTTCAATAAACCGTATTGTTGAAACCAGTTTAAGAAGTTTCTGTAACTCACATATGTGAAACTTCTACAAATGTATCAGTATCATTTACTCATTCATAAATATGATAGTCACACTGACAGCTAACATGAAATAAATTTGATGATGTTAACTACTTGCCTTCATAGCTGCAGGGAAATGAATAATGTACAGATCTACGTAGTCCAGTTGAAGAGCTTTCAGTGACTGTTCCAAGCCTGTTCGTACTAGCTCTGGTCGAAGAAAAGTGCACCAAAGCTGCAGGATTTAAAGAGTAGAAGTTGTACTGGATAGCTATATTATTGAAATTTCACTGTTTTCTTAATGTATTTTTTAGACTTTTTAAATTAAAAGTTATAAATGTGGAAGAAAATGATACTTTCTTTGTTATTCCTGTGTCCTGCATATCATCAGAACCTGTTGCCACTGATTTAGTTATTAATGGTAAACACACTAATCCATGGTGATTAAATCAAGTGTAAATACTTTTAAAACCCTAAAAACAAATCATAGAAGTAGAATAAAGAATAATATATGATCTTAAAGACTTGTTTTCAAATATCTCAGATTAACAAAATAAAAAAATATTATTGTCCATAATTTCTTGCATATCATTATTTAAGGCTTTGGAATTCCTAAAGGGGGGGGGAATAAAGAGTAAGAAAACCCAGTCAATGAAATAACAGTAGAAAACTTTTCCTAATCAGAGAAAATTATGGATATCAGTATGCATGAAGTTCATGGAACCCCAACTAGGTACCATCAGTTGAGACACTCTGCACATTGCACTTTAATTTTGAAAAGGAAAACAGTGTTGTTACATTCTCAAGAGGAAAGCACTGTCATTACTAAAGGAAATCCAATGATACCGACAGAGATTTTTCAATGGAAATGGAAATGTTAGTACCAGAATAAAATGTGCAGATGGAGTCCAGGTTCTAAGAAAGAAGGAGAAAAATTGCCAATTCACCATCACTTACCTGGAGAAATTATCATTTAATGTAGGTGGAATCTGAACCTTCCAAGGTGGATATTTAACTTGAATTTATCCTGCATGTCTATCATGCGTCTTTAAAGACCACAAGGAATAAAGTTGAAAAGTAACAGTAAGATCTTCAAGAAATTATACGACTAAATGACACTGGTCAACATGCTCATGAAAGAATATTGAGTGATAAAACAAGTCAGAAGATACATTAAAGGTCCCTGCATACTTAAAAAAAATGAAAACACGCATATCACGTATATTTATCATACTTATAGATCCCATTTCATTATTGAGTATTCTTACGCATCAACTACGAAATACCTTGGAGGTGTAGAATATGTCTTCTCTCTTCACAGTGCCATCTGCAATCTTGCTTCGAATGGCCTGACCTACTTCCTTTTCATTTTGGTACACATGAGACGCATCTATATGGCGGAACCCAACATCTATGGCTATTTTGGTGGCCTTACAAGCCTCACTCTTAGGAACCTAGAAAAGAAGACACAAGACTATTTGCAGAACCACGTGACTAAAGTAGGTTCAGGCATCATTAGTGACTTTCACAGCAATCATTCATTTCTTTTGTCCTTGAATAAGTTTGCATTTCGGGGAAATGAATGAATTTCAATTTGCCTGAATCTTTCCTAATTAATACCAAGAGGTAGGTTGGTTAAGAAATTCTTCACATGGGGCAATTATTTAAAACATTTTATTTATTTATTTATTTATTTTTCTATCTATCTATTTATTTATTTTAGAAAGTAAGATATACAGAGAGGATAGACAGACAAGAAGATATTCAATCCTTTGATTCACTCCCCAAGCAGCCACAATGGCTGGAACTGAGCCAAACTGAATCCAGGAGCCGTGAGCTTCTTCTGGGTATCCCATGTGAGTCCACGGTCCCAAGGATTTTGGTCATCCTCCACCACTTTCCCAGGCCACAAGCAGGGAGCTAAATGGGAAGCAGAGCAGCCAAGACACAAACTGGTGCCCATGTGGGATTCTGGCATATGTAAAACAAGAGCTTTAGCCATCGGGCTACAGTGTGGGGCCTGGGACTGTTGTTTTAATCACTAGTGTCAAAGTTTCTGAACTAAGCTGGCTTTATTATTTAATGTAAGAATACAGGGATGCTGCACTATCTTAGTACCATGATTATATTAATACAGAGTATTTATAAAGAACAATTAACACAGGTGAAAATTAAATGGAAAGAAATATGGAAAAAATGTAATGTGAACTATTCATCCTCATCCACAGTAATAAAAAGAAGTTGTTCGATTCTGTGAGAAGTATATTTACAGTATTTAAAAACTTTATTTTTTAACATTGATTTATTTTTATTGCAAAGGAAGATTTGCAGAAAGCAAAAGAAACAAATAATTATCTTCCATTCACTGCTTCACTTACCAGTTGTCTGCAATGGCAGAACTAAGCTGATCAGAGTTAGGAGGCAGGATTTTTTTCTTGGTCTATAAAATAGGTGCAATGCCCCAAGGGCCTTTGCCATCTTCTGCTACTTTCCTAGGCCATAAGTGGGGAGCTGAATCAGAAGTGGAACAACTGGGGCATAAAGGTGCCTTTATAAGATGCTGGAACTGCAGGGTTAAGGATTACATGGTTATGACACCACACTGGCCTGAAAACTTTAAAGAAATCAGTTTGCTTTGAATTTCAAGTAAATTTCAAGTAAACAGATCTGTGTTAGCCCATACATATAATAACCATACCACAAAAACAGACAAAACAGCAGGAATGCATACACTCTACAGTCTGCACAAGCATTGTAGCTGCAGCCACCAACTCAATACGTTAGAGAATGAGAAACAATGTGGGTTCCCTAATACTAACGAGATAAAGATTGAAAATAGGCAACCAGTTGAATGCACTGAAGAAAATTATGTTCATGTTTTCCTACAGAGCTGTTCTGTATGCCCCATCCCAAATCACATGCACACAAAAATAAATGCCAACAGTAAGTTTATGTCAAGAGCTGTGTGAGAGACAGCTGAATAGTACCCTATAGTCACTTTAAGGTGTATAGCAGCTAGTCATATGTAAACTAAAATTGAAATGTCAATGAAGTAGTCACAGGATGTGGTTAAGAACTTGCATTTTCTAACATATTAGTTACTCAATACCATGCCAATTAACTCCATAGTGTTGTAAATTATTGTGGTTGTTATGTTGTGGCTTTTCATCAGACGGGTGATATTCCGCCAGCTCTGCTTTCAGACCAGGGATGGTCTCCCCAAGAAACTGCTGAATTTATCTGGACAATAAGATGCTGGACTCTATGCATGGTACATGCTTGCAATGAAGGAATCATGACTGGATTTGAACTGTAATACTGCAACAAGGTGGAGGAATCCACCATGGGGGGAGGGTATGGGGAGGGGTTGGGGGAATCCCAGAGCCTATGAAATTGTGTCATAAAATGAAATGAAATTTAAAAACAAAGAGCTGTGTAGTGCCACTGAAGAACCTAGGCGTTTTCTGCCTTTTGTGATTCTGCCTTAATGGCTTGGCTGGGGGCTGTGTGAACCTCAGGCCTGATAGTCTACGTGACACCCAGCAGGACACCTGGCAGGTCACGTAGGCAGACCACTCCTCAGGAAGGAAGTACCTGGTGTTTGATAAGATTCACAGCCCAATAGCTTATCAATTTGTACTTTTTGAAAGTTGCTTGTTTCAAACCCACCAATAGAAGCCTGCTAAATCATGACTGTATAATTAATAGCCTAAAATGTATAAGAACTGGGGGGCTTGGGCTCTCGGGCCCCTTCCCTCGCTCTTCTGGCTCGCGCTTCTTTGGTCCTCCTTGTGGATCCTTGCAGCCTCGGCTGCGGCTGCCCCTCCCCCGCCCAGCCATGCTGGGCTGGGGGAGGTGGCTGGGAGACCTAGGCTAACCTGAATAAACCACCTTTATGCCTTAGCACCGACTTCAGACTTGATGATTATCTGGGGATTTCAAAAACCGGCACAACACCACCTGTGATGCCAGCATTGCGTACAGATTTTGATACACCCCACATGCTATACTTTGGAATTATTATGCTGTTAATGTGCTGTGTTAAGCACCCATGTAGACAACCCAGATGAGGCTCCTGGTTGCTGGCATTGACCTGAATCACCTCTTTGCATCAAGTATCTGGAGAATGAACCAAGGGATGGAAAAGCTGTCTCCATTTCTGTCACTGCTAATGTTTTTGAAACTCTACATTTAAAATTAATAAATATTCAAAAGTGTATATACAATGGATGCATATCTTCAAATAATAAATTACCTCTACAGAATTATTATTTTCATTGTTATCCCTTAAAAACAGGTTACTATTTTCAGATACTTTATAAATTGAGCAAAATTTAAAATTATAAATTTCCCAAAACTGGACAAAAATTTGTAAACGTTTATTAAAGGTCAAAAGATAAATGAAACAAATGTTTTTTCATTGATTTGATAAGTTGAGAGTCACATCACTCAGTGTTAGAACAATGAAGCGTAACTGGGTTCTGCTATCCTTTCCTCAAGGACAGCTCTACCGTTTCCAGGTGAGAGGGCCCTCAGACATTTACAAGAGCTGAAGCACTAGGGATATCCTTGATCATTCCCTCTCCTACATGGTACCTCAGGCTGAAAATTAACTTGGCAAGTGTTCTGAAAATATTCTTCATTAATTTCTTAAGTCACATGCAAGGATGGAATAGAAGCTCAAATTTTAGGTAAGCTGACCCATGTCCCACAGTTACTTCATTAGAGGACAATGTCAGTGTGCAGAATCCTTCCTTGGTGTCCAGGTTGCACCATACACTTGTCTGAGTCCTTTATTGGTTAATGGGAATAAACCGCTTAGAATCGCTCTTTCTGTTTCTGCCTAAAATGTTGTGATTCCATTCATCCATTTCTCAGTGTGAGAGTAGGATAAGGGAAAATCTACACTGCCAAGCTCCAGTAATTGCTCTGCGATGTTTGTGTTAACTCATTGCCAAAACATTACTGATAAATTTCATACCGCATGCATTTTCGTTACAATTACAAACATTCTCCTTCAGCATTCCGTGTTTTGGGAGGAGGAAAACAATTCTGGGGAAAAAAAAAAACCCTCACTCCAAGTGCAATCAAATATCAGGCAAGCATGCTAGGAAGTAGTCACGCTGAAATTTTTTTTTTCTTTGCTACCACAATCTGCAGACTGAAACAGAAAGCATAACTGTCCTGTTGAGGGTGGACTATTTTTCTCATTAGTAAAGTCAGCATACTGATGGAGGAAGCAAAACAAAGGTCTGAGATCATCAGCAGGAGGCTGTCAGCGGGGAATCTGACTGTCAGGCTGAATAAAGGGTCACCAAGTTCAATTTCCTGCATGAGATTACTCTGGCACACACAGGGTTGAGACAACACAGTGAAACTGACAGTCACACAGAAACCTGCTGACTTGGAAGGCTAGATCACATTCCTCAAATTCCGGCTCTATTTTCTCTTGTCCCCTCAAGCAAAAAGCAATGTAATTACCTCGTCAGGTGCATAAGTGCCAAATCCCAGTACAGGAATGGAGTGACCGTCGTTTAATGCCACACGCTGATGCTTGAAATCCATTGCTTTAGTTCTGCTGGCTGAGAGCACTCTGCTTGCTTCTGCCTTCACAGTGATAACAGGAAGTCCATAGCTCAACTGTCTGTCTAAAGTCTAAGACACAGGAGGAATGAAGTTAAAGCAGTATTCCACATTTAATCAAACATTTTGAAACAGCTCATTATGTTATATGAAAGATACTTTTATTAAAGATAAAATTAAATCATTACATTTGTAAATTTCTTTATTTAGAAATACTCATAAATTTTAAAAACACTGAAAACATTTAACCAACAACTGTTGACTTTAATACCCCATAAACTATCCATTTTCTTGTTTTATTTTTGGGATGAAAACCCATCTAGCCAAACATTGTTTGAAACAACTGTGCTGCACATATAAACATAGATACAGAGAATTAAAGAAATGATTTCTGGGAGCCCAGTGCAGTAGCCTAGCTTCTAAAGTCCTCGCCTTGCACATGCTCGGGTTCCCATATGGGTGCTGGTTCTAATCCCAGCAGCCCCGCTTCCCATCCAGCTCCCTGCTTCTGGCCTGGGAGGGCAATTGAGGACAGCCCAAAGCCTTGGAACCCTGCTCCCATTTAGGAGACTCAGAAGAGGTTCTGGATTTCTGGCTGCAGATTGGCTCAGCTCCAGTCATTGTGACCACTTGGGGAGTGAATCAAGGGATGGAAGATCTTCTCTGTCTCTCTTCCTCTGTATATCTGACTTTTCAATTAAAACATTGATTTCTGATATATTTTTAAAAGATTAACCTTCAATGAAATAGCAACAGTTAAAATTCTGAGAATTATATTAATTTGGTAGTTTCAATGATTGTACCACAGGTGCAATCATTTTAAACAGGTATTCATATAACAATCCACTTTCCCAAAAGCTAAGGAAGTAGGTGATGAAGTTGAGAGAGAACATTGAACCTCCAAAATCCAGCAGAGACACCAATGCCTCTACCACAAGCTGATGCATCTACTTCCTCACCTGCTCTGGAATATGAAGGCCATTTTAATGGTCCAGCATCAATAGTAACATGGCTAACTACAAAATAATTCTACAACACTTACAGACTTTAATGTCAGTCTAAAATGTCATTTCTGCATTCTAGCAAGGTCAACTGAGCTTCATGGGTCCAATGAAGTCTGACAGGGCAGTAGTGGCCACAGAGTCGGAACCCATAAAACTCTCTCCATTTTGGGTAGACAGATGGTGGAGAACAGATGATTTATGTGGATCTTACAACACTTCAAAATAGGTAGGCGCTATGATAATTCAGGACCATACACTTCTGATATATGTTCCCCACGCCCAAACATTTGACAAATCCTAGGTTGTTGCTGCTTTCACATGTACCTGCTCAGCCCTGACTGTGGGGATAGATCCCACAGTGGATTCAAAGGGCACAACATGACACAATAGTAACTCAGTCATCTGGATACGATTTCCATGTGGGCTGAAGAAAGTACTCAAAGCACATCAGTCTGCTCCAACATTTTCTTTCATCTCTGACAGTAAGCAGAGGTGCCCTGCCACTCCTTTATCAGGTAGTGTGGAGAACTAATGTTTCCTTTGTAACTGCTGGCTGGAACTTTCTAACCCCAACCCCCACACTTCATGGTGATTCCCGCCTGGAGACTTTTTTTTCTGAGAGTAGTACAAAACAGTTTTCAGGCCTAAGTTATTTCCCATAGTTAACCCTTCCGTTAAGCATTAATGTGCATATTGCAGCCAAGGAAATCCAGCAACACATCACAAAAACCATCCAACATAGCTAAGTGGGTTTTACTGCAGGAAAAGAAGGATGGTTCAGCATAAGCCAAGTGATAAAAATGATGCTTCGGGCCCGGCGCGGTGGCGCAAGTGGTTAAGTCCTCGCCTTGCACGCCCGGGATCCCATATGGGCGCCGGTTCTAATCCCGGCAGCCCCGCTTCCAGCTCCCTGCCTGTGGCCTGGAAAGCAGTTGAGGACGGCCCAAAGCTTTGGGAACCTGCACCC
Organism: Ochotona curzoniae; assembly: GCF_017591425.1. Taxonomy (NCBI): domain Eukaryota; kingdom Metazoa; phylum Chordata; class Mammalia; order Lagomorpha; family Ochotonidae; genus Ochotona; species Ochotona curzoniae. Next base: position 125,940 of record NW_024466944.1, read on the forward strand.
GCGTGGGAGACCCGGAAGAGGCTCCTGGCTTCGGATCGGCATAGTATCGGCCGTTGCGGCTCACTTGGGGAGTGAATCATCGGATGGAAGATCTTCCTCTCTGTCTCTCCTCTCTGTATATCCGCCTTTCCAATAAAAAATAATAAAAATAAATCTTTAAAAAAAAAAAAAAAATGATGCTTCATATCAATAACTGAAGGATAAAAATAATTTGATGACCTCATTAGACACAGAGAAAGTATTTGATAAAAAAAGCATCCTTTCATGATTTAAAAAAGCACATCTTAAATAAATTGATATAGAAACAATATTCCTTAACAATTTAAAGTCAGTGTATTTAAAGTCAATTTAAAGTCAAATGTATTTCCAAAATGAATTATTTACTACTTTTGATATGGAGCCATTTACCTCGGTTTTGCGTTTTCTTTCTACCTTTGCTTTTTCTGATTAACAATTCATCCATTTTCTCATGATTATTAAGAAAGAGACCTTGGTAGTGAGCAGGTAGTAATGGAGGAATTTTCTCAGATGTTGTTGACTGGACATCTCTCTTCTGGTTAACTCACATTGCTTCTTAGTAAGTCACGCCAATTGCACTATTTCCACAGAGCAGAAAGCAGGTACTAAATTTGCAGGTTTGTGAAAAAAAGAAATGGGCTTTTGGTTTCCATGAAGACCCTTTCTTAACACAGAACTTACTACTTGTATGATGTGTTTTTCTAATTCTTTTGGAGAAAAGCAGATTTGCTCAGAAGGATGGAGATTGGTGGGAGAAATGATAACAACCATTTCATTGACATTTCAGGGGAGGAAATCCCTGAAGCTCTCAGATTTTAGATAAGTATTTCAAAGGATATGTTTGCCAGACGGTAGTTCTCTCTGTCCATGGAGACCAGGGAAGTCACTGCGTTTAGTCTGAAAGAAGCACGTATTTCAAAAACGAGCAACAGCCCGGGGTTTCCCAACCAACAGCACAGATGTGAGGACTGCAAGAAAATAAGCAATGGAGTATCTTTACAAGTGAGCTGACCAAGAATATGCTCAGGGAACCAGCTTGGATGAAAGGTCAGGTGGCAAATTCAGGGAGGCCTACGAGAAGGTATGTGAAATGATATTCACTTTGTAAATAATGACAAATGGTCATTTTATATTTTATACCATGCTGATCAGAGGGAAACTTTGCTTATATTTATCCATGAGTTAGATTAAAGTGAAACACAGTGTGTACTTGTATAAGCAGGGAATCGGAGTGATCTTGCTGGGATCTATTTGTCCAGGAACTTGAAGAAACAATTGGTTGATTAATGCTCCCTGAATATCAACTCTGTATTAATTTTTCAAATTAAATTACAGGTAAATTACAACTAATTATATCTGATCTTTTAAAATACCTAAAAAATATAATTAGACATTTAAATATAAACACAAAATATCTGAAAGCAGCTGTAGATAGGCCTCAAATTCATATAAAAGATAAATAACATATTAAATTGGGTTAATTCCCTCTGTTTTCTGAAAGTAACTTTTTGATATTTAAAATTTGTATATTTTTAGTGTCTTATAATGAAGAAATTGCAGGTTTCATGAAGATATATAATCCTCATGATTAAGCTTTGTTACAGTGTAGCCCTAGATAAGCACATTATATTTTACAGGATGAAAAATGCAGTTATTATCTTGATAAACTAATTTTATAATAAATAAGAATGATGAACAAATAATTAAAGTTAGTCTGATTATGGTAATTTCATAATAATAATTTGGAAGTAGTTTTCAAAGACTTTACTTTAAAATGTTATTATTTCTCTTGGAGGACATAAAAAAGTCAGTAATGTAACACTTTTGTCTCTTTATAAGAATGTAATCTATGGAAATTCTGTCCTATTGAAAACTATCTTTTTCTAAGATATGTCTCTTGGTTACAAAATATTGATCATCATCTTCTGAAAGAAACATGAAAGCAACATGTTACTCCAGATGAGACACAAAACACACCAATTAAGAAAACTTCACTGTAATACTATGTATTTATATCTGGTATTTGTTTTTCTTCATTGGCAAATTTTGAACATGTGACATTAGGCCTCACAACTTAGATGATGAATAGAGATTCCCCCTTGCTCCCCCTTGCTCCTCTAAAGTCACGTCTATTTATCTTAAGGGATTTTATTTCACCAAAAATAATAGGTTATTTTAATATTCATGAAGACAAGAAGAATCACTTCTAGAAGAAAATAGTCAGATACATTTCTAAAGTTTCAGTACTCAGAAAGTGTGTTATAGATGTGTGCATTGGCATCCTAGCTTGCCTGATTATGACCTCACTTGCATTAATTTAGTTCTGTGTCATTGAGATCAATGAGGCCAGGCCAGCTCACTATCAATTCCAGGAAATCATTGACGTCATAAAATACAATACAACCACCATACTAGCAATGAAATGGTTCTTGCAACATCCAAGTTGGTGGCTGTCATAAAGTTCTTTATACTTTGGTGTGGGTACTATTGAAACAAGACAGGAGCTACACCAAGAATTATGCCAAATGTAAAACATACTGTAGCTGCTCTGTTGCATGACTGTGGCAGTCAATATGTGTGCTTACAGTTGGGAAATATGACAAAAAAAATTTAAAAGATAGGAAGCTAGAGGTCCAATGATATGTTAATTTTTAGTGCTTACTCCATTCCTAATTAAAGCCAAAGTAACCCATGAAAATTTCTCCTGTAGTGAACATCCAAAATTCTCTGTCTACAGTAATCTGCTGTTGGATTACGGGATTAGCTAGGGAAAAAATGTGAGCAAAGGTCCCAAACTGCAAATAACTTTTTGGCAATCAGAGACAGCAATGAGGCAGAAAAATCTGTTTCGGGTGAACTTTGATAAGTCAGTTCCCTTATCTATAAGTAATTTGATAGTTGAAGTTACATCATGCAGTGTGAGAACTCAGAACTCAGAAGTCAGAAAATATCAGAATATGATATTTTTAATGTATGATAATCAATCATACTCTTGGAGAATATTAATTTTTGTTGTCTGCACATTGGAGCTTTCACCGTAAAGAATGCCTATGTCAATGTTTTGGATGTTTTTCATATACTTTCCTTCATGTATTTCCCAATGTCTTGCATTTTTATCCATTTTTAAAGATTTTTTTATAATTTACATACATTTTTAAATTTTGATAATCTTTACATGGTTGATTAGGGCACAAAGTGTCAAGGGCTACAGGAAAGTGGGTACGCCCATTGTTTCCACATTAATACTATTTTATTTTTTTCTGTTTCTGGAGTAAGGGGAGCGATAAAGGGAGAAGACCCACCCAGAGTCTCACCCATCCCAGGTCCCCAATGTGGAGCATGCTCTGAGGGTCTTCCTCATGCAGTTTTGATAGTTCAAGAGTTGTGAATTGCTGCCAATTTTGCCATTCCAAGCACAATGAAATCTCTTCAGAATCCACTGGGTGACATAGTTTCTTCATGATTGGGGTTCTGAGATCAGCAGTTCAGTTGGAAGGATCCCCAAAGAAACTTCTTCTGAGGTGATCCCAGACCTGATTCTTGTGTGTGCTAGCCAGTACAGGGTCCAGCACAGTCTGTTGCCCCAGTCAACTTATGTACATGTTGGTGGTTGCAATTGCTGGGTCAGTTCTGTTCCCAGCCCTGTCTTCCATGCGAACCAATGGATGTTGTAGTCGAGCCGGATCCTATGCACTTCATATTCAGCCTTCACGCAAACAAGTGGGAGCTGTGGCCTAGTCGGGGTGACTCCCCATAACCTCCACCAGGCCTGCCCCCTATCCTGGTCCCCATGCTTGCCAGTATATACCACAAATGTGTTCAGTTTGTCCCACATCCCATTTAGCTCTCATACATGTCAATGAGTATTGAAGCCTAGTTCAACCCAACCAGCCCTGCCATCCAGCCCACACACATACTGACAGGTGCTGTTCTGTCTATCCACCCCTGCTCTAGTCCTAGTTTTCATGCTCTCCAGTGGGAGTGGTAACCCAAGAGGGAGGTGCCCATTATTTCCCTTCTAGACCACTCCCAGATTATGCACTCTTCAGGTGGTTCTGGAATTTAACTTGACAGAATTAGCCCCCAGTGCCAGCCTCTGCCAGCTGATGTTGCAGCTAAGCCCAACCAACCCTCATCCACTCTAATTTATGCTTGCACCAGTAGGAACAGTCATCCCAGCCTGGCTTTTCCCTGATCTAGTTCACATGAGGCCCACAGGTATTGTAGCCCTGCCTGGTCTGGTCTGCTCCCATCCCAATTCACACTCTCTAGTGGGAGTGGCTGTCGAGCAGGAAGAGTCCTCCACATTCCTCTTACCCAGCTTTACCCCCTCCTTCCCTGATTCTCACGTGTGCTGGTTAGGCACTGCGGCCAAGTCTGGTATGGCCCACCTCACCTTGGCATTTGCTAGTGGGTATTGTAGCCTGGTCCGGCCCGGCCCATCCCCAATTCCAGCTGATGCTGGTGAGGGTTACAGCCTAGTCCAGTCCAGCAGGCATCCAATCCCAGCCATAATGTGCACTGGTATGTGTTGCGACCATACCTGGCCCGACCCACACTGTTCTGGTGCTTGGATTCACCAGCGAGTGATGTGAACTGATTCAGCCTGGTTTGCCCCCGACCTATGCCAAATGTATGCCAGTGGGTATCTTTCTCTGGCCTGGTCTGGGTTGCTCCCTATCATGATTCTTGTGCTCACCTGCAGGGACTGTGTCCCGATAGAGGAGTTTCCCAAGCTCTTCCATCAGATTCTCTCCCTAATGCCAGATCTTATGCATACCAGTGGGTCTATGGGCCAGTCCTACTTAGTCCACCTCCTGTCCTGGCAGTAACAGTGGCCTCTCCTGATTGACCTTCAACTCATTCCGGTTCTATCTGTTGGATGTTTCAGCCCAGCCATGGCTTGTCAATACCCGGACACTGCTCACACATGACTCATTAGGGGTAGAGATCTAGCCTAGTCCGTCCTACATCTACCCTGGTTTTCCAGAGCACCAGATGTTGCTGGAGTCTAGCCCAGTTGGGTGTTCCCAGCCCACCCCAGTTCACACTTGTGCCAAGGGAGACTGCCGTCATATTCAGACTAGAATTCATCCCCCAGTCCAGCCCCCACACTCACTAGTGGGAACTCCAACCCAACATGTGTGTATCCCATAGCTCTCCAACCAGGCTTATTCCTAGCATTAGATTTTGTGCATGTCAGTTGTTGCTCTGACCCAGTTGGCTTAGCCCCTCACCTTTGCCTTTGATGCTGTGGCCTAATATCCCTGGCTCATGCAGACCAGTTGGTATAAGAGTCTAGCTCAGTATGACCTGTGCTCCAACCTGATTTCAGTACTTCCTTGTGAGTTAAGGTTTATTCGGTCCTGTCTGGTACACCTCCTTCCAGTTGCAGCTTGGCCCACCCCACAACCTATTTTGGGATGCACCTTCAGGTGGTGCTTCCTTGACCTGACCAGAGTACTATCAGTTCCTGCCAGAACCCCTGCCCCTTGGTCTCCTTGACCTAATCATTCTTTCTGGTTAAATGCCCTAGACTCTTTACCAACTGTGACTTAATGACCACAAAAGATACAAACCCTACTATCTGCAACTCTGATCCAGAAGCTGCTGGAATTGAGCTCTTAGACTGTTGATTGTCCCTGCAGTATTGTGCTTTACATAATGAGTTTTCTTCTTCCCAGAAGCAGTGGAGAAGCAAAGACCACTGAAACATCTTTGCTAACTGGTCTACATGCTGACGAGTCCTCCTATTCTATATCCCAGAAGCATCTGTGGACTGCCTATAATCGTACACCACAAATTCAGTATCTGTTGTCATCTCTCCAAATGTTTAGGAAAATCAGTTCAAGTGACAAAGAGGTGAGCATGAAACAAAGTAGACAACCAGTATAATCAGTGGTAGGTAAAAATCTTTAATAAGTTTTTAAATTCCATGTCCTCGGATACAGGACAATGTGAGAGCTCCAACTCTAAACAGGGTAGATCAATTAAGCAAAAGATTGGTGCCCTGTCAGCAGCATATGAGATGTTCCCTGTACTGTGGTCCACTTGCAGGAACTTGTAGTAGAAACCGTGAAAACAGCCTCGGTTTTAATATTCATCATCAAATGGGTAATCTGGATGTCCCATAGAGCTAAAAAAAAATAGTGTGCAATGTAAATTAAATTATCACATTTCTAGAAAACTATAGCTGTGATTTTATTGAGCATCCATTAGAAAAAATGTAGTAAGTTTGTTTACTTTCTGGCTTTAAAATCTGACATATTTATGACCAAGAATTTATGTTAAATGTATTTAATTATACTCAATGTTTTTCAAATTATATTTCTTTACCTAAACCTACAGAACTTGCAGAGTAAGAATTCAAGAATTATTCCTTTCACTTAACTGCGTTTGTCATTATGCAAACCAACACCTGATAGTGTCTCATATCATATTCTCAAGGATAACAGATGTATTTTGACTGCTTTTGAACAAGAACATATCCATGTACTTGTCAATGGTAAAGCAAAATAGGGTGCATAAGTTACTAGTAGGAATTGGAGATAATTTTATGACGTCTTCAATTATCTATGCACTACACTGCCCATCATACTTGGCATAGAATGCTGTGTTATAAACTTAATCTCATTTATAAGAGTCCAGTCTAAACATTTCCTGTATAAGTGATGTATTTTTATATTTTCCTAACTAGGGAAGATAACAAGTGATAACAATCAATATGTTTTGAAGCTAGTGGGAATTGATCACCATTTACCACTTTATATATTTGCACTGTCTATGGCAGTCCTCATTTTACTCTATTATAATCAAACATTAGCATTTATTACTCTTCTATCAATTTTGAATACACACAATTTTGTATTACACTAATCTCTTTTATACATTATCAAATTTATTTGCATCACAATTTAGAAACCCCATGGGTAGAATAAAGTTTTAATGCTTGAAAACCACATTTGTAGTACATTTTGCTGAGCTTCTGTAGCCTTATAAGACAAAAAGAAAGCAAAGGTTTTATTGACTATAAATTCTCTTCTACTATGGGATTTTTTTACTGCATTCTCCTTTAGTGGGAAGCCTATGCTTACAGCTTCAACCTTTGCACTGATATCATAATCTTATATTTCCATTGACTTTTTCTGGCCAACTACTCTGAAGAAAAATTTAGGAAGAGTCTGTAATAAACAAACGCTGAAAATAAAGGCAGAGTTTCAAACTATTAAAACATGAATTTTCAAGGATCTAAGGGACAAGTTCATATAGAGAACATTTCTCCGTATCGCTTCCCAAGATGAATTTTAAAGTTTTGCATATGTATTGCTTTCTACACTTTTCATTAGTTATATATTTATGTTAAAGAAAACAGAAATGTTACAAAGATTTTTCTGAATGTAAAGTGCTATTTTGTGAAGCAGTCTTGTCTTAAATAATAGTTATCTTGATCTATTCATGAAGTTTTCTTTAAAATAATATTAACACTTAAAGATCGTTGACAGTAATCAACATTTTGGAACTCTTGGCATCACCAAAGATACCTGAGTAACAGCGGGTGTTAACTTATGATGTCACCATTAAAATTTATCTATAAAATAGTTCTATTTTGTTGACGTAGTGCACATTCATCTGTTTTCTTTCCTCAGGAAATTGTTTCTGTGAATAAACTTTTGTAACTTCTAGAATTAATATTGATTTGTTCCAAAAATATAGTTGAAACTTCATTTAATTCCTTCATTCTTAAATATTCAAGTTGGGGAAGAGAGTGATGGCAAATAAGTCTACTAACATAGGTAGAAGCCCATTGGTACATTTTACAGTAGAAGCTATTTGAGATTATTTTGCACAAAGTCTACCACAAACAAAGCAATAATTCATACCAGTGAATTTTGGTATTAAAGATAGTGATATTGTTTAGTAATAAGTCTTAATGTAAAATCTTGCAAGGTTAATTTTCTTAATGGCTTAAGACTTAGGGAAACATGCAGATGAAAGAAAGGGATTGCCTAAAACAACATGGCAGTTGGAAATAACATAACTGGTAAGAACTGAGTAATTCAAAAGAATGAGTGAGAAACTTTGCTGGAAGAGTAAGATAATATCATTTTACAAATGCTGAATTAGGCATCACCATTGGTTTCCATACTTCGTTTACACAGACAATAGGAAAATATGGGTTAGTAGATATCCCATATTTCACCTCAGAAAATAAACGAATGTAATGTGTTTACCAAAAACACTTACAAATCAGCAGGAGCGTATCGAAGATTTTTGTCCAAGCCTTCTAGAGCATTCATGTCTTCTGAAGACAACTGAAAGTCAAATACCTGTTTGAGAAGTATAATATGTTATTACTTTTATGGTGAATATTTATCAATCTGGGAAAATCTCAAATAATTTGAGGCATCAAGCCAAACATCCATCAACATATTTTTAATGTTTGTGAGAATGTTAACTTGAATGATCATTATGGAGGACAGTATAGAGATTCCTCAGATATCTGAAAATATGTCAACCACTGACCCAACCATCCCAATTCTGGGGTCTGTCCAAAGAAAATGAAATCAGCAGTACCTTACTGTTATTGTAGCTCAATTCACAATAGTCAGATATGAAATCTACCCAGATATCCATCAACTGATCACTGCATGTTTTAATACTCAATATAATACTATGCAGCCATAACGAAGAAAGAAACCTTGTGTTTTCCATCAAAGTAGAACTAACAGGATAACATTATGCTTAGTGAAATTAGCCAGACCCTAACAAGACAAGTATTACATGTTTCTCTGGTTTGTGGTAGCTAAAACATAGACTTTTTAAAAAAACTGAATATAAAAGTTCATGCTTATAAAATACAGTCCAAGAAAATTATAGTAAAAGTTCAAAGAAAAACTAATAAAAAAGGAGGAAAGAGGGAGAGAAGGCTGGAATCAAGGAGGGAAGTATCATCATGCTGTTACAATTGTATAATGAAACAGATGAAATGTGTTCTCTTTATATTGATAATGAAAAATAAACACTAAGTGTGAAGTAGGCATTTTGGCACAGAGGATGAATCTATCACCTGTAATCTCATCAGTCATCCCATATGGACAACAGTTAGAAACCCAGCTGTTATAATTCTGGTCCAGGCCCCTGGAAATGTTCCTTGAAAATTAGGACAGGATGGCCTAAGTGCTTGGGCCTCTCCACCTGTGTGGCTGTTCCAGATGTTTTTTTAGGCTACTGGCTTTGGCCTGTTTCACTGCCATCCATTTCAATCATTTAGGGATTGAAGAATTAAACTAGCCATCTTTCTTTCTCTCTCTCTCTCTCTCTCTCTCTCTCTCTCTCTGTTACTCACTCTTTTTCTGTAGCTCTGCCTATGAAATAAATATCTAAGAATCTTAAAAAATAACCACTAGATGAATAACAAATAAAAGAGCACTACTCAATATAGTATATTAGAGTCTCACAACACTACAAAAGGAGATCTCAATATCAGATGTGAAAAATAGCTGAAACTATTTAAAGAGGATAGAATTATTTATTTACAAGACCTAGAAGAAACTAAAGGCAAACTTAGAAATGTGACATAATTCAGTAAAGTTTATACCCCACAATTATGTAGAGAAAGAAAAGAAAACATTGCCAATTTGAAAAAGAAAACAAGTGTTTTAAAATTTTTCTTGAAATTAATGGAGAGTATCCGCAAAATATCAAGCAACTGCTTAAATATAGTATTAAATATAGTATTCTATATGAAAATCGAAAAGTGATTATAAATTTTATATAAAAGATAATTTAGTAAAGAGCAACCAAGATTTTTTTGAATATGAGGAGTTAGTAAATGTGTTATCTTACTGGAAACAAGTTTATTTTCCAATGACATGAAGACATTGTAGAAAAGAAAACAATCCATTGAAGAGAGGAATGTATGAACACATGGCATTTGAGGGTGAGTAATCTTTGTTGTGTAAAAATATTACACAGATGCTATTGCAGAATAAGTGAAAGACAGAGAATCCTTATTTACCAGTTCACTTGCCAAATATCTGTAAGAATTGATGCTGAGAAATGCAGAATCTAGGGACCCGGGGTCAATCTGGAGCACTCACAAGGGTTGCATGAAACCAAGAACTTGGGGAGTAATTTATTGCTTCCCACAGAGTGTACAAACACCAACTGGATCAAAAGGTTGACTGGAGCTCAAATCCAGGCATTTGAGTATGGATAATGGGCATCTCAAGAGTGGCTCAAATCCTTTTACTTAATATTAAAGCACATATGCATGTCAATGTATTCTTATAAGGATTTAACACAGTATTGCCAGACACATCATTTGTATTAATAACCTAATTTAGGAAGAAAGAAAATAATCATTTCACATGTAATGGGAAATAATATAATTTTCTCCATATAGAGAAATATGACATGTGTCAGTCACTAACATGCAAACATTCAGCAAATGTAGGAATTTTTGATCATGAAAATACATTGTGAAGAGAAAAAAAAATAAGGAAAGGATCTGTGAGAATAGTTTTTTTCAAGTTTCTAATTTTTGTTAATTTGAAATACAAGGCCAGAGAGAAAGAGAATGAATCAGTCTTCCATCTGCTAGTTCATTCCACAAACAGCCACAATGGCCAGGGCTTGGTGAAGCTGAGGTTATGAGCCAGACGGTTCTATCACAGTGCACATGTGGATGAGAGCCATCTAGTTAGGCCATCCTCTATTTCTCTTTTTGGCGTTTTAGAAGGGAGCTGGATAAGAAGTAAAACAGCTTCTCCAAGGAATTCAAATCTGCTTCTATATTCAATACTGGTGTTGCAAGCAATAACTTAACTTGCTCCACCAGATGCCAGATGCAAGAACATATTTTAACAACTGAATCTCAATAAAAAAGTAAAGACCAGTATATGTAAATGTAGTAGATGAATTAGAAAAAATATTCCCCAATACTTCACTCATTTAGGCCCTATGACTTTTTGGATCCATTATCTATTACCCTATGACTTCAGTGTGGCCTAGTCTGTATTATGGTCATAGAATTTGCCAGAAGTAATTATTTTCAGTAATTATTTGAGAAAGTTTTGCCTGTTTCCAATCATTGCTTTTGGAGTGTGCTATATAGTGAGGTAAGGCTGAGGTACCAGAGTCGGGGATGAGAAACTATATTGAGAAGGGCTGAGGAAACGCACACAACTTAGAAGAAAACTACCTCATTTACACGTGTGAAGGGTGTTTTTTTTTCAACAACTGTAATAGCTAATGGTAAAATAATGGAGTCTTACTTCGAAACAGAAACACAATCAATCTATTCAAATGGACCAAAAATGAATACATACTATACTACATTAAAAAAAAAACAAAGTGAAAAAATCTTAGAAGTATTATACTACATGAATTTTAAGTTTGTAAAAATATAGACAAAAAGCTGCATAATAAAATGCCCTAATTTCAAAAATGAAGAAGTGTTTTACATATATCTAAACAGTAAATAGACAAGTCAATGCTGCATATTGATTCTTTGTGTTCTATTAATTCATATTTATTTCTATGCATTATTTCTCAAAAATAAACAGAAAGAAACCTTGAATGACTGAATGAATATTAGGTCCAAAGATGACTTCACATCTTGAAAGAACAGATGTGAAGGGCACTATTTTAGGATCTTACATTCCTCCCCTCCCACGTGTTCATCACCTGAATATTCTCCTTGAGCTCTCTCTCAATGAAGCTCTTGGCCAGGACCACAACTCCACGTTGCAACTGGTAGCGAAGGGCAATCAGGGCTGGACTTCGCTTGTGCTTTTTGGCCAAGGAACAAATCACTGGATCTTCCAAGAGAACTGGGGAGCTCTGGTCCACCCTTAAATGGAAGGTAGAAAGACTTAACTAATGAGTATTCAATTTGTTAGAGGTTTGACAAATAAACCAGGGACACACTCTGGAGTAGTGCTTCTGAATAGTGGGCCCTGAGCAGCTGCTCCAGTATCATCTGAGTCATTGCTACAAGCACATATTATTCCCTCTCCTTGAGCCAAGCGAGTATAAATCTAACTGTTGTATGTCAATAGTGTTAAATTAATAGTGCTCTTTCACATAAGATTTCTGGGTTTGTTTGTTGGTTGGTTGGTTTGGTTTACCATTTTGGATCTCGACTTGATCCCAGAGCACAATAAGCCACCAGAACAACGTCTTTGGACTTGCAGAAATCCAGCAGTTTTCTCTGGTTGAGATAGGGGTGACATTCTACCTGTAGAGAAAACGGATAGAAAGGTCTCAGAGCATCTGCAACACTAATATTAAAATAAAGAGGAACTATAAAAAGTGAAATGCATGGAATTTGTTCTCCTGATGTTAATAAAAAATTTAAAACAAAAGCAAAGATTAGAAATAAAATGCAAAATCGAAACAAACATGTTGTCATATAAGAATTCTTAACTTTGCTTTAAAGACTTATTTGTGTATATAATTTGAAAGGCATATATAGAGAAAGAGAGATTGAGAAATAAATAGGGTGAAAGAGAGAATGAGAGTAAGAGAGAGAGAGAGAGCTTGATGTTGACTGTAACCTTCCTTGATCATCTTTGCATCCCTTATTATTACACATATATCGGCACTAAAATCTTCTCACTGCTTGATAAGACATTACCAAGCACAGAGACAATGCATGGCAGTACTTGCTCCTAAACAAACTGCAGATTTGCCTATAGAATCTCTCTTCCAAAGCATATGTGGGATAGGAGTGGAGGGTAAATGGACTCCTGCCGCTGGTACAGAAACAAGGGAATAAAGGGCAACAGGATAGGAGATGGCTGAGTCCTCACCTGGTTGCACACAGGCTTGTACTTAAGACCTGGCTTATTCAGAATCTTCTCCAACTGCCTGCGGTTGAAGTTAGATACACCAATCGACTTGACTAGTCCTGCATCCTTGCACTTTTCCAAAACCTGAGAGGAAAGATTGTGAAACAATATTTCCATAATTGGCTAGAGTAATACAAAGGCAAGGTGATATGTTTTTTTAAAAAGCGCCATCAAAAGATTATAATGAAGCTAATGGGCTGATGAAAGAGAAAACTAAGTAAAAACTTGGGATAGGGGGATGATCACATTAAGAAAAATCCCTAAGGTGAACACTGTGGTAGCGTCAGTTGAGCTTCTGCCTTGGTTCTGGTATTCTACATGGACACAGGTTGACTCTGGTTGCTGCACCTTCAATCCCCTCCTGATGTGGCTGTGAGGGCAGCAGGAGATCAGTCAACTTCTTGGTCCCTGCATCCACATGAAAGACCCAGTGAAGCATCCGGCTCCTGGCTCCTGGCTCCTGGCTCCTGGCTTTGGGCAGGCCCTGTCCACAGCAGCTATAGCTGTAGGGGAATGAACCAGTGGATGAAAAAACTTTCTCCCTCTCTCTTTGTCTCTTTTAATCTGTAACTCTGACTTTAAAGTAAATAAAACAATCTTTTAAAAAGTAAAACAAATTCCTGTTTCATCTAGAGGAAACTTTTTTTCAAATTCATCTCCATTTCTCTCTGTGGTATCTTAGTTTTACCTTATTTCTCATTATAGCACACTAATTCTTAATAGTATGTATGATCTATTCTTTTAAGTTTAAGTCACCTGATGTCAACTCTTTCTGCTTTCTTTTTACTAATTCTTCCAAATACTTACCTCCCAAGTGGCACAGATATCCACAGACTCAAGTATTATTTTTCCTTTTTCATCAGCAGGGAATATTTCCTCCCCAGGCTAGAATAGAAACCAGTCATTTTTAACTATACAATCAATTTCACATATGCACACCATAGCAATACACGCAGATGCATTTAACGTGAGAACAATAAACTTCAATGAAATATAAGAAGCAACATTCCACAGACACATATTTGCATTGTGTGTTTATGAAGTTGTGAATAACGTGATTACAGACAGATTCCTTTCTTTGCATTATGTATTTTGTGTGTGGTACTAAATACAATTTTCAAATTCCTAACGGCGTTTCATTTACTGCTCTTACTTTGTGTACTCTGATCTTTAGAGAAAATCTATATCTCTTTCACTGTAAAAATAAATAATAAACAAAATTTTAAAATCAATTTACATAACCTTGATCTCAGGCAACAATGATTTACAATGTTCACGGAGGCTATAATATGCACATAAAACAACATGCAATTGTACTACAGAAGAAGAATCAGTGTTCTATTTACAATAATTGTAGTACTGTAATATGCAGATCAACTATCAAATGTTAGTACACATTAGTTTAGAAGTGAGAAGACTCAGAAAAGAAGTAATAAAACTGTGGTAGGGCTATGGAAAATCATCCATGCTTGGTCTCCCCATTTATATAACACAATAGATGATATTGCTTAAGCCAGTTTGAGAGTGTTTCTTCACCTTATATACATTAAACTTCTGCAAGTATGTCAGTATCATTTTCTTCTTTCATTAACATGATAGTCACATTAACAGATAAGTGGAACAAATTTAATCTTGATAGCTGCCTACCTTCATTCCTATTGGGTAATGCATAAGGTACAGATCAATATAGTCCAGTTGAAGTCTTTTCAGTGACTCTTCCAAACCTTTCCGGACCAGCTCTGGTCGAAAGAAAGTGCACCAAAGCTTCAGGGTAAACAAAGGAAATTGTGCTGAATGAACACATTAACCAAATATCTTGGTTTCCTTCATCTAATATTGACCCTTCCTTTAATGATTAGACATTAATGAACACAGAGAGCACTTATTGCTTCTTCTTTGGTTTCCTGTGTGCTAACAGAAGATAATAATAGTACACCTAACACCCATGGTGGATATTACAACAGAAATAAGTATGCCACCAATTAATAGTAATGGTCATTTCTTTCAGCATGTTTGGTGAAATTTTGCAAGTCAAAGAGTTAATGATGTTGGAAAGAAACAAACAAATTTACATGAAAAATTCAATAAGCAAAAAGCACAATGAAAAAACCTTAATAACAAATTTGGAAAGCAAAAGAAAGTATATATGATATTAATGAAGAAATTTTTTTAAATTGTATGAGATAATAAAGAAATTTTAAATAAAAAATATCATTAATCTATGGAATGCCATTATCTGAATCTTCAAAATTCTTTAAATAATAGAGGAAAAGAATGTCTAAATAAACCTCATCAATTACATATTATCAGAAAGCTTCCTTTATTTCTAGAAAGTCTTGGACATCTAAAACATGTAGCTCATAAAATCCCAAACAGGAATAATCAGAAAACATCATCAACACATCATATTATTCTCAAACATTGAAAGGAAAACACATATTTTCCTTGAAAAATTTTTAAAATTGTAAGAGAAAAACATGAGATCACTTTTAAAGGAAATCTGATGAGACTGATAGATTTTAACAAGGCGCTAATGGCCAGGTCAAGTGAGAGAATGCAGTCTAAGTTAAAAAAAAAAAAAAACTGCTGACTCACAATATGTTATCCAGGGAAAAGTTCATTCATTAATGAAGGCAAAATAAACACCTTCCAAGAAATTGTCTTTGAAATTTAAAGAATTTATCACTGACTAACCAGCACTACAAATGAGTCTTAAGGAAACAGAAGCAGAGTAAGACAGTCAACATCATAAAACAATGTGAAGTAGAAAATCGACTAATGAAAAAGCAAAGAATATCAAAAGCAAAACAAAACAAAATCAAACATAAAACCCAAAATATTATGGAAAAATAAAAAAAGATAGGACCAGGAAATTATCAATAAGCTTGAATGTCAATAGGCTGAGTTCCCCTGGGGGGGGAGGGGGAGGAATAATATGGCTGAAAGGATGAGAAAACAAGACTCAATTATATTCTGAGTACAAGAAACAACTGTACCAGTTAAGAAATGAAGACAATAAAAATGACTGAATGGGAAAAGTTATTCCATGCAGAAGGAAAGTAAGTACAGCAGAAAAAGCTAAATCTATCTCAGACAAACTAAACTGTAAGAGGACAACCGCTCAGAGACAGAGAAAGTCAATATGGACTGATCAAGGGATCTGTTCCACAAGAAAATATGACTATGGCCGAAGTACACAGAGGCAGCATTGGGGCATCCATTTTCATTTAAAAATGCTTATAAAGCTAAAGAAGGACATAAGCTCCAATTTAATATTGCAGGGGATATTAACATCTAATTTACATGAGTGGGTGTATTAAATGGGAAAAAAACCCAACTAGGAAGCAACAGAGATGATGTACTCTATATAATGAGTGAACTAATGGATAAGTAGGCTAATGAGGAACACCCCATCCCACAGCTAGGGAACCCACTTTCTAACTTCTTCAGAATGTAGAACACTCCTAAGGAAAGATCAAATACTAGGCAATAAAAAAGTCTCAACACTCTTTTAATGAAATCATATCATATATCTTTTATTTTTTAATATATTTTAATTTAATATGATCTTATTGAAAACAGACTAGTAGTAACAGAATGCAAGGGCTTCATGGTAATGCATCTTTTGAGTGTGGAAGTAAGATCAACTTCTCAACAACGAAGTCATGTAATTCTCATACCCATAAATTACATTTTTTAGCACACTTACACATCAAATATGCAGTACCTTTGAAGTTAAGAATATGTCTTCTCTCTTCACAGTGCCATCTGCAATCTTGCTTCGGATGGCCTGACCGACTTCCTTTTCATTTTGGTAAGCACAAGCAGTATCAACATGCCGGAATCCAATATCTATAGCTATTTTCGTGGCATCGCCAGCCTCACTCTTAGGAACCTAGAAAAGCAGTCACAAATGATATTTGGAGGTCAATGTGACTAGAATTAGTTTAGACATCATCAGTGGCTTTCACGATGATCATTTTTTCTCATGCCTTAGAATAAGTCTGTATTCTTTGGGAAATGCAAGCATACCAGTTTGTCTGTATCTTCCCTAATTAGAACAATTGGAGATAGTTTAGCTCAGGAATTTCCTCTCCCTGGGCAAATCACTTGTGTTAAAGTTCCTCAGGAACTATGCCAGGTATATTGACGTGATGGAGGAATACAAGGATGCAGCAAAATATTCATATGATGGTTGCAATTTATGTAATAACTTCACAAAGAAAAGATAACAGTGAGAAAATAAATAAAATATTCTTAAAATGCTGTGTAAGCTTCTGTCTGTTTTCACTCAGTGAAATAAAGAGAATGCATTCTATACCATAGAAATTGAACTTGAATATTTTTTTTAACACATATCCCTAAAGAAGGAATTTGATTTAGAGTCTCCTTTCCTCAGCTTTTTCATTGAGATTGCTTGGTTTGTATCCTCTTTTAACCTGCACATGTTTCAGTTCCTCAAGGAAAACAGGTAAGTATATGTACTACTCTTTCCACAGGCCACGTTGTTACTACCACATCTGAATAAGCTAGAAGATGGGGAGTATGTGAGGCTAATCAGGGCAAGATCGAAAACAGACAGTTAAATAAACAGTAACTGTTACATTCATTCTTTTCTTTAGAGGCTTTCTGTCAGCCCTCCTCCCTCTCACCAATGCAATAACCGTACACCTGTATACCCAATAGACCAAATCGTGCTGCAGCAGGTAAAGCTGTCACCTAGGACACTAGCATCCCATATGGACATCAGTTTGAATTCCAGCTTCACTCCTTCTGATCCAGCTCCCTGGTAGCATAGCTGGGCTCCACTACTGATCCAGTTCTCTGACAATGTGCCTAAACCAACAGCATGAGATAAACCAAGCTCTTGAATTCCTACAAATACATGGAAGACCCAAATGAAGGAAGAGGCCCTGGGTTTAATGTGACCCAGTTCTAGCTGCTGTAGCCATTTGGGCAATATACCAATACATAAAAGTGCTCCATCAGTCCTTGCCTATCTTCCTGTAACTGTTTCTCACACACACACACACACACACGCAAAATGCAGGGCCAGACATGGCTAAAATCTCCTTGCATATGTCAGGATTCTGTATGGGAACAGGTTGCAATTCCAGCAACACTGCTTCCTGTCCAGCTTCCTACTTGCAGCCTTGGAAAGCAGACCAGGATGGCCCAAAGAGTTGGGACCCAGCACCCACGTAGGAGACACAGAAGAGGCTCTTGGTTCCTGGCTTCAAATTGGTGCAGCTCCAGCCTTTGCAGTCACTCAGTGCCACTTGGGGAGTGAAGCAATAGAGGGAAGATCTTCCTCTCTGTTTCTCCCCCTCTCTGTATATCTTCCTTTCCAATAAAAATAAAATAAATGTTTAAAAACTTCAAACTTTTCTAAATAATTAAAAAGTGTACTCAAAGGATATATATTTTCACATGAGAAATTGACTGTGGCATGTAAGGCTTATCCCATTCATCAACATCCCCTAAAAACAGGCCATTTCTTTTACTCAAGGGATAAACAGCACAAATTAACAAATCATTAGCTTTCCAAAATTAGATAAGGATATGAAAATATTTGTTACAGACAAACAGCTTATTGAAACAAATTATTTTCCATTGATTGGATGGTTTGACATTATTCAACCTAATAACAATGAAGCAGAAACTAGATCCTGCTGTCCTCCCCTGTCACCGGACCTCAATTGTCATAGCTTTGAGGGCAATGAAGCAAAACAACAACAACAACAACAACAACAACAACAAAGGCCAAGATTTCACCTGGTGCCCTTAATCCTTCCCTCTTCTTCCGGTCATCTCACTTTGAAAAGTAGCTATTCACACTTGTCTTCACAATACTCTTCATTCATTTCCTTCAGTCTTACAGAAGAATAAACTAAAGTTCAAATTTGAGTCCAAAGTCATACAATTATGTAATCAATGGACAACAGTTCTGAAACTGCTTTATGGTGCTCAGTTTTGTTTATTACGTTTGTATACCATATTGCACTGAGTTTTGCATTCGTTACCATGAATCAACAATTAAAATCTTGCTACTAACAAGTTCCCACTAGTTCCTAACACAATAGTGTGTTTTCATTCAGCCAAACGTCTCATAGGTGAGACTATAGCAGAAGGAGAAGTCTACTTTACCCAAGTGCAGTAATTACTGTGCAGTACTGCGCTAACCCTTGAGCAAATTATTGCTGATTGCTGTGTCATTATTTATTGGGAGGTGCAAATATTTCTTGAATTGAGAAAAAAGAAGAGAAACTGCTTCATCTACATTCGAATACCAGATATGTAAGCTTACAATGGACTCTCTTTACCAAAGTGAATAGACTGAAACACGAAGCAAAACAAGTTTCCGGACACACCCACGGGGGATCTGACTATCAGGCAGCACAAAGTGTTTCCAAGTTCAACTTTCAGCATGAAATAACTCTAGCCTAGGGAATTGAGGAATGAAATGAAATTGGCAACCACACAGGAACTTGTGCACTTCAAGATCTAAGTCACAAAACTCCTATCCTGGGTCTGTCTTCTTTTGTTCCATCAAGCACAAAGCAAGTTAATTACCGCATCAGGTGCATAGGTGCCAAGTCCCAGTGCGGGAATGAAGCGACCATCACTTAGTGCCACACGCTGAAACTTGGAATCCATTGCTTTCACTCTGCTGGCCAAGAGCAGTCTGCTTCTTTGCGCTGTGTTCACAGAAACAGCCGGAAGTCAGCGCCCCAGCTGCCTGTCCCTTATTTTATAGCAGCTGGGAGGAGTGAATTTAAAGCAGTATTCCACATTTAATCAGTTACTTGGAAACAATTTACTGCTTCTTATCAGATTTTTTTTGTTGTTACAGACAAAAAAAGAAACAAGCACATCTAGAAAAGTGTTCACTTTAGACTCTTTCACGTGTCATAAACAAGTTGCAAAATGTTGATCAAATGAAGAAATGACTTTGTTAGACTACAATACATGTGATATCTATGACTTTGTTTTATTTTTGTTGTGAGAATTCCATTCCAATAACACAGTTTCTAAACAATTAGCTGTCTCGTAGTACACACAAATACATACATACAGAAGTTTAATCATTGCACAAATTTCCAAGACTGGCCCTTAATGAAGCATCAGCACTTAAAGCTGAGCCTGTCACAGCAAGGTATTATCTGAGTGGGAAGTTCTAGTGATTATCTACCCATTAGTTATCTCCACAAAAGCCAAACTTCCAAAGAGGTAGCAAAGCCCGGGGAAGCTGCACAGAACATCTACATTCCAGGGGAGGGAGCGCAGACACACTTCCAAAGCTGCTGTCACAACAAGCTGCAGCTTCTGCCTCGCCTGCTCTAGGCTCTGACATCATATTATTGAGGGAAACATAAGAAGGCACTGCACCCCTCAGAAGCAAAAGGGACCAGCATCCATGGCTATCAAGAGTACCAGAGTCCTCACAACCAGACCAAAACTCATCCCTGCACTTCTATAGAATCAAATGATCCTTGGCAATCCAACTGTCTCCAGCAGGGGTTTTGTCTCATGTCTCATGTATGTTTTCTAGGTCATCTATGTTGCTAAGTACAAATTGAGCAAGACAAAGGAAGTAAATGTTTCTAAATGTAAAGGTAAGAATTTCTAACCTTTCAACTTCTATTAAAGAGATTATTTGTGTTTGTTAAGAATTATGTTTTTTGGGCCCGGCGGCGTGGCCTAGCAGCTAAAATCCTCGCCTTGAATGCTCCGGGATCCCATATGGGTGCCGGTTCTAATCCCAGCAGCTCCACATCCCACCCACCTCCTTGCTTGTGGCCTGGGAAAGCAGTGGAGGACGGCCCAAGGCTTTGGTACCCTGCACCCGTGTGGGAGACCCGGAAGAAGTTCCTGGATCCTGGCTTCGGATCGGCAAAGCATTGGCCTTTGCGCTCACTTGGGAGTGAATCATCGGACGGAAGATCTTCCTCTCTGTCTCTTCTCCTCTCTATATCTGACTTTCCAATAAATAAATAAACCTTTAAAAAAAGAATTATGTTTTTATAAATTGCATATAACGAAAGATTCAAGACTATAAAATCAGTTAAGTTTGAAATTTGGTATGTCCGTTTATTTAGCAAATGTCATATTTAGAGAATTTTAAAGGATTATTTCAAAAAATAAGTCAGAAAAATTGGCAGGTGGAAAGTGAATACAAATATGTTAATGTGTTATCAGTGAGGAAGGTTCCAAAGAAAGAGGAATCTTAGATTAAAGGACTGTTGGCAACGCCCGCGTCGCCACGTACCCCAAGCTGTGCTGTGGAGTTAACCCTTGGGAGACCCGGCCGTGCAAAGGAGAGCATTGAATATTTTGTTGTACAGGAAAATGGCTATATTATCCTAAACCAGAAAGGAAAATAACAAAATACTTAAGGGTTTAAGTATGTTGAAGAATTCATAAGAAAGTCACAGATGATTTGAGAGGAATAAATTTTGTAAGATTTATGTGTGATATAATTGTCTATAATTCTTAAAGTGTTTCATAGCATTTTCTAATAATTTAATGTTAATATCTGATGAATATTGACATGGAATTGGAATCTAGCCCTCTATTATAGCCACAAAGTATTTGAAATACTCATATATCACCATGTAAGCATATATCTGAACTAGTTGATGTTTAATTTTGAAATTTGTTTGCAACAATGTATTTTGAAATGCATATATAGAAATATGCTAGTAAGCATCTGAAAATGGTAGATTCCTGAATCTGAAATTAAAAAAAAAAAAACTGAAACATATACTTTCGATAGTCTCTGCTAGTTGGTGACTGCTGGTTTTGTTGCCAGCCTCAGTAACTCTGGGCTGGTCCTGATTCTGAATTTGTTAAATCATCGAAAGTTATGAAATAATTGTAGGTGCTAATTCTCTTGAGATTTTTATTTATTGTTGCTGACTCACCAAGAAAACATACATTTTGTGCCTTAGTAAGGCAAGTTCTAGGTTAAGTTCTCATTGTTTGGAAATAGCTGAGTTTTAAGAGTAAAGGATGTTTTTGAATATGTACATATTTGAAATATTTTAAGACCTCTTGACATATTGGATAAGTTTAATTCTTCTGATTTTGAGATTGTCAGGTGGACCCCAGAGGTCTCAAAATCAAAAGAATACCTGTTGGGCTCTATCTTTCTACTGTAAAGGTAATAACCAGCTTGACCTTTTGGATTCTATGAAAAGTATTGTCAAGATATGAAATTATGCTAAACTTTAAACTATGATAACAGAAATTTTATTGATGTAAATGTCATATACATTATATAAAAGCAGAAGATAAGCATTCTCAGACAAAGTACAACTGGGCGATGATGACAAAGGTTTTTCCTTAATCTCTTTATTGACTTTTTCACCCTATCGTGTCTTCATATTCTCTGATGGAAACCACTAGGCAGTGTTGTACTTGGCAATTAAATCCCTTTTGGGTTTTGGACTTTTAGTTGACTGCCAAGGAAAATGATAAAGCAATAAAATCCTCAACAGAAGGTGTTTTTATTTTTCCTTTTTAGTATACCTAAGTGGAATATGAACTGATTTGTAGCCTAATTATACATACTCTGCAACAAGAAGGTTCACATGCTAACCAAGATTGCCTAATGAGGAATACAGGCTTGGTTGTAGGTGGAAGTGTATAATCAAATGTATAGTCAAACAGGAGCTTCCCTGTAGACTAAAAACTAGGTTTATTTCCTCTAGTTCAATTCCTGATCCAAAGAAATGTCTGTGGTGCCAAGGTAGACCATTGCTAATACTGACTATATTTGTGTCTCTGTAAATCAACTTATTTATAGTAGTTTGGAATCAGTTCTTTGAGTTCTTGTTGAAAGAAAAAATCAGGGCGAGATACAAGTAGGTTTTGTTGATAAACAGACTCCCATTTACCAGGCAAAGTTCCCAAGGGTGTGATTTGTTGAGTTCTGGGTATGGGAGCTTCTATGGGGCATGTATATCAATTGATTAAGTATTAATTATTATTAACATTTATTAATTATTCTTCATAGTTTTAGTGTGTCATAGGCTATACTACATGCCTCATCCTGCAAAACCTTCCAACCAATCACTGAACTTCAAGATTCATTATTAACTTTGAAAAACTGGGAAACTGAGGCCGGTCTCCACATATGCAATATTAATTCAAGACATGGGAAAATGGTGATTATCATCAAATTGTTGTGCTTGTGTGAACTGCTTCTCAATCATATGAATCTCCAAATTCTGCTCATCATTACTCTTTATGTTCCTTGAGAGAGGCAAAGGCCCTCATTAAATCAGCAATTAAGCTGAGTTCTCTCATGTCAATTCTGCTTATCCATAACATATTAAAGAGATTACTCTGGGTTTCTAAAAAAAGATTGCAGTTGACTCACTGAAATCCCAAAATCACCAAATATATACTATTTAGGAGCATATTTATTTAATACAATTATGTGGAGATGACAATTGTATGACTCAATAAGCTACATTTTAATTGTGCTTTTAGGACAACCTATATTTGTACATTTTAAAACAAGATTTATTTGTTTTGGGGCCGATGTGATGACTCAGTAGCTAAATCCTCACCTTGTATCTGCCATGACCCCATATGGGATCTGCCATCAGACACTAAAATATGGGCACAGAGCCTGGCGTGGTGGCGCAGTGGTTAAGGTCCTCGCCTTGCACGCCCGGGATCTCATATGGGCGCCGGTTCTATCCCAGCAGCCCCGCTTCCCTTCCAGCTCCCTGCCTGTGGCCCCGGAAAGCAGTCGAGGACGGCCCAAAGCTTTGGGACCCTGCACCCGCGTGGGAGACCCGGAAGAGGCTCCTGGCTTCGGATCGGCATAGCATCGGCCGTTGTGCTCACTTGGGGAGTGAATCATTGGACAGAAGAACTTCCTCTCTGTCTCTCCTCTCTGTATATCTGCCTTTCCAATAAAAAAAAAATTTTAAAAATAAATCTTTAAAATATGGGCACAGTAGTTTTCAGTATATGAACCCCAAAGCTATAAGAAAATAAGGCAACTTTGCACATTACTTTTTGTTAGGCATTTTAGTTATATTAACGAAATTCCACCTTAGTACACATAGAGAAGATACCGTACATACAATTCAGCACTATCAATGGATTCACTCATTCACTTGAGATCTTGGGGTGATATACGCTCCATGGATAAGTTGGGCCAAAGGAAACAAACAAAAAAAAAGCGTAGCATTTTATAATGTATTAGTAGTTCCCAAAGTTTAAAGTTTTTTTTCTTTTTATTTGAATTGCAGAGCTATATAGATTGAAGGAGAGGCAGGGAGAGAAGAGAAGTGTGGAGAGAGAGAGAGATCTTTCATTCACTAAATCTTTTGCTGAATGGTCACAAGGATCACAATTGATCAAACCAAATTAAAGTCAGAAACCAAAAACTTCTTCCAGACCTCCCACATAGGTGTAGGAGCGCAATGACTTTCGCAATTCTCTGCTGCCTTTCTGGGCCATAAATAGTGAGCTGGATTGGAAGTGGAGCACTGACACTTGAACTGTCATTTGAGTGGGAAGCCAGTGCCATAAGTAGAGGTTTAGCCTGCTATGCCATGATGCTATGGCAACAGCCTTAGTTCGCACACTTTACAGAAATCTTGCTCTAGAAAGTTTTAAAAAAAAGCTTGAAAATTTCACCTCTAGTTTCATTCTCTAATATCTGACGCTGTACTATCACCCATTACCTTTAGTTGAACCAATCTGCCTTGAAAAAATCACTGAAAGATTTGTATTGGATGTTGATATCTATATTTACTCATTTTGCAATGCCTCTAAAGTTAAGCAATATGTGTTATCAAAACAATTTGACAGCTGTTGTCAGCATGACGACACTCTTATTTGCATAATAAAACTGTGATTTTCCTTGGGAGGTGGAAGGGATTAATATACTGTAATAAAATCCTAAATAACGATTTCTTCAGAGATATATTATCGTAATAATTCTTGCTTTCCCTTATCTTAGTATTTCAATAGGTTTTACCCTTTAACATAGAGGGAAATTTAGGATCTTTGGATTGTTCTAAATTTGGAATCTGTATGACTTGACAGTCTTTCTGGAATTTTTCTGAAATATGGAAAGCTCAATTCTCAGGATGACAAATGTTTGGAAACATAAGAGATTAAAAAAAAAGGGAGGGAGAAGAGTGTAGAGCCAATTCTCCTTGTTGGAAAAAATGGACACACGGTGCTCTGCAGGTTATAGTGTGTTTAGAGGATGTGTAAGTTAGAAATACTGAAAAGTAGATGTGTGCGTATATATGTGCATATATATTCCTTCTGGCCATGAACATTTTGGCTGATTGTAAAAATATAGTAAGTATAAGTAACATGTAAATAAATGTGGTAATTAATTAATAATAGAATTAATACGGTACAGTGACATGTAAATAATTATGGTCATTAATTGATAGTAGTAATTAATATGAACACTTGAAAAATTCTAAGACAGTAACAATATCTTGTGCACAAAAGATGGTAGGTATGCTGTTACTGATAGAGACAGGAAACATTTGCTGAGATCTGACGTAGGTAGCCAGAGACCCAGGACGCAAGGGATTCAAGTCCAATATGCAAAGGGAAACTCAAGTCTTTATATTCATATGGAGACTTGAGGCTAACACACAGGAATGCCTGGAATAAAATGCCCCACTGTAGAAAAGCTGAAAGCAGCACAGAGTGCAGTTATAGATATTGCATTCAGTTCTAGATAACTATTTCCCAGCCAGCAGAAGGTCATCACTGACCAAGTTACACACAAAACTCTGCAAACTTTCCTTAGTGTAAAGTCCAGTGTAATCTTCTCTGTTGGATTAATGCTCAGTAACCCTTTCCATCACGGATGCTTTCCTTTGCTGCAATAATCTATTTTTGTTTTTATACACATTTTTTTCACCATTAATTTCCAAAATTGGTGCTCCTGAACTTTCTTGGTTTGAGACACAAATCCAAACAGATCAAACTATAAAACTCCTGCAAAGTTGTCACTGATAATATTGTTATTTCTGTGTAAAAGTTAAGAATAATGTGTTTGTATTACTTATGAAATTGGCAAGCAACAGTAATTCTTAATACCTATTAAAGGTTTCAGGGTTATTGCTCTGTATTTTGTGTTATTATTAATTTATATACCTTCAACTTTTATGGACAGTTCCTTCAACATGGAACATTGTCATATAAAAGGGATTCACTTTTTGTTTCTGAATCTAGCACACTTAGTTGTGTGTGAAGAGTAGTGAGTAAATGAATAATTAATTAGTAAAACATAAGTGCACCTGATAATCGCTCTATGAGTCTAGTTCTCAACAAGGCAGGATTAGTTTCTGCTTTCATTGACAATTTTAAATTTGTGTTACTTTGTTCATAGTTTTAGCTGAAGGGTGGATTATAATGGAATCAGTAGCTATTCATGAATTGTGTAAATGATATGCAATGAAATGAAATCTGAATTATTTAATCATTAATAACTACATATTATAAATATTTATTCATGAAACTGAACAAGGCAGACTGTACAACTAATAGGAAAATTTAGGAGTAACTTTTAAAAAAAAAAAGATTTATTTATTTTTATTGCAATGTCAGATATACAAAGAAGAGGAGAGACAGAGAGGAAGATCTTCAGTCTGATTATTCACTTTCCCAGTAACCTCAATGGCTCGAGCTGAGCCAGTCCAAAACCAGGAGCCAGGAACTTCTTCCAGGTCTCTCATGCGGGCACAGGGTCCCAAGGCTTTAGGCCCTCCTCCACTGCTTTCCCAGGCCACAAGCAGACAGTTGATGCAAAGCAGGGCAGCAGGGATTAGAACCTGCACCCATATGGGATTCCATGCATTCAAGGTGAGGACTTTAGCCTCTAGTCACTGTGCAGGGGTCCTATAGGGATAACTTTTATTTTTCTAGCAGCTGCATAGAAATCACTTCTTTACTACAGTAGATATGGAGACATGGAACCAGGATTGTGTATCTTTCATCTTAATTTTTGTGTTTCTAGAAACTATTATCTGATCAGTATTGACATGAAGACCTTTTTCATGATCCTTAGCAGATTCTGTTCCGCATGCATCTTAGTGGGGCATAGATTTCACTTGCTGCTGATAGGAGATCTCTCTTCTAATCTGTGATACTGCTTAGCAAGTCATATTCACTTACGTGTATTTCTACAGGACAGGAAGAAAACCTAGTTAAGTTTTCAGTTTTCTGACAAACAATAGATTATTTGCTTTCCTCAATATCTTTACTTACCAATGTATATATGTTATAGTTCGTTTCCTTCTGACTCATTAATATGAAAAATTATTTTCTTAGAAATGTGGACATTGATGGTGGAAAATGATAAATAACCATGCCATTGATATTTTTAGTAAGAGGGATAGGAAGTGCTTACCTATCAACTTTTCTGTCTAGCCATTGAAGAGCAGGAAATTAGTTGCATTTAGTTAACAAATGTTTCAAGGACAGACAGTGCTCCAGAGACATCTTACCCACAGCTCAAAGAAAAGGACTGCAGAAGCCTGAGGAACGATGCTTCCTTTCAGGAGGATTGGCCATGAATGTGTGCAGGATTATTCTGAAAGCAATTAGGAATGAGATACTAGGAGTGTTTAAGGGGAGATGATTGAGTGCACGCCAATAAGAAAAATATTAATAAATGCCATTTTGATAAAGATATCCTCCAGATCATCAGAATATTTTCCTGAGATTTTACTCACCAAACTTAACATTAGGATGAAACTGAGACTGTTCAAGTTTTTCCAAGAAACACAATGATCTTGCTAGCATCACTGAGCCAGGAACTCAAAGGAGTAATTCACTGATCCATCCTCTGAATTTCAACCATATATTCATTATATTTTATTAGATTTTAAAAATTAATTAAATATTTTATACCCCACCCTCGTAAATACTTCAAACACAACTGGGAAATTGTGCATATGAAGACACTAAATACCCCCAAACTTCCAGATATTGTTGTCAAATTCATAATGAAATTATAGTACAATCATACAGAATATAATGAATCAGCTAAATCTGTTGCTTTGAAAATATTTTAAAAAGCGTGCAAAATAAAATTGCTTCAAACTTTATTAACTTTCAGGGACAAGTACTAAAAATGTCTGTAACTATTTTGAGTAGTCTATATTGGCTCAATGTTGAAGATCTCAAATCTAATTTTCAGAGATGGATAGTTTAGGGCTTTCTAATGTATAAATCTTGTACTACTTTTATGTTTATGACATTATCCCCATCAGACAGGCTTTCTCAAAACATGTAATTCATCTGAGACATATGCAACCAAGATGCATAAATACAATTTTTCTCAGATTATTCGTCACTGAAGCTAAGTGTCATGAATTGGGGCTGGTACAATGATGTAACATGCTAATCTGCCACCTGCTGGCTGTGGCATCCCATATAAGCAACTTTTTGTGTTCCAGCTGCTACACTTCTCAAATCAGCTCCTTGCTTGTGGCATAGGAAGGGAGAAAGTTCCTGGTTTCTGGATTCAGACCATTCCAGCTCTAGCCATTGAGGAGAGGATTAACAAACTAAAAAAAAATTCTCTATCTGCTTCTGCCTCTATCTATAGCTCTGACTCTTCAGGTACAATAAATAACATATTTATATTTTAAAATGCCTCGTGCTTTGGAGAGCCCTGCAGAAAAATGTTTTGTGTTGTTTTCTGAGATCTATATGTTTATTGGTTTATTATACTTTCTGTGACCTGGAAAACCAGTACCATGATGGAAGATGCCCCTTTTTAATTATCTTTTTATTCTAAGTGTCTACCTTGGTGTTTTTAATGTTTCACTTACTCAAAATAATTGTTTGGTGAACAAAATGCACTTTCACGTACTTCTGAATGTTTCACAAAACAATCACTAAAATAAATAAGATAAAAATGAAACTACAGTCTTGACAAATGACACCATCCATGGAAATACAAATAATTCTAAAAGACAGACATGAAAAATATATGCCAACATTATAGGCAATTAAAACAAAATTGATAAATACCAAGAAATATGTAGTGTAAAAAATAGTACTGTGACAACATGGAAATACTGGCAGATCAATAATTAAGGGACAATTCATAATAATAAAGACTACTGAAAACAATAATAATAAAAACTACTGAAAACAAAGTGAAGAAGCTAATGTCTTCCAAACTTAATTCTGCCCCACTTTATTTGTTCTTTTTCATGATACAGTTCCTTAGGCTTAGGGATTTCCCCTTCTACCTTCCTCTCTTCAGCTTCAAGAATATCACACCCTCTCTCCCAGCTGGGCAGGAAAGAAAGAGTTGTGCTCTTCCACCTGGAAAGCTCTCGCTCTAGTAGCAGTCTAGACTGTGTTCTAGAAGATATCACCAATAACCCTGGTGGTAGCAGCCTGCTCCTTTAAGCTCTTGCTTCTTTAGCCCCTGGTCATAGGATGTGCTCATGATGTTTCTAATGCTCACTGTGTAACAGCTCTGTTAAGACGACTATGTGATCTCCCCTTGCTGTCTCCAATGTTTCTTCTGCAGGATTCTCTCCAATTTTGCTCTGGGAGCACACTTTTTCTTTTCCTGTTCCACCAGCTTTCCCTAGCCAAAATTCACAGGTATGTTTCTTATTCAGTCACCTCGGAAGAATGCCTTTATTATTATACCCACCTAATTGGAATGAGATACATCTTTTTGTTTGTTTGTTATCTCCATGATGAGCATTTCTTCCTAAATTTGTTCATTGTATTTTTATGAAAAAGTCTGTTTGAAATACTTTCATATTTACTTTCTTGATTATTTGCTTTATAGTTGCTGAATTTGCTGAACTTACATATTTTAATATTTAATCGATGTATAGTATCTAGCTATTTTATTCATTTGTTGAGAACCACTTCAACTCTGATTATTTCATTTGCCTTGAATAAATCTATTAGTTTGATATAACTCTTTTGTCTATTTTTACTTTTGCTATCTGTGATCTTAAGGATTTAAAAACAACAACAAAAATGTCATTTGTGACAAAGACATGTAGCATTTTCTGTAAGGTTTTCTTGAGTATTTTGAATCCTATATTTATATATGTGATGCATTTGGGGTTATGTTTTGTATGAAGCATAAAGTAGAATATTTATTTGCAGTTTCCTTTAAAGAAAATATTGTTCCTCCAATGAGCATGTTTTCAAACTTTGTCAAAGATAACTGTTTTTGTTCTGTTCCCTTGATTCATCTATCTGTTTCTATGCTAGCATCATGCTGTTTGGATTACAAGAGTTCATAGATGTTTTAAAATCCCTGTTATGTCTCTGGCTTTGTTTTCATCGTTAAATATCTCTCCGGGTATTAAATATCTTTGGTATTTGTTTAAACATTTAAAAATTTTTCTTTTGTTTTGTCTGTGAAGATTTTCACTCTGTTTCCATGGGATTTGCATTGAATTTGTACATTCAATGTTAGTTAATTCAAAAGTAGTTAATAATAATAGAGTAGTTAATAATATTTCTACCAATCCCAGAAAGATGAATTTCCCATATTTTTGTGTGTCTTTTTCAATTTCTTTAATTATTGTTTTCTAAGCATCATTGTAGAGCTCTTTGACATTCTTGGTTAAGCAATGTTTTTTGAAATCTTTTTATATCCTCCCTATTATTATATTATCAACAGTTACTCAAAACAGAGCTACATGTTAGTAACAGTTGTTCCAAAATGTGAACACATTTTAAAATATTGTACTGTATTCCATACAACATTTTGAAAAGACTTATGGAAATTTGGACAACATGGATAATTTTATGTATAATTTAACATTGTAATAGTCATGATATTAGTATTTAATGACTTTGGGGTATTTTTTGTTGAATATTTTTGGTCTGTTTTTTAATAAGACACTTAAAGCCCTCAAGTACAATGAATTCAAATATATTTTATATCATGAAAATCTTTCAGGAATACAGATTTAGTAGTGTATGTTATCATCAGAATTTTTTCTTTGATTTTCTATAGAACTGCATGTTGTAGCAATTTTATTACTTCTTTCCAAGAACAAATAAAGTACATTTCTCAACCTCAAATGTGGCTCCTAGTAAAAATATGTGGAAGGTACTTTTTATGTATAGTATCATCAAAAGACCATTGGTAATATTCCCAAGCAGAGACACATTCAACTCCTCTTCCTCAATCTCCCCCGTATGTGGTATCTAATCCCTCTGGATGAATCCTTTAACCACTCCTACCTAAGGATACCAAACATGTTACTTTCTTTAGCTATAATTCACAAACTGGACCATTGATTATCCTTTTTGTATCACATCATCTCTAGCTTCTAAAAGTGTGTTTCTTGTTCTTGGAAGCAGTGGAGAAATTGGGACTAAAAATCTCTCAGCTATTTTCCATAAAGATAGAAAATTCTTCACACTCATTCCCAGCCACCTCATTGGACTAGCTGCCTACAGATCTGCAAACTTGTAGGCAAATCAGCTTGAGGGACTAAGGAATCAAAGTGAAACAAAATACAAAAGTATTAGGCAGAGATCTGGTATTGAGGTTTTATTGTACAGCACTGTTTTATTTTCAGTAAACAGCAAAAAGGTATTGCCAAGGCCTTGTGCTCTAGCAGCTCTAGGTTAGCAGCACAGCTCATCCAGAAGCGAGGTGCCCAGGCCTCCGAGAGCTCTCCTGAATCACCACCCACAGGCAGGAGCTTGTGATAGAAGTCAGTAGAAGAACCTTCATGTTAATATTCATCAGAAAATGGATAATTTGGGTGTCCAGCAAAACTGAAATGAGAAAAATGCCCCCATCGAATCTTAGTCACCACATTTCTAAATGCAGAAGAAGGGATTTTTCCATGTACCATTAGGGTTCAAGTTAATAACCATTTTTTTTCTAGATTCAACACCGTAACTATGTTATTGGACATTATTTTGCAGCAAATATATTAATCATATTCAAATTGGTCAATTATATCCCATTGTTAGGATATTAACATAAAGAATGTGCAAATTATGTAACTCAAGCATATTCTTCTAGCTAGCTTCATCTTTCAGTAATGCAAAGCAGTACCCAATGCTGTCTTATATCAACTTTTCTATGGAAGTAGAAATTTATTTTGTTTGTTTTTGTCCAACAACACATGTTCATACTGTCTAACAATATAAAATATTATGTTACTGTTAGCAACTTGATATCTTTTATAGTTTTTAATTTCTTGGCCTCAGCCCATCTCATTCATAGCATAATATATTACATTTAAAAAGGGAAAAAACATGGCCTGGCACATTAGCCTAGTGGCTAACATCCTCTCCTTGCACACGTCAGGATTCCATATAGGCACTGGTTTGAATTCCAGCATGCCTGCTTCCCATCCAGCTCCCTACTTGTGGCCTGGGAAAGCAGTCGAGGATGGCCCAAAGCATTGGAATCCTGCACCTGCATGGGAGACCTGGAAGAGGCTCCTGGATCCTGGTTTTGGATTGGCTCATCTCCGGCCATTGTGACCACTTGGGGAGTGAATCATCAGATGAAAGAGCTTCTTCTCTGTCTCTCCTCTCTCTATATATCTGACTTTCCAAAAAGGAAATAAACCTTTAAATTTTTTTTAAAAGAATGGCATTTTTAAGGTACCACAGTATAGTACAATGTCAAAGCACATTCTATATAATTTCCTTATGTCTTATTTTAATAACCATGGAAAATACAGTGATATTAAAATATTTAAATGTTGTAGGAATTATTTATTGCTTGACAATGTGCTTCTTTATAGTGTCTCTGTTGCATTCCTCATTTGATCTAAACTTATAAAATATTAACCATTACAAACTATCTACTAAAATTCTTAGCACATATCATTTTGCATGAACGAATCTTTCTTAAAATACCTAATTTATTCTTTCATGAATTAAAATTCTCACATGTAGTTGAAATATGTAATCCTTGTTACTCTCTTTTCTAGAATGATTTTGCTTAACTTTTGCTTATCTTTGTTTCGTATTAAATTGCAAATGGAGACACTGGGATAAGAACCAGCATCCACATGGGATGCCAGCACATGCAAGGCGAAGAATTTAGCCACCAGGGTATTGTGCTGGGACCCCACCTTTGGTTTAAAATCTACCTTTAAGAACTCCTCTTCTAGGAAACACCAAGGGTAAATGAGCTTCTTGGTAAACTGAGGTAAGCAGGATTATTGCTGAATATAGGCCTGGAGATCAACCATCTCCTAGGGTATGGTGGAAGGTAATGAATATAATTGGCTATCAAGGAAAGGAGTAGGGGCTGCTGAACTGATTTAATGAGGCTATTTGCTAACACCAGATTTTAGGCCTGATTAAACTTAGCAAAGAATCTTTGTCACTAGTATGAAAAATGTTTTCTAACTTTTGCCAAAATACTATTGACTATTCTAAACATATATTTGACTTTCACTGTTTACTCCCATGTGGGAGACTCAGAAGAGGCTCCTGGCTTCGGACTGGCATAGTATCGGCCGTTGCGCTCACTTGGGGAGTGGATCATCGGACGGGAGATCTTCCTCTCTGTCTCTCCTCTCTGTATATCCGCCTTTCCAATAAAAAAAAATAATAAAAAAATTTTTCAAAAAAAAGATATCTTACAAAGTCACTTACATATCAGCAATGGTATAGCGAAGATTTCTGTTCAGGCCATCTAGAGCTTTCATGTCCTCTGAAGACAACTGAAAGTCAAAAACCTATTTGAGAAATAGAAATGTTTTAAAAATTATTTTATACTGTATGTTTATCAAATTGGAAACTTCTGAAAGTTTCCAAATACTTTACAACATCAAATAAAATACATAAGCCATCCATAAATGTTGAATAAAAATAAAAATAGGAGCATTGCTAAATAAGATATATTGAACCTGTAGAACATTATAGTTAAAAGAAATTTCAATGTAAACTGGAGAACCAAATTCATCTTATCTATAGATATTGAGGGGAGGTTCATACAAAGAAGGGAGTAAGGAAGGAAGAGAGGAAAAATTGGAGGAAGGGAGGAAGATATTTGATAAAAGAATAAAATTAATAATAGTAATAATAATAATACTCTCAAGGAAAATGAAAAATGTCAATGCAATAATCAGGAGCCACACAGACCTACCTTCCAGCTCCCAGGTCAATAGTGGGGAGGAAGCACCATCTTAAGCCACCATATTATCTGCCTTTCCCAATTGTGACTAGGGGATTTGAGCTGAGAGGGCAATCTATGACCCTGCTGACCTGGAGAATGGTCTGGAGCTTTGGCAGGGGTTGGGGTGCCCACCAAAGCCTGTGAGGAACGCCCTCCTTCTATAGCAAGCAAGATTGACATTTTGAAATCTGATTATTGTTTACAGCCTTTGTCTATTCTCTGGAAAAATAGTGGGTTTTGTTCTACTTCGTATTTTTGTTTTTTAATTCTTTACCTGCTGGAGTAGTAAGCCTATAATTGTGAAGTGACTTCGAAGTATGTCATTGTAAAAATTTTTGTAAAGGTTAACTCTGGAAGGAGGAGGGTAAGTGAGGAACACAGGCAGGAGGCAGTGTGGAAAGTATTCCTATGCTGTTAAATCTGTATTGTGGAATTTACTTACTTTACATAAATAAAATAATTTAAAATAAGAAAAAGTAAAAATGCATATGTGTATTTCACATAGTATTTAATGTCAGTCGAGTTAGTGACCATGTTGATTAAGCTACTATAACGCTTCGTAGATGATACAGTAGAATAAGGCCATATTTTCCAAAATATATAACCTGCATCAGTCGCAAGTGAACACAGAAGATCTAACTCCATGAAGAGTAGGACTTCCGGTCATGAAAATACATCACGAAAAGAATTAGAATACTGATACAAAATCTGATATTAGATTTCAAAGATGTGTTCATCTAAAAGTCAAGTTCTAGAATAGACACCCTCCATATTACACATCTATTAGAATTCCTCATGATAGTTCACTCCTCTCCCCTCCATGTCCTTTGAATCTAACACCTATTGCCCCACCTTTTCCACATTGCTCCATTGTTTTATATGGCCTAGCCTAATAAGTGATCAACAGAATTTGCCAGAAACATTAATATTCCAATTCTGTGAATGTTTGCACTTTTCTACTTATTGCCCTTGGATTATATCCTGAGATTAAATAAGGCTTTCCATTATTTGTTAATCTATGTGGCAGGCTTTTGTTTTAGAATTCCAATAAGTGGTAGAATAATTGTCCTTGCTCGAAAACATAAGCATTATCAATTTAACAAAGACTTGACTATGTGCTTCACAACACACAAAACTCAAGTGAAAAATAGGATTACTAAAACTTTATTAGTTTTAAAAAGTCAGATAATCTAACATCCGCAGCTCAGCTAATAAGAGAAGATGTCACTTGTATAAGGCCATTAATTATAATACCAATTTAATATTGAAACCCTATTCTCTGTTTTCTGCTTATGATTCAGAAATTCACACAAATCTTGAATGGATGGGCAAAACCAGAAATAGGCTTGCTTAGCACTATCTTGAGACTGCAAAGAATTACCTATTATAGGAGTTATGTTAGTAATAGCCCAGCCATCACCTGAATATTTTCTTTGATCCGCTTCTCATTGAAGCTCTTGGCCAGGACCACCACCCCACGCTGCAGCTGGTAGCGAAGGGCAATCTGGGCTGGAGTTCGCTTGTGTTTTTCTGCCAAGGAAGAAATCACTGGGTCATCCAAAAGAACTGGGGAGCTTTGGTCCACCCTGGAAGAAAAGGTAGAAAAGCAGAGCATGGCTGACTGTTCAGTTTTATTGATTTCCAAAACAAAATTGGAGATAAGGGCCCCATGTGGTAGCCCAGAGGCGAATGTTCTTGCCTTGCATGCACTGGGATTCCATATGGGAGCATATGGGAGTTGGCTAGTGTCCTGGCAGCTCCACTTTCATCCAGCTCCCTGTTTATGGCCTGAGGAAGCAGTTAAGGACAGCCCTAAAGCCTTGGGACGCTGCAGCACATGGGAGACCCAGAAGAAGCTTCTGGCTCCTGGTTTCAGATGTCTCAGCTCTAAGCTTTTATGGCCAGTTCGAGAGTGAATCAGCAAACAAAAGATCTTCCTCACTGTCTTTCCTCCTTTTTGTTTACCTGACTTTCCAATAAAAATAAATTAATTAACACACAAAAAAAGAATAGGAGATAGACTCTAGCAAGTGTACCTCAATCATTGCCCTAGGAGAGCAAAACTAATAACGTCCAATGTTTTGCTAACAATTCAAGTCCTGCCCCTTTCCCTGGGTAATTGGCAGTTAACTGTAAAATTCAGAATGCAATAATAAAAAATATTTCATCATCAAGGTTATATTATGTTAGCTTTACATTTTTCATTTACCAAGGCACTATAAGCAACCACAACAATGTCCTTGGACTTGCAGAAATCCAGCAGTTTGCTCTGATTGAGATAAGGATGACATTCTACCTGTGAACAGATAAAATAGAAAATTATCAGTTTATCTGAAATAGTAACATAAAGGGAAATTTTAAACAGTAAAACCAGCTAAATTTTAAAGGAAATATGAAATTCAAACCAAAAATACCATCATCTAGTAGATTTTATAGTTTGCTTCATTGCTTATTTTTATTTACCTGTCCTTTTAATTATTTTAAAGGCAATGGCAGGGGCACATTTAGCCAGGGGATATATTAGAACTAGCTCTGCAATATGGTGTGGTCCCCTTAAGCAACATAACATGCTACATCATCACACCAACCCACATAAGGACTGTTTAAAGCAGTGAATTTAATATTTTGTCCCACCGATGGGTGAATAAGTAGCATTTCTGTCAAAAAATCAGTTCTGTGACCAGACCTTTGTTGGTAAATAGCTTTCTGTTAAAGTAGAGGACACACAGCACAAAGGAGACAAGAAAGGCATCTTCTGGGCCTAGAATTTTAAATGTGCCTGAAAGCAAAAAGTTTTCCAAAAATCATTGGGGGAAAATGGGAAAACTTAAAAAAAAAAAATCCCTGATTAAACTTAGATAGAAATCAGAACTGAACATTTAAAAAACTATTAAAATCAATTTTAACATATGGTGTGTATAATAACTTCGAGATCATAATTATGAATAAAGAGAACATAGTTAGGCAGAATGGGCAGGAGAGAGAGGAGGGAGAAGAGGGGAGAGAAAGAGAGAGAGAAAGCCTTTTGTCCTGTGGATAGTGATTATCACAATCATCACTTTCTTTCTGCTTTAAGAGGTGGGACTCTATTGTTTCTGTCTCATGGTAATAATTATAATTTATGTTGAACTAAGATGAAAATATCATGTAGATAAGGTAAAAAGATTGTAGTGCAAACAATTATTTACAAATCACAAAGCAAAAACCATTAAAGACAAAAATCATCCAAGAATAGTATAGCTTGTTAAGGAGTATTGCATCCTTGATTGGACATTGCATTTTAACAATTTATGAATAATTGCAATGAATTAAAAAAACAAGTGCACCAAAAAGAGATCTTGCTTTTAATAATTTAGTGGCAATGATCAAGTCACATTGTCACTGTCACTCTGTGCTACACAATAGGGAACAAATTGGTTAGCACGGCATTCTAAGGACATGTTGTTGGCAAAATCCTTTAACTTTAATGCTGTCTAGCATTCAAATATAAATGATATCTTGCATGACGTTGAATTAGAAAAACAGTGATCAATAAGATAACAGACTGACAAATCCAGAACATCTTACAAAATCTGTTCAAATAGCATAGGAAAAATGATTAGTGATGATTTTAGAAAAAAAAATACATTAGGAGGAACAGGACAATATTCTATATTTTAACTAATATCTTATTCACATTTAACATACAAGACACTTGGGAGCATCTATGAAAATTACAAAAAGGACTAATGCTAAACAATAGAAGAGAATTGTTAATGCTTTTAGATACAATAATTAAATTTAAAGTTCCAGGACAATAAATTCAGCCATAAAACATTCCTTGCCAATTACTGTAAAGGGTAAATAGTCATATTCATCATATACTTACAAGAACTTCAGGAAAAAAATGCACATATGTATGAAGATACAGTTGAATATGCCCACCAAGTTTGAACACATGAAATGATGTAAACAATTTTGAGTACTGATGGAGAAGCATTGAGGATTTGCATTAGTCTTTCAAATATTCTAAATTTTTGAAAGTTGGTGATAGGAAGTTATCAGATATTAAGTTACATCATATCACCAGGCACAAAATAGTTATGGGTAACTTCCTCCTGCTTCCCTAGATCATTATCATAGTCTCCAGCTGACTTTTCCTGTAGCTAGGCAGCTTTTCAAGACACATGGAAGCAGGCCTTTAGTTATCTGGGTGGTGACACTGTAATAGAGTAGGCTAAGCCTCCATCTGTAATGTCAGCAACTTATATGAATTCCAGTTGGAGTCCCTGCTGATTCACTTCTGACCCAGATCTCTGCTCATGAGTGCATAGAAATGCAGTGAACGACGGGTCAAGACCAAGAGTCCTTGCTTCCATGTGAGAGACCTGGATGCAGTTTGTGTCTCCTGGCTTTGTCCTGGCTCAGTGACACCATTTGGGAATGAACCAGAAACGATGAAAGACCTCTCTCTCTTCATGTGTATGTGGTGTGTGAGTGAGTGTGTGTATGCGTGTTTCCCTATCTCTGTAACTTTGCCTTTTAAATAAATAAAATAAAAATAATTCAGTTATCTGAGAATCACACCAACTTTTGTCATCTGTTTTCTCCCATTTTTGACTAAGTTTTTATTAACTATCCATACCATGTTTTTGTGACATTGTTTCTTATATTCCGTGCCTTCTATTTTATTCCAACAGTTGGTAAATCAGGTATTGTCCAATGTATCCTTCATTAATATGGGAAAAACCCAGTGCCAAAGTGAGGTTTGATTATTTATCATGCTTTAGCTCATATTTTTGCCAATATTTTAGCATTAAAATCTCAGTTTTTCACCAAGACATTACCGCTTGCAAAGGCAATGGAGAATGCAATCACCCCTTCATTTGAAGGGTCTGCCTATAGACTCTTCTGTCTACACAGTAGATTGAGAAGCAGAGCCTCTTGTTCAAATGGATAGGAAGAAGAGAACGAAAAGCAGGATTGGAGAATTAGAGTGTTTACCTGGTTGCAAACAGGCTTGTACTTGAGGCCTGGTTTATTAAGAATCATCTCCAATTGCCTGCGGTTAAAATTGGAAACCCCAATGGACTTAGCCAATCCAGCATCTTTGCACTTTTCCATGGCCTAAAAGGAAAGATAATAAAGAGATATTTCCACAATTGGCTAAAATAATATAAGGTCAAACACTGTCACGTTTCAATGAAACTAAAAGTAATTGGTCCAAAGTGAAAAGCTAGTACAGAAATGGAGAAAATGGTGACAGTAAGAAAAAAAAAAACAGTAATTCCTGTGTCCAGCTTACGAAATCAGAAAAAAATACCATATGTAATCGCAAAAAAACGGATTTGCTTTCATTGCTACTAAATCTTATTTGTTTTCTCTGTTATATCCCAGTATTACCTTCCTCCATCAATACTCCAGCATATCATCACCACCAAAGGCATTAATTTCTACATCAAACAATGAAAATCCTGTTCTGAATTGTGACATGATACACCACCCTCTCCCTGATACATGTATCCCCATTATTTTCAATACTTACCTCCCATGTGTCACACAGATTCACCATGTCAAATATTAATTTTCCATGTTCATCTATTGGAAAACTATCTCCTCCAGGCTGGAATAGAAACAATCATTTTTCATTATATCACCAAGTTCAAGAACTCACTTCATTGTGAAACATCCCCATGAATTCAGTGTTGGCGAATTAAATTCCCAGAAAGTACATGCAGCAATATTAATATGCTTATATTTGCAATGTATACTGTGCATGAAGCAGTAAAGAAAGCCATTATGCTACAGACTTCCTTTGTTTCTCATTTATATGATGTGAATTTCGAAATGCTCTTTTGTAGGTCTCAATTGGGTACCATGAATTATGTTGTATTGTGTTCTACTTCAGAGAAATGCCTCTCATTCACTTTGAGTGTCCATACTTAAGTTCCCTTTATCTGCACCAATAATAGATTGCAATTTTGACCTAGGTTAAACATTCAATTTACCTCCTTTCCCTAAAAACATCAGGATCCTGTGGTGAGCATTTGGTCAAATGTATCAACATTCTGTTGGTTAATAATTTTAATGTTGCAAGGTACAGAGAAGCTATCAAATGTTAATCACTATAATTTAATAATTCCCAACAAGCATATATTGCTCTAATAAAAAAAAACTCAGTCAAAAAGTAAGTAAATATATAATAGTATAAGTGGTAATTACTGATAAAATTTTTTAAAAAATCTTAGGTTACTTCAGATCAGTAAGACTACTCATAGCTTAAGCTCTCCAGCCATACAACCTAATAAATTCTAGTACTTACACAAGCTTGAGTAGTTTATAGAACTTGTACAAAGTAGGCTTCTATGTTTACCAGTACCGATCTTCCATGGAAATGGTGATCATGCTGACAGCTAGAATGAAATAAATCTAAAGATGCTCACTGCCTACCTTCAGAGCTGCTGGGAAATGTATAATGTAGAGGTCAACATAATCCAGTTGAAGTTTTTTCAGTGATTCTTCCAGACTTGGTCGAACCAGTTCTGGTCGATGAAACATAGATGCAAGCTATAATGATTAAACAGTAGAAGTTGCGCTGATGAATAAAATAGCTAAACTTTTTGATTCTATAAATTAATATAGAGACTTTTAAACTAGTAAAAAAAGTGACAAATACTGAAGGAAAATACATTCTTTTTGTGCTTCATGTGTCCAGATATATTCCCATAATCTATTTCACTTATTTGGATACTATTCATAAATATATTGAACCATGGGTGATGTTATGTCTGAGATAAATATTTTATCAAGTAATGATAATTATCACTGTTTGAATTACATTTGATAGAGGATACAGAGAAAATTCCAAGATGTCAGAAGAGAACCAGACTGAAATATTAGAAATGAAGAACTCAAAGAAATCACATTAAAATGGAATGAAAAGTATTAATAAGAGAACAGAAGAAACAGGAGAAACAATAAAAGATCTAGAAGTCAGTTCATTTGAAATATCTCAAAATAAAGACAAAAAATTAAAATGAATGCTAATGGTCTGAGATTTCTTGTACACTATCACATGTATCATACTAAATGGTTAAAATCTGAAAGCATTTCTACTAAGATCTGAGACAAGACAAGAATGTCTACTCTCACAATTTTTATTCAGTATTATTCTGGAAGATAGCCAAATCATTATATATGAAAAAGACACTGGGTGATCCAAATTGGAAAGGAAGAAGTTAAATAGTCCCTGTTTGAAGATTTCATCGTTCTATACAAAATGTACCTGAGAGAGTCTAACAGGAGACTATTGTAACTAATAAGTATGTCATGAAAGCTTCAGGATAAAAACTCTGTAGCATTCTTAAATATACCAAAAATGATCTGTCTGAGAAAGAACATATAACATCAAACCTATTTACAGGAGTTTTAAAAAGTTAAATACTTTTGAGTACATTTAACCAAGTCTATGAAAGCTCACTACAAAGAAAATGTCAAAACCATATGAAAGAAACAGAAGAAACAACTGGAGAAATCCCCAGGATTCTTATACTTAAAGAATAAATGTTGTCAACGTGTCCATAATATACCAAGAAAGGCATATATTTAAAGCAATCTCCATCAAAATTTAAGCACATTCTTGAAAAGGGGCTGCCTACAGCACCCTCAGCCCGTATGTGCACCACTTTCTGGTTTGGCTGTTCCACTTCTAATCCAGTTCCCTGAAAATGCACCTGGAAATGCAGAAGAATATTACCCAAGTCCTTTGCATCTATGTAGGAGACCCTGAAGCAGTTCCTGGCTTCTGGTTTTTGATCAGCACAGGTTTTTACCACTTTTGGGGATATGAGCCAGGAGATGGAGACTCTCCCCTATCTCCTCCTCTCTCTCTTTCTGTGTCCCCCTTCTTTCTGTTTCTATCAGTTTTCCTTTCAAGTAAATAAATATATCTTTAAATAATTCTTAGAATTCATATGGTTGGGGTGGCTTTGTGAAACTGAAGCACCACTAGCTGCAACTTTGACACCCATTATTGGATATAATATATCAGATGTATGTTTTACAAATATTTTTCCCATTCTGAAAGTTGTTTGTTCACCTCATTAATTGCTTTTTAGCTATTAAAAGCACACATCTGATAATAAAAATAATACACCAAGTAAATAAGATTAATAATGCCAACAAAAGAACCAACAGAAATTGAAGAACAAACAAGAAATTGACAAAAGATATGACTAGATACTTTGCAAAAACAAATGACCAAATCATATGACAAAAAGTGCTCAGGAACATGAGAATAAATATCATGGTGAGATATTTCACTCCAGTTTAAATTGCTAGTATCAAATATTAACACTAATGAAAAGCAGAACGAATTGTAGACAATGAAATTTGATACGCTCTTGGGGTGAAATTTATGCACATATTATGTAAAACAATATAGAGATTCCTCAGAAAAACTAAAACTGAGTCCACTGTGTGACTAGCTTATTCACTTTTGGGAGATATGCAATAAAAGTGCAATCATCACATGACAAATATAGCTGTGCTCCCATATTTACAGCAGCCCAACTCACAATAGCAAAAATAAGTCAACTTTAACGTACTATATATTTCTTAGCTGTAAAAATGAAATGTCAGTATTTGTGATAAAACTGATGGAACTGAAGATCTTTGCACTGAGTGAAAAGCCACACAGACAAACGTTACATTTTCCCCTTACACGGGGTAGTTACTATGTTCATCATTAAAATTGTGTTGATGTCATGTTAATATGTATCCAACTAGTTAAAAACCTGCCTTCATTCAGTTTTATCATATTTGTAAAAATATCTTAATTTCCCCACTCCATGACCATTGTGAAAATCCTGCCTTGTGTAAATGTCATAGCCCTGTTTTCAGGATATAACAGTACATATGTGTGTGTGTGTGTGTGTGTGTGTGTGTGTATTAAGCAATTTCTGATCTTTTATTTTATCTTCATCTTTTATTTTATCCCTATTTTATCTCTATGAATAGGATAAAAGATCAGAAATTGCTTAATTTAAAAACAAATAGTAAATACTAAAAAAAAGAAAGTAAAGCAAGCAATAACAGTGTATACATAAGAAACATTCCTCATAAGCTACTTACAATTTCACATAATTTCCATTCATATACTTGGCATTTTGCTAATAAACACTTCATAATTAAAATCTATTGTACCTTGGAAGTATAGAATATGTCTTCTCTCTTCACAGTACCATCTGCAATCTTGCTACGGATGGCCTGACCTACCTCCTCTTCATTTTTGTACATGTAAGCAGAATCAATATGGCGGAAGCCAGCGTCTAAAGCAATTTTGGTTGCTTCCAATGCCTTACTCTTAGGAATCTAGAGGAACAACAAAATAATCTTTAATGATCCATGTTTGTTAAAGAACAAAAAAGAAAATTAAGCAAAT
This sequence comes from Ochotona curzoniae, assembly GCF_017591425.1. NCBI lineage: Eukaryota > Metazoa > Chordata > Mammalia > Lagomorpha > Ochotonidae > Ochotona > Ochotona curzoniae. The sequence goes on from NW_024466944.1 coordinate 169,387, forward strand.
CTTTTTTTTTTCAATTTATTTAAAGAATTTGAGAGGCTGATATTATTTAATGAAATCATATCAAGTCAGATATTAGATCCTAACACCCTCTCTTAATATCAGCCTTACATGTTTCATAGGTTTAATGTTGCTTAGGTACTTATCACAGCTTAACTTTTACCTGGCATTCTTGTATCTTTTTTTCTCCTTCATGCTGTTCCACTCAAAAGGACCCACATCCTGATAAATGATTTACCTAAGTCTTGCACAGGGTACAGTAAGTTTAAACTTTGATCAAACAGTTACATAACACAGTGTTATCTGGTCAAGTAAAATAAATTATGACTAAGCAGAATCTTAGGCATGAAAAAGTTCTCCCCTGGTGAATTGGAAAACCAAGTAAAATATGCAGTGTTACTCAGAAACTGAATAACTTCAAAATCCACGCCTCTTTCCACCTACCCTAGATCTGCTTTCTTTTGTCCCCTCAAGCACAAACAATACAGATTACCTCATCCGATGCATAGGTTCCAAAGCCCAGTGCTGGCATGAATTGACCGTCATTTAGTGCCACACGCTGAAGGTCGGGATACATTGCTTTCATTGCTGAGGCCAGGCACACTCTATTTACTCCTTCTGCTTTCACAAGAGTAAAAGGAACTCAATATTCAAATTGCCTGTCCAAAGTCTATGATACTGAAAGGGGTGAAGTTAAAGAAATATTTCTCAAATTCCACATGTGAGAGGAATCTGGAAACCAACTACTATTTAAAATATAAAAGGATTCCTGTTACTGATGAGAGAAACATTTACAAGATTTTCTCTGCTAAAGCATTGTACACATTATTACAAAGACTTATGTGACCTTTTACAAATACTTATTGTTTTTGTCAGATTTTAAATCTTCAGACACCTATCTTCCTGATTAATTTTTTGTTATGATTTAATCATTTCTATCCCGATGTTGTGTGTGTTATTTTTATGTCTTTCCTTCTTTTTTTTTTTTTTCATTTTGTGACACAGTTTCATGGTTTCTGGGATTCCCCCAACCCTTCTGCATGCCCTCCCCCCATGGTGGATTCCTCCACCTTGTTGCAGTATTACAGTTCAAATCCAGTCATAATTCCTTCATTGCAAGCATGTACCATGCATAGAGTCCAGCATCTTATTGTCCAGATAAATTCAATGGTTTCTTGGGGAGACCATTCCTGGTCTGAAAACAGAGCTGGCAGAATATCATCAGTCCAGTGAAAAACCATAACATAATATCCACAACAATTTCTAACATTATGGAGCTAATTGGCATGGTATTGAGTGACCAATATGTTAGAAAATGCAAGTTTCTAACCACACCCTGATGTCGGATCAGTGCAGCTCTGGCAGTGGCAGCCACTTGGGGAGTAAATAATCCAACATAAGATCTTTCTCTCTGTCTCTTCCTCTCTGTATATCTGACTTTCCAATTATAATAATAAAATCTTTTAAAAGAAAAGAAAAAGAAGATACTTCACCCCAATAACTAGTAGCAGCTTTGGCTGTGGGAAAATTCCACAGTCCTCTTCTTTGGCTGGGCTAGAAAGACATTCCTGCATTGGAGCGTTTTGTTTCCCACGGATAATAGTGATCCAACGAACCTTGAAAAGTGCCCTGAAAATCTTTAATTGGATGCTGATTTTTATATTTGCTCATTTCCTAATGCCTCTAAGATGAATTATGATGATTATTCTACTTTACTATTGTCATTAATATTCTTACTTGATCTAACTTTGCATCTATGTTTAAATCCTGATGCCTTATGTAAAGGATATTGAATTAATGCTCATGGCTGTTGGGATAAACTGAGGCTGTAATCCAATAATGGAGTTGTAGGGGAGGTATTTCGGAATTGATTAAATTTGCCTAGTTTCCTGGAATTTCCACACATACCCCGGAATAATCAAGTCACAATGAATTAAAAGATACAGATGTACTTGAGAAAGATTTTGGTCCCTCTCTACTGTCAGCTGTACTATGATCACACCAAAATGTATTTTGCCATAATATCTTAACAAATTGGGTTAGTTATCCAATATTGAACCGAAAGGCAAAATAAACCTCTTGAATTAGCTCCTTTGAGTTATTTTATAGCAATGACAAACTGACTAGCACAGCATATTTGGGAGCACATATAGCTTAGACTGAATCCAGTACTATCCATGGGTTCACTCATTCATTGGAGATCTTGTAATAGTGTAGCACCAATCAGGTCAAAAGACACTCAGATGGAAGTTGATATTTTTCACCTAGATTCACCAGTTTCTAACATTTTTTTAAAATGCACATCAGGTGAAGAAAACCAACAAAATTGGATGACATACTTATCCCTGATTCAATTTTCTAATTCTTTCACATCTGCTCCACTTCCCACTGACAATAGTTGATCCAATGAACCTTGGAAAGTGCCCTGAAAATCTTTAATTGGATGCTGACCAGCATAAGGAAGATTTTCTGAGTCTCTTTCTTCCCTTGTTTCCCTGTCTCCCTCTTCCCTCTCAATAAATACTGCAAATAAAAATAAACATTTACAAAAAAATGTGTTCATTGGATTTGGAACTTCTGTATGTAAGCTGGTAACCTCTTCATCAGAACAGTCTTAATTAGGGGCTGGCATTGCGGCATAGGCAGTAAACTGCTGCCTGAGAAACTGGAATCCCATATGAATGCTGACTTAAGAACTTGCTGTTCCTTTCTAATACAAATCCTTGTTCTTGTTCTTAGGAAAGCAGTGGAAGATGCTTTGTGCACTCATGTGGAAGAGCTGGAAGGAGCGCCTAGATCCTCACAACAAGTCTTGCCTATCTTTAGCCATGCAGCCACTTGAGAAGTGAAGCAACAAATGCGAAATCTCTCTCTCTCTCTCTCACTCTCTCTCTCAAATACATAAGATAAATTTAAAAATAGAATATATTAATTGTCTGGAATTATTTTTTCCAAGATAATGTGTTTGAGTTGTAGGCATTAGGGAGTGTTTATAATACTAGGATATCATCGTACCATTGTCACAATCATGTCATTAAGGGCATATAATTTTTCACAGATGATAGGCATTAATAGATGTGCTGATGTAGGAATGTACAGGTGATCAATATATAGATTGAAGAATGAAAGACTAAATAAAAAAGACACATCAAAATGGAGCAATAACTTTATTTATTAAATGATGCACTCAGTGAAACAATAATCCAAATTCTGTAATATGCTTTATGAGAGATATCTGTCCTTTGGTAATAAAAGATTTCCCACCAAGGGGCACACCATGCCAAAGAAAGGGAAAGTGGGTTAATGTAAACTTGACTTAGATAGTTAAATTAGGACTTTATTCAGATGTACCAGTGTCATGAGGAAGACACCTGGCCTTACAATCTATAGGCAAATGAAGTTAGTAATGTAGAGGAATTATGCTGTATATGGAACCATAATTGGCAAGAAAGAAAAAGATATCTGATAGAAATGGGAAAGAAGTATTATCAAAAAGTTTCTAAAACTTTCATTGAAGTTTGGGAGGACTTCTTCCTGAATTGTGATCACTCTTTGAAAGGTTGCTGATTTTCTATTCTTGGTCTAGTTCATTGTCTATGGAGAATGAAAGTTTGATTCGTATTTAGACAAGTCATGCTGGTAGTTATTTTGTTCAGGCAGCTCAGTGGTTTCTAAGTGTTCTTTAACTTGAAAATCTGGTTGCTTTACATTTCTGATATTCAGTTTCTGAATCAGAATGATTGTGACTATGCTGACTGCTGTACATGCAGTGGCCGTTGTGTACACATAGCACCGTATGCTACCAGAGGCTGTCTGCAGCATGTGCCTCTGCTGAAATGTACAGGAGCTTTGCTTCTCCAAACATTTGCTTCTCAAAGCATTTTCTCATAACATTTAATTGCAGGGCGAGTGTGTTGAATATATGCCAGATTTCATCTATATTTGGATCTGTATTCATTTTCTTTGTCCTGCTTTTATTTTGTATCTTTACTAAGTTAACTACAGAAATGGTTATTACTATGACTTTTCCTGTGAATCTTTACACCAAATCATTAAACTTAGAGATTTTCCTGTGAATGTGCAACGTTGGCTATGCTCTGTAGATAGCATAAGCTGGATCACAGTTAAGCCTAAGAATTAAGTAACCATGGTGTGTGGCAAGCAGGTATGAGGCTTCTTCCTGCCTTTTCAAAATTAAACATTCTGGGCCAGGCGCAATAACCTAGTGGCTAAAATCCTTGCTGTTTATGTGCCAGGATCCCATAAGGGCACCGATTCTAATTTTGGAAGCCCTAATTTTTAAGAAGCTCCTTGCTTCGCATCAGCTCTGTTTCCACCATCTTGGCCACATGGGGAGTGAATCAACGGACAGAAGTTCTTTCTGTCTCTCCTCTTCTCTGTATATCTGACTTTCCAATAAAAATAAATAAATCTTTTTAAAAATTAAGCATTCTTTGCCACGACCAGAGCAACATAAACATGTTTGGAGAAGGAGCAACATGCAAATGAGAAACTAAGAAATACAAAATGAAACTATAGAAGTGAATGACCAGAGGGAACCTCTTCCACTTTCTGAAGAAAGAGCCTTCTACTTAGAAGGCTCAGTGCCTCAATCTTTTATGAAATTGCTTGGGGAGTCAAATTACAGGGTTTGTTGTGGCACAAACATTATTGCTAAGACCCAGCCAGTGCTTAATGATCAGGAAGCAACAGTGTGACAAATGTACAGAAGTCAATATGTAACTGTCTCAAGGATACCCTTGGCAACCAAATGGAGGTTGCTTGCGAACCTCCATGTTCTGAAGTGACCATTGCTGGATTAGGATGAATATGTACATATGGAAAACATGTGTTTTGAACCACTTGCCATGGTAACATTTGTAATTGCTTGAATAGTAATCTGAGGATAAATAGAAGATGCTCCCCTTGAAACCCAGATGTTTAAAAATGCTACTGCTGGTGCTCGCACAATGGCTCAAATAGCTAATCTTCCTTCAAGTGTCATGATTCCATATGGGTGCCTGTTCATGTCCCAGCCTCTCCACTTTCAATCAAGCTTCCTGTTTATGACCTGGGAAAGCAGCAGAGGATGGCTCAATGTCTTTGGCCCCTGTACCCATGTGGGAGACACAGAAGTAGCTCCTGGCTCCTGACCTGGGATCAGCTCAATTCTGGCTATTGTGGGCTTTTGAGGAGTGAATCAGCAGATTGAAGATCTTTTTCTCTGTCTTTTCTTCTCTCTGTAAATCTGCCTTTTCAATACGAAATATATGAATCTTTAAAAATGCTACACTTTTGGTGTTTGTTTTTTATTTTTCTTACAACTTGGCTGAATTCACCTACCAATTCTGAACATATTTTGTTGGAATTTTTAGTAAAATGATTGAATCTATGTGGAATTGTCATCTCCAGAGATAATCTGTCGCACTCATTTCTGTTTGTACACATTTTATTTCTTCCTCTTTTGTAATATTGGTCTTAAACATCTAAGACTATACTGAATAAGATTGCTAAGAGTAGATACCCTTGTTTTGTTCCATATTTACTGAAAGTGCTTATGGCTTTTTCCCCAATCACACGGTATGAATCTGTGCTTGTCATGTAATAATGAGACTTTTTGTGTATAGTTAACATTCTTCTATCCATGATTTTTTATTACTTTTTAATTTCATGAGTCAGTGCTATATTTTATTAATTTATTTTAGTTTATTAATATGATTAGTTGATTTATCATCAATTCTGTTACGCTATACAGCGTACATTTTTATTTGCTGAATCATTTCTTCATCTCTAATTCCAGTTGAGCAAAAGAATTACATTTTTGTAGTTGCTGCTGTTACTTTGTTGTCAGATTCAGAATGCAAATATTTTTCAGAATTGTTTGCCTCTGTGTAGATGCGAGACATATGTCTACCATTTTTTTACTTTTTTAAAGATTTATTTTACAGAGGAGAGACAGAAAGATCTTGAGGTTCACACCTCAAGTGGCCTGATGGCCAGAAATGAAGCAGGATCCAGGAGTTCTTCCATTCTTCCACATGGATGCAGAGTCCCAAGGCTTTTGAGCATCCTCCACTGCTTCCCCAAGCAACAAGCAAGGAGTTTGATGGGGAGTAGAGCACTTGGAACACAAACCAGCATTCATATGGGATCCCAGTGTGTGCAAGGGAAGGATTTAGCCTCTGAGCTATAGCACTCAACCCCTGTTTTTTCATTAAACATTATTTGAAACATATATCAATATGGGTTTTATGGCATGTGTTTTCAATTTTGTTTTTAATTGTGGGATTGGGTGGGGAAGATATTTTAAAAAAGAATTGCTGTTATTCCTTTCTAAACTATGTGGCATAAAAGGACTTTGAAGTCAGCTATGTGTCAGTCCTCTCAAGTCCTAAGAAAATGAGTATGAGGCTAAAATCCAGCAATAAATGGCTGAACTCCACCTTATTGACTCTGCTTTGGAACAAAGAGAGGAGAAAAACAAATCGTTCAACTGAAGCAAGACAGTAGCTAGAACAGTAAAGACAAAAAACACATTCCACACTTTAAATTTACTATACACAAGGCGTGATTTTTTTGCATTTTATTTTAATGTGATTATATGATTATGATTGTAATATAACCTAATATGTGTATGTTGATGACTTATCCTTATTGGTACATTTACTGACATATACCCATGTGACATATGTAGAATCAAAACACAGAAACTATTTTATCATTTAAGTATCCAAGTTTACAACCGTAATTTAAAGTGTTTTGGTATTCTTAGATACTTTGAGAGAATGATATATTTTCAAATAATTCTTTGCACAGCATGTGTTTATATTTCCTACATCATTATTATTAGGCATTCTTATTACTCTCCTGCTGTAGCTATCTTTCTCTATCTCTCTCTCTCCCTCCCTCTTTTAGAAGTTTTCTTTTTGTACATTGGTAAAAGAAACATAGTTCCATGTAGCTCCTATCTGCACATAGTAAAGTTGTATACCTGGATAGAAAGCATGTATCTGTATTTAGCCAGGATGCACTGACTGTCTTGGAACATATCCACCATGAATGAGAGACTACACTATATGGATACCTCAGAAATAAAAAGATTCACAAGACAAAAGGGGATCTTTTTCTCTGGAGTTGTTAGTTCCAAATCAGGGGGGAAATGCACATGACTAAAAAAAAAATTAAATGCTTCAGTCACTAAAACCGTTGTCACTTTCAAACAGTGAAATTGTTAACCAGGCTTGGAAGGTAAACAGAAAAAAAAATTAATTAAATTATTTAACCTCCAGATTTGAGGTTTATCATACCATTGATGAAATTTAAGTTATTGAGATTATCTGTGCTCCTTAAGGGATTGATGAAGACAAAATAGTGTCCCAAATCCATAGGCTTTACACTTTCATGGGTGAATCACTTGGAGAGCATCATGGCTTGCCAATTTTGTATGGTTTTTCTCAGCTGAAGAAATGCTTTCGAAAAGCCTATTTGATAGCCATTGTTTTTTGAGATACAATGCATTTTGCATTGTTGGGCCTGCCTACTTTTATGTTTAAGAATTTTAAGAGACAAAAATCAAAACCTCAAAAAATGGAAAATATGGGTGCTAACATTTAGCTCTATTTTATCATTACATTGCTTTGTTGTCTTTATGTTTCACTACATCACCAAGAACTTTAGTGTTTCTCTTGATTACCAAGTAAAAATCCCTAAGACTCAACTTTGTCACTGAGATAAATAAGTGGAAAGTTATCCTTTATCTGAAGTTATTATTACTGTAGAACATTCTCTAATTCCAAGGTAGAGTTGGGTTAAGCCTCCACTTTTTAGTCTGTTAAATCTGACTTCTAACTTCTCTTCCAGATTAAATCCCCTCAACAGAGACTAATCCTCCTCCAAAGATACACGATACTGAAATGGGTGCAGTTCTGACCCATAAGCAGCTGGAACACAGATCCTAGACTGTATCCGTGGAGTAGTGCCTCACGTTTTGAACTCTGTGTTGTGAGACTTCAGCTTCCTGGATGCACTGGAAAAACAAAGACTGAAAACTCGTCACAAAGCGCCTTACAAGCTCATGGTTCCCACCCCTCTCCTGGTGCATTCATGGACCAGCTGCTGTCGTCTGTCACCAAAGTTCTGCAAGCTTCTATGCAAATCAGTGTTAGGGACTGACCATTCTGAATGCAACAAAGCAGGTCTGTAATACAAACAGCATCAAGTAAGAATCTTTAACAAATTACCACTTTCATTTTTCTCACAGTGATAAGAATCTACTGTCATGGTGGTTATATGCGCTGTGGATACGGCTATAGCTCAGAACCGCTAGGTGGCAAAGATCAACCAGAAGTGAGGTGCGTGGTCACCAGTATCTGAGATGTCTCCTACATTATGATCCATTTGCAAGCTCTTCAGGAAGAAGTCATAAAAGTCTCCCATGTTAATATTCATCAGCAAATGGGTAATTTGGATGCTCGAGAAGACTAGAATGAGAAAAATATACAACCCAAACTCAGTAAATACATTTCCAGCATATTTAAGATGTGGATTTTGTGAACTGCTATTACAGTAAAAATTAATTTTGTTTGCTTCCTGGTTTTAAAATCTGACTTACATTCAAGAGCCTGACCTTATGGTTAATATATTTAATCATACTCATTTTTCATACTACATAACTTGATGTTTAAATAAAGAACATGTATAAGAAATTCAACCATATTCCTCTGACTGAGCTGCATTTTTCAGTAATGCAAAGCACTACCTGACAATATGGTACATCAGATTCTCAAGTTAAAGAGAAATTTATCTTGTCTGCAAGCTGAAGAATCAATTTACGTTTTAAAATTACTGAAATTATTGAAGCAATAATCGATCTGTAATATCTTAGAAGGCAAATTACTCTTATAAAAATTACACAAAAAATTACACCAAAATACAATGGAAACAAAACAAAACAGAATTTCTCCCTAGAATCACTGGTATAGTAGAAATGCCCTCGTTTATATATAAATTGATAACGTTTTGGGAAAAAAGAAAGTAAAAATTTTGTTAGCATTTATTTTAACTGTAATGCTAGTCTCCATAAGTCATATCCAAAACAGTTGGAAATCACTGGCTAATACCAATGCTACAGCCCCTTATTAATTAAATGGAGGTGATACACTTAGCAAAACTACTTACAATTCAGCTGAAAAATATCGGAGATTCCTGTTCAGGCCTTCTAACACGTTCATGTCATCCGACGACAATTGAAAATCAAATACCTGTTAAACAAGCAGTTTTATTAAATTATTTTTCTGTTGCATATCTGTCGATCTGGAAAATCCTGAAAAACCCTCAAACATTTTGAGAGATCGAACAAACGGCTCATCAGAAACATTGATTGTGGTCCAGCGAGATGTGCCACTGCCTGCAGCTCCAGTATCCCATATTTACATCAGTTCAAGTCTGGCTGCAACTTTCCAACACAGTTCCCTGCTAACGTATCTGGGAAAGCAGCAGAGGCTGGCCTACATACTTGGCTCCCTGTTATGCATGTTGTAGTCCCTAATGAAACCAGAAACTCCTCAATTTAGCCTGAAAATGCTGTAGCCGTTGAGGTCATTTGAAAAAATGAATCGATCTCTGTGTCTTTCCATTCTGTTGGAAATTTCAAATGAATGAATACAATTGTTAACAATTAAATAAACATTGGGTATTAGTAAAGAAAATAAATCATGAAGTATATAGAAATTTCGCAACACTACATATTAAAAGGAATCTGGATTATTAATTTGGAAATGAATAATATAAAAGCTAAATTTGATATTATTTAAAGCAATATTCTTTCAGGAGAATGTAAAGGAAAATTTTGGAATAAATGAATAATATAGTAATGTTCTTTGATTCAGTTCACCAATAAAGAAAGAAAGAGAAAGGAATTTAAAAAGTTAACAATTTGAAAAAAAAAACATTACTTAGAAAACTGTCTCAAAAACAATGGAGAGTTTCAATTCAAAGTGTTTAGCCTCTAGGAAATTTGACTTTATTTTGAATGTAATGAGGAAAACAAAGAAAACAAAAACCTTGAAGAGAGTGCCTGTGGAACTCTATTTGGTAGGATGATCTGATGTGTCAGTGTATGAGAACCACAGTGACAATGAGACAGAGGATCAGAGCTCTCCCATCCAGCAGTTCATTTAAGAAATGTCTGCAAGAACAGTCCTGGGGTGCAAGGAAGCCAGGACCCTACAACTTATTCTGAATATTTCACAAGGGTCACAAGCATCCAAGCATGTGGCTCACAGCATGATGCCTTCTAGAGCATCCAGGAAACCTACATCTGAAGCAAGACCGAATCTCAAGCTCAGGTGTTTCAATATGTGTTTTGTGTATCCCATTTTATCCTTTATTTTCTTTAAGTACAGCATACATGACAATGGATTCTTGGATGTACTGCAGGTAATATTAACAAACATCCATTAGCTTGATGAACCGATTTAGAAAAAAGGACTTTAACACTTTCCTGGAAAATGCAGTGGAGTACCAGCATGTCTTCCTGTTAGGAAAAGACCTTTCATGAATCAGTTACAATCAAAGTTTAAGTAAATGAAGAGTAGGAGCATTTGATGACTAAAATACATCAGGAAGAGAATTAAAACTTTGATATAATTCATGAGAAAATGCTTGAACAGATGCATCCAAGTCGGAAACTAAGTCCAGACTATATAAATGCTATAGCATAATTAGGGAAATAATTCTGAATACTTCATTCATTAACCTAGGCTAATTTTCAAGCTAAATGATCGTGAGATGAAAAAAATAATCCTTGTCATATAATATTCTACATGGAATGTGCTTTGCCATAAAACTAGTTATCCTAATCATAAAACAAAGATGTCTTGATTGAAAACAGAGACACTGGCAATGGGTTAAAATGGGCAAAGATTTAAACAGGTGCTTCATAAGGCAGGGAAATTAAAATGAAAACAACCGATGAATATGTAACCACATAAATATTTATGCAGCACAAACTAAAATAATAATAATTTAAAAAGCAAAAGTCACCCTATCTAATATTATAATTCAGAAAATAAAGAAAAATATCATTGCACAAGACCATGAAGTGTATTGCAAAATGTAATGCTGAAACCTTATTTTCCGTTTTCTGTATTATCTTGATTCTCTTATCATGATGTATCAAAAATACACAGAAAATTGAAATGCATGAGTAAAATCAGAGAATAGACTTGGTCCAAAGGTCTTGATATCTTGCAAAGAAGCAATGGTAAATTGCAGGATTACTGATACCTACAGCCCCATGCCCTCATTACCTGAGCATTCTGTTTGATCCGCTTCTCACTGAAGCTCTTGGCCAAGACCACAACCCCACGCTGCAGCTGGTAGCGAAGGACAATCTGGGCTGGAGTTCGCTGGTACTTTTTTGCCATAGAACAAATCATCGGATCATTCAGGAGAATTGGAGAATTCTGATCCACCCTGGAAAGAGAAATAGGAAAGCTGAACTTGTTGAGCTGAGTATTTAGTTCCATATGAGGCTCTGAAAATACTAAACCATCCAATCTATACCAGTAATTTTTAAGATTGGTCCTTATCTGAAATGTTTCTTGAAATGCGAATTCTTTCCTCCCCTGAGGTAGGAAATAATTAATTATTAAAAAAAGTATTGTACAACAAATTATATTTCAACAGAGGCATTTGAGGTAGATTGCTGTCTTTGTTGTATGTTTTGTTTTGTTTCCTACCATTTTGGATTTCGATTGGACCCCAGAGCACCATAAGCGACCAGAACTATTTCTTTGGACTTGCAGAAATCCAGTAATTTTCTCTGGTTGAGATAAGGATGACATTCTACCTGTAGAGACATGATATTAAAAACTATCAAATTTCATGAAACACAAAGGGAAACATTAAAAAGTAATAGTAGCTGAATTTTAATAAAAATGAAAGTTAACATCTACTAGGACTTTTTATTTGATTCAAGCACAATATTTGAAAGGAAAGGAGAGACCGAGATTTTTTTTTTTTAACTTCTGATTCACTTGCCCAAATAACCACAACTGCCAGGGCTGAAGCCTGCTGATTCCTAGAGCCCCCAAATTCGTATGTTTCACCCACATTAGTGTCAGGGACTCATACACTTGAACCATCATAGAAGACATCTTATGCACATTAATAAGAAGTGGTGTTGAAAATGGAGCAGGCAAAAGCTGAATTGACACCCATATGGGATACAGGCACCAAAACTAGTGTCCAGCATACTGTATCATAATGCTAGCATCCAAGTAAGGATAACTTTTTTCAATTAAAGAGAAAATTTACTGTGACATTTTGAAAGCAACATATTGGATATTTTATGCTGAAACTGTAAAAACATGGCATTCCTCAGAAGAAACAAATCATGCGTTAGATAACTTGACAATGCAGCGGTTAAAAATATATACTCATATCAAGGAGCTCTGTCTATGACCTCCTTAACAAAGTGACCAAAGAACACATCACTAAACATGTGACAAGCTCTATTTCCATGCTTTTTCTAGGGATACTATTTATTTAATTATTTATTTAGTTTGCTGCTTGTTTACTTATTTTTCCCCTTCCATGGGGATAAAATTTAATGAATGATCCATTCTAAGATCATGACCATTAATGCAATATTAATGAATGACCATTAATGCAATATTATTTCACCTCCAAATTCACAGAATATTGGAACTGACAAATTTATATTATAACAAAACAGTAAGCTGAGAAATTCAGAACCTTTGCCAAAATCTGACTAAATCACACAAAAAAACTGCTAACCATAAACTATGAAAACTATCATGAAGATTTCCTATTTATATTACAACATCTTTTTGCTAAATAGTGTTAAGAGTTTCAACAAAATATTGCATTTATGTACTAAAAAATTAATGCACATGGCTATCAACTTGACATCAAAAACCAAGCATTTTTTTTATTTCAGGGGAATATATGGAATATCTGTATTATCAAACTATCAGAGTATATGAAAGTTCCTAAATAATTGGAATGAAACTAATATAAAGTCATATTAGTTTTATGATATCTTACTGAAAATAAGAGTTGTGCATCATTATATCAGTCATTGATTCTATATGTTTTTCAAATATTATTGTTAGATAATATGTGATGACATGTAACGATGCATATAATAAATGAAATTAAACCTCTGATTTGATGACAGAAACCAGGAAGAGACAAAGATTAAAACAAGCTGAAGGATCAGCTTAAGTTTTGGTAAAATTCCATGAGTGCTGATGTTAGCTACCCTATTGTCCCCCAAATAATGTCTCCCCTTTCCCTTATATTAATACGCTACAGTTATCTTCCCTGTATATGTCTTTCCAAAACACATGAAGGAACAATGAACAAGAGGAACCATTGAAATCTCTAAATGCCAAACAAACCCTTACCACTTATCTGCTAGTACATTCACTCTGAATTTATTAATTGCTCCCTAAGTGTTTTCATGGCCTTCCTTCCTAAACACAATGTCTTCCACAACACCTTCAATAATCAATGCTTCTGGTGATCCTCCATTGGATTTCTTCATTGATCTTGGATAAATTCATTGTCTTCTCCCAAGGTTTGATCCTCTAGTATACTAGCATTTTTGTCATTTTACTTTTGCAGATTCCTATATATTTCAACAGTAGTTTCCTAAACGTTTCACTATAACATTAATAGATAGAAAATGGAAGCTACATTTCTCTTTTTTTAAAGGTTCTGGCTGCAAAAACTTCCGTTAATCCAAGTAAGTGAAACAGAAATGGGGGAATAAAATGGATATGTGACAGCAGAATTGGAGGAAAGAAATGAAAAATTGAAGGAGGGAAGTCTGAGAATTCACACCTGGTTGCACACAGGCTTGTACTTGAGTCCTGGCTTGTTCAGAATCATCTCCACCTGCCTGCGGTTGAAGTTGGATACCCCGATGGACTTGGCCAGTCCCGCATCCTTGCACTTTTCCATGGCCTAGAAAGAAAGATAGTGAGGAATGAATTCTTATGTTCTACTTGGAAAAGCAGAGAGATGAATGTACAAGAACAGAAGACTGCCTGCTTTTATTGCTTCAAATTCTTCTCTGTTGCTCTCTGTTACATCAAAGTATGCTGTTTTCCCCCCATCTTTCCTGCACTACAACTTTTAACATAGTGGCAAGAATATCTGCATCCAAACCACAGTATCCTATTTTTCAAAGTTGAATTGGGAGTTTTTACTTCCTCTTGTTGCTTCCTCTGTACTCACCTCCCAAATGGCACAGAGATCCACTGTGTCAAATATCACTTTTCCATTCTCATCTGTTGGAATTAAGTCCTCACCAGGCTGGAACAGAAGCAGTCATTTTTCACAGTGTCAGTATACTCAGGTCTCCAGTCCAGAACAATATATCCAGACATATTTAGGCTTGAAATATGTGGCATAGTCTTCACATGCTTAAATTTCAATACAAAGTAGTAAATAATGTTCTGTTCATACCTGCTGTGTATTAACCAATACAAGTTCCCAGATTTTAATGGTGACACAGTTATATGTTACTGTGTATTCTTATGTCTTTCCTCTAGAGAAATATATGTTTCATTAGGTTCAATAATAGTTACATGGTCTTAATCACCATTTACTAATTTTAACCTTGGTGGTCAAACAGCATGCACTTATAAGGTAGAAGTTAAATCAAGGTTCTGTTTCAGAAAAATATTAGAAGATACAGGAAGCCTATCAAATATTAGCAACCTTTAGTTTAGAATTGCTCCACAGTCACATGTGCCACTAATGAACAGGCTCAAAAAATAGTAATATAAATGTGATACTGCAGGGAAATTCATTGGGACCTGAATATTCCCTAAGGCCATATCAAATGAGTGTATCTACTCATAGCTGGGAATCCTCCATTTACACCACAGAGTAACATACATTGATAAACTAGTTTGAACTATGTCTATAAATTTCATCTATAGAACTTTTATAACTTCACCAGAATCATTTACTCATCCATGATAATTATGGTCACGTTGGTAGTTAGAGAGAAAACATTTGATAATCACCTACCTTCAGAGACAGTGGGAAATGAATAATATAGAGATCAACATAGTCCATTTGAAGTTTTTTGAGTGACCATTCCAAGCCTGACTGGACCAGCTCTGGTCGATGGAAAGTACACCAAAGCTATAGAAGTTAACAGTGGAGGGTAGAGAAAACAAATTTGTTAGCCATATTTGTTGGTTCCCTTCATCTAATGTGGAGTCTTTCTTGCGAGTTTAGAAATGCTGAATGCTGAAGGAAAATGATTTTCCTTTTTCAGTTTTCTATTTTCTTATCTATGACCGAAACCTCTGTTGTTTCTTTGCTAATACTCACAAACACACCAACCCATGCTGGATATTCCACCAGAGATAAATATGTCATAAAGCAATGATAATAACAGTTGTTTGTGTTATATGTAAAATAGCTTCAAAGAGAAAATATTTAGGGACATTGGAAAAGAACTACAGAGAAATATGAAAAATTTTAAAATATCTTTAGTGATGCCAATTAAAAGTACACTGGAGAAGCCCCTAAAGGACTGAAAAGACAGAAAAAGGAATATATGAGGAAGTCAAAAGCAACATTGAAACATTTCCCTCTAATGAAAAAACTACCAATCAAAACTTTTGGGATACAGAAAAACTAGTGTTAACGAGAAATGTTATACCAATAATTGCCTACATAAAAGTATGTTCAAATCAGAAAATCCAGAAAAAGTAGATACATTTCTGGATACACATATTTTAATATACATGTGTAAGTATAAATATATATATATATGTTATATATAATATATTTTATATGTGCATATATAAAATATAACATATCTTGAATCACAATGACATAAAAAATCTATGTAGACCAATAATTAAGATTGAGACGGAATCAGTAATAAAAATTCTCCCAAAAAAGGAAAGACCAGAGCTAGATGTTTCATTACTGAGTTCTATCAAAATTTAAAACTTGAAAACAAATCCATAAGTCCAAAATCAACTGATTTTACAAAAAGATTTTAAAAGTTTTAAAATCCTTTTTTAAAAAATCATTCCATAGAAAAGACACTTGCATTGCTTAAAGACCATACCCAATTCAACTCATAATGAAGTAAAAATCTACAGATCTGGACATGACAACTGCTGGTGGAAATACTGTAAGACAATGGCCTAGGTATAACTGCATAGATAAGACTCCAAAAACACAATTAAATGAAGGCAAAAATAGACAAGTGGGATTTTATCAAGCTAACAAGCTTCTGCACAGCAAAGAAGAAATAAAAAGTAAAAAGAAAATCAGCAAAACAGAAGTTTTTTTGAAGCTATACATCTGATTTAAAAATAATACAAAAATCTATCAGGAAATCAATATACTTAACAATAAACAATACAATTAAGAAATAAGCAAGCCATATCAATTGGAGAAAAGAAAAAAAATGTTGAACTGATACATAAAAAATGTTTAGCAATTAAGGACATGAAAACAAAAGCCACAATAAGGTATTTTCTCACTTCAGTGAGAATGACCGTTATCAGTAATAATAGCAACATACAAATAATTACCAGATTGAGTAGAAAGAACTCAACTGTGACAACATACCGTGTATCCTAATATACCATAGAAGTGAAATTACCATAAATGTTGCGAAAAATAATTTGTACACTCATGAAAATGCAAAAATGTATATACCAAGTGATCCAGTTAACTGAAAATGTATCCAAAGGAATCAAAACCAGACTACAAAAGAGATATTTGCACTCCCAAACTTAGAGCATCCCAATTCACCATGGAAAAATATATATATACATGAACTAATTACTAGAAGAAGCAAATGTAGTACGTGTAAATGGTGGAATATTATATATAAAAAGAGTGAAATATTGTTATTTGCAACAAAACGAATGAAATGGAATATCCTTATACTAAACAAAATAAGTCAGACTAGAAAAGACAAACAGCACGTGTTTTCATTTATTATGAATAGAATATAAAAATTGTGTGAATGACCTACTATTTGATAGTGCATGGGTAAAATATTATCATTACTGAACCGTGATATCTGTGATAATATGCCCTGCTTCATCACTCTAGAATCATTGCCATGAGCCCCTATTTTGTGATATTTATACCCTTTTCTCAAAGAAAAAGATGGTTCATTTGTGTATGTATACACTATGAGGTTTATGTAGAAATGCGTTTAAAATTGCTAATTCTTAAATCAATTTAAAAGTTAATAAAAAGAATGTGCAAATCAGGTGTGAAAAAAGAAAAGTAATCAACAATTGTATACAAAATTATGCAATTATATTACATAATTACATAGTTACCCCACACATCACATTTATTTTATTTTTATTGGAAAGTCAGATTTACAGAGAGAAAGAGAAGCAGAAAGACTTCTGTCTTACTGGTTCACTGGTTTACTCCCTCTAGTGGCAACAATAGCCAGAACCGAGCCAGTCTGAAACCAGGATCCAGGAGCCTCTTCTGTGTCTCTCACAGGGATGCAGGATCCCAAGACATTGGGTCATTCTCTACTGCTTTCCCAGGCCACAAGCAGAAGGCTGGATGGGAAATTGAGCAGCTGGGACATGAATCAGCACCCATATGGGATCCCAGCATATGCAAGATAAGGATTTAACCACTAAGCTATTACCTTGTGCCCATATTGCTTTAATTAGCACACTACATATCAAACACCATACCTTGGAAGTTAAGAATATGTCTTCTCTCTTCACAGTACCATCAGCAATCTTGCTGCGGATGGCCTGACCTACTTCTTCTTCATTTTGATACGCGTAAGCAGCATCGATATGGCGGAACCCAGCATCTATAGCTATTTTGGTGGCCACCCCAGCCTCACTCTTAGGAACCTAGAGAAGCAGACAAGAATACTATTTTGGGGTGCAGGTGATTAGAATCAATTTAAGCATCATCAGTGACCTTCACAATTTTGTTTTTTCCTCTCATGTGTTAGAATAATTCTCTATTTTAAGGGGATCCATTCATCTCAGTTAGCCTGTATCTTCCCCAATTAATAGCAAGCGGTAGGCAGCTCAGCAATCTCTTCATCCCAGTCAAGTACATTGATTATTGCCATCAAATGTGCTCAGGAATGATGCCAGGTTTACTGATCTGATGGATGGATTTACAGGACACAACGAAAGTTAATATCTTGCTTTTTATTTATGTACTGTGCTTTCTAATGAAAGCTAACATCAGGGAAAGCAAAATGAAACCATATACTAAATGAATTCAACGGGATCCTTAGTGAATTCTCTCCCAGTGAAATAAAATGAATATCTTTAATTCTGTCATAATTGAATTTGCAATCATTTGCAAAAGTATCAGTAATGACAGCTATTTATATAGATTTTCCACTCCTGATTTTCCATCCAGACACGCTGAGATAGATATCCTCCGCTACCCTATAAGCATATCACAAGCAAAAACAACCACACTACATTGTCTGTACAGGCATTTTAGCTACAGCCACCATCCTAATAAACTTGAAGTGTGAAAGAATGTAGGCTTCCTGCTGAAAATTAGAGCTTATATTGAACACAGATAGTTAAATATGCAAGCAGTAACTATGCAAATACTTGCTACAGACATTCTGTCTGCTCCCACCTCCCCCAAACAAAAACATAAAACTAACAAAGAGAGGAGTATGAATGCCTACTAATGGGATTCGCATTTTCACACAAGAGATCAGCCATATCATATGAAAGTTTGTAACATTTCTATAAACAGGATACAATGAGATCACACATCTATAAAAGAAACACAATGAGGCAACTTCCATAAGCAAGATAGAATGAGAACACAAATCCTGGCTTTCCAAATTTGAACAAAGACTTGAAAATGTTGGTTAAAGAACAAACAGATAAATGACGCAAACCCTTTTTTCAGTTATTTTAAGGATTTAACAGGTTTGCTTTATTCAGTGAAACAGTGATGAAGCAAATAATGTGTGGGAACTCAGAAATTTATCAGTACTGTTTCTTGATTTGGTGTACTTGATCCTTCTCTCCCCTTCATCCCACTTCTCTTTGAAGAACTACGAAGTCCTGCCACATGTCTTCAGAATATCCCCAGTAATTCAATAATGTTTCACAAGAATAAAATGGAAATCCTATAATCTGGTGTCATTCAATCATCCATCAAGCCACGGTATCAGTGTGCAGAATCCCCTCCATGATGCTCGACTTTTATTTCATAAGACCAAACATCATTCCCCTTTAACTGCAACACTGGTTAACAAGGACCAACAACATACCTTCGCTCTGATTAGGTCTCTATTTCCCTAAGGTATCACTGCATTTTCTTTCAGGTATGTTTCCCAGAAATAAGAATTAAACATGGAAAATTCTACATGGATCAGATCCGGGAATTACTGAATGGTGGTTAAATTTAAACAACATCAAGACAGTATTATTGTCTTCATAACCTTTGTGCTTCCTTTCTACTAACAAAAATTCAATCTCTAGATCATACTTTATTGGAAAAAAGCATGTTTTAAATTATAGGAAGAAGCAGGGAACCACTCTATTTGAAATGAAGCCAGGTGAGCAAGCTAAGTAACAGTTTTGTTGAGTAGTGGCTTTATTATCAGCTGTGACCCATGGTATTTGCCAAGCAACAAATAGTGTGACTGAGTTCAGACTAGGAGAAATGGAGAATAAAATGAAACTTGAATAATCATGCAGCAGCTGGGTGACTTCACAGCTCAGATAACTTTCCACCCTTTCTAAATCTATCTTCCTCTGTCATCTCAATCGCAAAGCAACAAGGCTTACCTCTTCAGCTGCATAGGTGCCAAAGCCCAGTACAGGAATAAAGTGACCATCATTTAACGCCATGTGCTGGTGTTTGGGATCCATTACTTTTGTTTCCTCTGACAAAACACCTTCTGCTTTTTTCTTCTGCCTCCACAGGAATAAAAAGAAGCCGATGTCCCAAGCGCCTGTCTAAAGGTCCATGACCTTTGGAAGGAGGAGTAAAATCAAAGTGCTATTTCACACTTGAAGAAATTCATAAAATCAATTCATTGTATTGGATGAAAGAGACTTTTTTAAATCGGTTAAAACAAGAAACATGACACGGTCCCTTTAGAATCAAATGTTACTTTAAGCAATTAAAAAAATTGATTAATTATTTACTTTGTACAATACAAATCTTCAGATGTCTATTCTCATTGCTTTATTTTTCAGAATGATATCTCTGTTTACACATCATTTGAAACAATTTCCTTACAAATGGGCACAAATACCAAAACTTGTCAAGCTCAAGCTTTTTCAAACATTGCCCCTCAAAAAGCAGAAATGAAAACAGAATGCTGCAGTGAGATGGTGCTGAGAAGCATGTTCAAGTGATTGTCTGCAAGGATACAAATACGATCAGCTACTTCCTCAAGCAGTCCACCTTCGGAAGAGCTGAACAAGCCAGTAGTATGTTTAGCTACTGAACAAAATGGAAATCCCATAAACCAACTAGGCAGGAGGGCAGGAGGGCAGGAGGCAGGTACACAGCCATGGCTGCCCCTGCTCCTTCCTTCCTTGCTGCAAACTGCGAAGTCTAGCTTCACTGACAATGGTCAGAGGTTCCTCCACAACTGCCAGCATTGCAGACCTGAAGCTCAGACTGTGGGAAAATCTGTCTGCCCTGGCTTTAAGTCCACTGAGAAAGGCATCAAACATTCTCGGAAAGGTACACCAGTCTAGAGAGTCACAGCAGTGGTGCCATGGAGTTTGGGGCAACACAGGACTCTCTACCACATAGACTTTGGTGATAAACGGTTGAGATAGACTTTTCCTAGGTCTCCGAAAATAAGGAGGCCTTTGCAGTCACAATCAGCAATCAGATTCTTTTCCCTTAATCTCCCCCTTCTTCCAACCTGCTGAAAATCTCAGGGGCAACTGATGTGGCATAAAACTCTAATTCTCCACCTAGAGCGCTGGCATCCATATGGTTGCTAGTTCATACCTTAACTACTCCACTTCTGATCCAGCTCCCTGCTTAAGATATGGAAAAACAAAGGAGGACGGTTCAGGTTCTCAGGCCTCTGTACTCATGCAGGAGACCCAGAGGAGGCTTCTGGTACCTTGCTTTAGATCAGTTTATCCTGGCCATGGTGTCAATTTTGGGAATGAACTAGTGGATATTGAATATCAGATTCTCTCTATTTCCCTACCCTCTCCTCTCTTCTCTCTCCTCTCTGTATGTCTGCCTTTCAAATTAAAATAAATCTTTAAAATAAGAAAAAAAATGCACATTGAAGCTGTGTTCCCATGTACTCATTCAGTCTCACCACAAAGGAACAGTTTCCTGATCTGAGGATCTATCTCACAGTGGGTTTGAATGGCAAAATACATAGTAAGTCGGTGCTCTGGTCAGTAAAGGTACAGAACTGTAGGCTCCAACATCTACGCCTTCTGTCCACAGTAGACAGAGGTGCTTTACCACCTCCATCTGCCATATCACACTGGACTCTAGCTGCAGACATGAACTTTACTCCTTGAATCCAACTGGCCTTCCTCATTGGAAATCCCAGGTTGGCTCTTGGTGCTGAATCTAAACATCTAACGGGACCAAAAGCTGCTTGTCCTGCTGTTACAGAAGAAAATTCTTCCTCACAAATCCACTCACCGTCGTGAAGTGCATCTGTGGGTCCCACATCCTCTACCAAATGTCGAAGGAAGTAATGAATATTTAGGTCTAGACAACCCCTAGAAGTCTTTAAATCCACCCAGCCTGAGGTTCAGCACTTCACTTACTTACAACTCTGGTACCTGACAAGGGACTGACTTTTAATATATGAGCCAGGCACAATCACAACATCAGTATGATATCATCCAAACACTTGAGAAGTGCGTCATACCAGTCCCCCATTATCTCTCTCTCTTAAAAAACAAAAAAAAAGCAAACAAACAAAAATGGAACCCTAAATGACAGCTATCTGAGTGACTACCCAGAGGCACATGAACAGCCAGAATCCCTATTATAGCTACCAACAACTAAAGGAAAGTTCATGCATGCATGAATATTACTCTTAGCTCTTGAATTCAACTGGTAGGAAGAATACTATACTAACTGGAACTGAAACCTAGAGGTATAGCTCAAGAATAATACCTTCTTCAATAAGAGTCATCCTTTAGAAGTGACAAAATCAGGTTATATCACAACTTGAAAAAGCAGTGTAGGAACATAAAAAAATACAACAAGGAAGCCAATATGACTCCCACAAAGAAACATAATAATGCATTAATATTGGACTGTAGGGCCAGAGCAGTAGCCTAGCAGCTAAAGTCCTCTCCTTGCATGCACCAGGATCCTATGTGGAAGCTGGTTCTAATCTCAGCAGCCCCACTTCTTATCCAGCTCCCTGCTTGTGGCCTGGGAAAGCCATCGAGGATGACCCAAAGCCTTGGGACTCTGCACCCATGTGGGAGACCTGGAAGAAGCCCCTGGCTCCTGGCTTCAGATTGGCTCAGCTTCAGCCATTGCAGCCGCTTGAGGAGTGAATCATCAGATGGAAGATCTTCCTCTCTGTCTCTCCTCCTCTCTGTCTATCTGACTTTCCAATAAAAATAAATCTTAAAAAAAAGGACTGTAAATAGATGGATGTTGATGAAATCCCAGAAATAAAATTAAAACATATCTGATCTGGAAGACAAGGCCTTTGGAAGTGTTCTAATCATACAACAAAGAAGACAAAATAATAAAGAATGAAATAATTTTCAGCATTTATGTGATACCCACAAATACCCAAATACCCAAACATTAGGAATAAATGAAAGAATATAAAAAAATAAGCCATAGAAAATCCAGTCAAAAAAATAACAGCAAGAATTTTCCATTATTTGGTAAGTTATGGAAACCTAAATATCTGAAGCATATAGAAACCCAAAAATAACTGATCAGAAAATATCTACAGCTTGATACATATGGTCAAATATTCAAAAAAATGCACAATGCGTATCTTAAATTTTGTGAAAGGAAGGACAAATCATTTCTGAAGATACTTTTAAGCAAACAAGCCATACAAACCAATAAACAATACAGATAAAAGGTCCAAGATCTACTGCCCCAAATTATGCAACAGAGGTCTCATTTGTAATAAAAGTGAGCTAAAAACCTCTAAGGAAGTCAAATTTTAAAGCATTTGTCACCATCAGGCGTATCTTACAAATGACATTTAGGGATGCACTACATGCAGAAACAGGATAGCATCAAACATTGTAAAAGGATGAGAATGCAGAAAATCTCCTCCCAAATAAACAGCATAGATTCAAAACAAACAATAGAAGCATTTTTGGAAAAATTCAAGATTAAGTATTATTGCTCAATAATAACCTTGAATGTAAGTGGACCAAATTCCCCAATTAAATGATACACACTAGTTGAATGAATTGACAACAAAACCGCAATGTAAATACACGCTGTCTACAAGAAACACCTCACCAGCAAAGATACAAACGAAGTGAAATGAAAAGGATGAAAAAGGTATTACATGCTAATGAAATTCAAAAATGAGAAGCGAATGCCATCCCAGTATAAAACAAAATAGATTTTAATCAAAATCTTGAAAGAGATGAGAAATTCACTTGTAAATAGTAAAGGGATCAGTAAAGCAAGATGAAAAAAACACTGTTTTTTCTCGTGCCATGGAGTGTAATGAGTTAGATGTCTATTAGGTTCAGTCTGTTGCAGTGTAGGTTAGCTCTGGGCTTTGCACACTGAATTTTCTTGTCCAGTGGACCTGATGACTAATGATAGTGAGATGCTCAAGTCACCCGGTGCTACATGTTGGAGTTTATCTTTTGCTTTAGATCTATTTCTTGTTTTTCAAATTTAACTGGCTTCACAAGCTTTAGCGTATATACATTTACAGGAGCCACATCCTGCTGTATTGGTCCCTGGAGTCTTATTTGAAAAGCTAAGCTGGAGGTACTAATTTAGAAACTGTTGATTTAGATTTAGAAACTGTTGATGGCATTTTAGGAGTTCAGGATACCTATGATTATTAAAGTGAGTGATGAATATCAGAAAGAATTTGCAGATGTCTTAGGATACATCAACCTCATCATTTTTTATACTTTAAAGCATTGAACAGTTGCATAAAAGCTAACAGTTATATATTTCGTTGTATATGTCTTAGCTAAAGAGAATGACATGAAAAGAACCTATTCTGCAGGGTAAGGTAACCATAACAAAATTAGCATTAGGTTTAGATGTTTGGAGGCATACTTGGATCATGATTAATGTCAGTGGCACAGTTCCTTGGCATAGTCTCACCTTTTGAGAAGTTTGTTCATATACACCTCTAGTTGAGATTATGTTGCTAAGGAGCATGGATTAGCTGGAAGAGAGCACTCAGTCACCAGCCCCTTACTGCTTCTTGCATTATAATGCACTTTTGTGCTGGAAGTCATAAAAAAGGACTCCACTGTCAACATTCACTAAGAAAGGTGAGGGGGTGGATTTTGGTGTCCCGCAATATTCAAACAAGAGAAATGTGCCATGAATATGAGTGACTATATTTCTAGAATACTAAATTTGAGATTTTTTAATGCTATTTATAGAGTAAAGGTTAATTTGCTTCCTTTGTGGTAGTAAATTCTGACTAATATTTGTGAGCATTATAATTCTTGTGACTATAATTTTTAAACTTTTTATAATTTGTGTCTTTTTTGTGCCTCTAATAAATAGGCATAATTTGTTGAAATTTGTCAAGTTATAGTTCTTTTATACAGAACACACAGAATTAAAAATTTGAACATAGTTCTCTTACTTAGCTACACCTTTCAATAACGCAAAGTGACGAATAGTGCTCTTACAACAAAGTTTTTGGGGAAAATAGGAATATGTTTAGTTTGACTAGAATATATTCATACATTATTCATACTAAAGCAGAATTTAAAGGGCATAGGTTATTCCTGGCAATTTAATGATTGCTACTAACTCTTCAATTGTTAACCCATTACAAAATGTAAGATTATTTTACCAAGAGAGAAAAAAAAAGTCATTAATAAGATGGAGTTCAATAGTCAAATGTTTCCCGTCTAGTTTGTTTATTTCTGCATTTCATAATAACTGAAAATAGAATGACAACAATGGATTCTTAGTGCATTATGTAATGACAGCAGGAATTATCCATTTCCTGGCTCCTGGTGATTTTGCATGATTTTTTCTCTATTCATTTTATATATACTAAGAAAACACTAATAATTATAGCATATCTGCAAATTCTAAATTTATGCAATTTTGCATCATATTAATCTCTAGTACATTATAATGATTATGGCTATCATGAATTTGAAAGCTCACAGGTAGCAGGACTATATAAACCATAATGCTCTCAACTTAGAATTTTTTTTCTCTTAGATTCTATAACCTGAGAGCACAATAGGAGAATAAAAATACATTTTTGCCTGTGAATTATCTATTTACCATTCTTATCTATGTAACTTATGTAAGTCAATTAGAATACACCACTTACATGTACATGCAAAGCAGGCAACACACGTTACAGGACCAAAAAAAACAGTTTCAAAAAATAAAGCACTTTTAGTATTAGAATTTTAAAAATCTTTAAGTAATTTTTTAAATTGCCAAGCATTTGCAATTGCAACTTAAAGTTATGATTTAGAACCATACTCTTAACTGAAACACCCAAAGTTAGAGGATATCTGGACCGATAAACATAGACAGTAGAACATATATGCTTATATGCAGAATTCTCTTAATAAAACAGTTCTAAGTATAAACAGTGACACTTGTACATTCATTTGACATAATTTTTTAAAGATTTATTTATTTTTAGCCTTATAATGTGTTTTTGCATGATCTAAATTAACTCACACGACCATTATTTCATCCAAGTTGAGTCTCAGTCTGTGAGAGTTCCAGAGATTCTATTAGAAGCCCCAAAATCAGGAGATTTGTTTTAGAACTGTGAAGAATGGTCAGATTCAAGTAATTGGATCAATTAAAATACATTTAACTGAGCATTTTAACAAACGTTATGGGCCAGTTCCGAGCAGAGTTAAGGTAACTGTTAATAACAGCTAAGAAACTTCAAGACTCAATAGCAGCAAGTGCAGAGTCTTTCAGACACATGAAAACTCCCATTACTGAAGTCAGTTACAATAAGATAGCATAGCATTTAGCATGTCACCACATTATTTACAACAGTAAGCTACATCATGAGACAAAACAGCAGAGAATAGCATACTCCTGTGGTCAGGAGCCAGATGAAAAAGGTTGCATAAACTGCAGAGAAGGGACAGGAAACATCTCCCAGTTTACAAAAGGTTAATCCATTCAGGTCTCTCCACAGCTGGGATGGGGAGAACTGTCTGGCCAAGCTGTGACAGTGGCATTCCCCTTTTATCCAGGGATTAAGAGCCATAGTTAAGAGAACTACAACAACAACAAAACCTCTTAGTAATCTTCCTCTAGGCTGCCTAAGAAGAATTTCACAAAGGAGGGACTGGATCTCTAAGAACTCTGCAGGAACACTTATCTCAGTAGGTTCAGGCCACCTGAGGACCTTTCCTAGTCCAAGAGACCGTCTTCAGCAAGAGGGTTATTTAAATTCTGCCACAGACCTAATGGGATACTTAACAAATACTGTCTAGCAAAACCTGGAATATGAGTCTTTAAGAATTGAGGAGATTTTTCTAGCAATGAGAGACAACTTATAGAAATGACCAGCAGAGAGAGAGATACAAGACCTGTTAGGGTCTGAAGCAGATTGGGGATTCACTGAGGCACACAGCACAGGGTTCATATAATCACTGCAAACTGCTCACAATATTACCTACAAGTGATCTCCACAGAAGGAAGGACAGGGGCAGATTTCAGCCCAGCATCCTGACAGAAGTCTTCCAAAAAATATCAGAGAGTAGCCCTGATCTGAATTTCTAAAAGAGTCCAAAACCTTCCCTTAGTCTCCCAGGTTGAGCCTCATCCAGGAAAAGAAACTGAGTTTGAACAGGACCGACATTCCTGGAGCTGGGATGAGAGGTATGGAGGAACCTTTACTTTCGTGTAGATTCCAAAGTGCAGGTACTATGTACCCAGAATCCAAGACTCGAGTCCCCATCCCTGTAGAAGGTGGGCTTAACAGCCCTACACCCATGCGGGCTTGTTGGGAACGGGGGTCCAGCTGAGAGTTTCAGGAAACTCTAGGGAAAGCCGGGCAAGAGTCTTTAATCACCAGGAGCCTCCTCATTGCTCCTCGCAAGGAGTGATACACGCACGAAAGCATTAGAACAGTGCCTCAGCGCCAGGAAATTAGTGCAGCCTAATTAACAAGCCTGAGCCTTGAGTGTTAATACCAGCGGCTCTGCTAACCATATGCTAAAACTCAGTGTTTTTGAGAGAGTTAAATGGTGGAGAACAAGGGTCTCCAAAAAACAGAAGATAGAGAACACAGTGTACTTGCTTACCATCCAATGAGATACTAAGGTACTGGCTGGAGTCAAATTCAAGGGCTCGCAGTGATGTTGGAGTTGATCCCAGTAACGCTGGAGTTTATCTACGTCACAGCACCAAAACATCAAAACAACAGCAATCTCCTTTCTAGTCTCACATGGAAGACTTTCCACGCGGACAATTTCAGTGTACAAAGCAAGATTTATGAAAGAGTGAGAGAGAGGTCTCCAGCCCTAGTGACAGGACAGGGATGCGAGGAAAGAAAAAAACTCAGCAAATGGTGAAGTGCACCATGTTTTTATGCAACAGCTCAGGGGGAGGGGGAATAAAAGGAGTCACTCAGAATGCGCTCAGGACAGACTGTACATCATAAAGGTACGGCTGGTGGATTCCTCTTCCCAGGCTGATAAGCTGAAATCTCAGATACCATCTCCTTGA
Source organism: Ochotona curzoniae (assembly GCF_017591425.1). Classification (NCBI taxonomy): domain Eukaryota; kingdom Metazoa; phylum Chordata; class Mammalia; order Lagomorpha; family Ochotonidae; genus Ochotona; species Ochotona curzoniae. Next base: position 197,302 of record NW_024466944.1, read on the forward strand.
CAGTAACTCAGAGATCAGGGTTGCTTTAGGCTGTGTCTCCATAGCCAACGACTCTAAGAGATGGGAATTGATCAAGTTGATTCTCTTCGTTCTTGACTTCGCTCTTTGACTTGGGGTGTGTGTGTGTGTGTGTGTGTGTGTGTGTGTGCTAGCGGGGGAGGGGGAGGATGAAGCTGGGAAGAACTTGCCTGTGAAAGAGTAAGAAATGGGGAGAAGCAAGATTTGGTGTTTTAAAAGGTAACTCCTCCAGGGACCAGAACACAACTGTCGCTTAGTCTGAGCCCTGACGAGATGACTAAATGGTGTTCCTGAGGGGGAAAAAATAAGTGATCAGATCTTGGTCGCTGAATAACTTCTGCTGTATTAAGGAGACATGACAAATATCACATCCACAAGAAAAACATTTTTTCAGTCTTGGATATTGAATGTACCTGAAAAAAAATTTATTTCAAAACCATCAGGGAAATTCTGATCGAATGAGAAATTACTATGGAAGAAATCTTACTGTTTTGAGTCTATTTCAGCATTTAACTGGTAATTATTAAAATTACTTCTAACACATAAATAGAAACCCATTGCTCCATAGTTAAGAATATATAAAAAAGGAAAAAAGGGGTAAAATATGTTTCCTTTGCTGAGGGGGATTATTACAGTAAAGGGGTTAGTATTATTAACCATGTCTTTTAGTAATAATTATAGTTCATGTTAACTTAAGGTGCAAATATCAGGAATAAAATTTTTAAATAATAGTTAAATGCAAATCATAATTTAATAACAAAATTGTACAAGTACAAATTAATAACAGTTTATGAAAAAAACCATCGATAAATATTATGTAAAACTTGTTAAAGAATACTACCTTGTTCTCTGTCCTACAGCGATGGACTTGGTGCTTGGAGCCAATAATAACACGCATGGACTACTGACTGATGCTCAATAGCCAAATTTTATTAACAGCATCCGACTTTTAAAAGGTTGTCAGTAATGACTCAGGGCTTGAGCCATTTACATTTCAACAGCAAGGGACAGTCTCCCAATACACAACTTGTTCCTCTAGCAGGTCCTTTATCTAAACCTGGGAGCCAGAAGGTTTCCTGTTTATTCATCTCCTTCCCAGGCCTTTCAGAGGAGATTCAACTGGCTCTGTCTCCCTCAATAGCAAAGATTCTGAATGCCCTTCTGCAGTACCCTTTGATAAATATCGATAGTTTAGTAATGATTCTAATGGATGATTATATGTGCAAAAAAGAAAGATACCTAGCTTTATTTAGTTTAATTCAGTGATTAATAGTCTATTCATTAAGGCTGTAAAACCTATCATCTAGGCTTCCAACACAGCTGACAGAGGCCCAGACATGGCTCATTTCCCAAACATGCCTATCTTGTACTGTTTTTCCCAGGGCATTAGCAAGAAGCTGATCAGAATCTGAGTAACTGGGAATCTAACTGGTGCAGACACGTGTATCCAGCCACTCAAGTGGCAGCTAATCTACTACACCACAATACCATCTACCAAATAATAAATTCTATGCTTTATCTCCTAGTAAAAGTCTTTAGTGGTTAACATCAAATTATTAAATAAAACATTGAACAAGGAATAAAATATGTGTGCTGAAACAGTTGATTTGCTAGCAGAAAGCAAGGGGAAGACTGGGACTGAAACAGGCTAAGGTACATAAATTGTTTAAAATTTGTTAAGATTTCCTGAGTGCTATTATTTCACCCTGCTATCTCCATAAACAAATAATCTTTTCCAGCCTTCTCAGATTATCAGTCTCCAGATAAATTTTTTTGTTTAGCTAGCCGTCTATTCAAAATGCTGAAAGAGGAAAAGACTCATATATCTGAACAAATCTTCTCATTTGGTCTTTATTTACTTCCCATTGGATGTTTCCATGAAGTCTGGTACATAAGCAATGCCTTCCACTTCCCTTTCAGCACCAACATTAAAGGCAGTCCTCCAATGTTTAATATGGGAAAAAAACTGTCATCCCATTAAAGATTAGCTGCTGATTTACACATATTCCAGCACTGAAATAGCCTCACCTTTTTACCAAAGCCTTAATAAGCATAGATACGATTGAGATGATCATTGACCCTTCATACCTAGGGCAGGGTTATGAAATCTTTATTTCACAAAACAAATACAATAGAACTGGAAGACAAATGGTCACCTGCCAGCAGTATTGGAAGAAGAGAAAGAAAAAGCAGAGTGACAGGATGCTGGCTTCTCATCTGGTTTGCGCAGGTTTGTTCACAAAGCCTGGCTCATTCTGTCATTTTCAACTGCCTTGACTGCAAGTGAATTTGGATGCCTGAAGGATTTGGCCAATTCTGCATCTTGCATATTTCCATGTGTGTGAAAGAAAGACTATGAGCAAATGTTTCCATGACTGGCTAGCATATTATAAACATATAAAAACACATTTAAAAGGAACACTGTTAGAGACTATTGGAACTCCTAAGAGTTTGACAAGGTAACAGGACACAAAATTAGCCCACACAAATCAATGGTCTCAGTGTACATAAACAATTTCCAAAATTAAACTAAGATTTAAAAGTATTTGGTGAAGGATGATTTTAATGCAAGAAACTACATTAAACTAGACTAGATCTTACTGCCCTCTCCTGATATCAACCCTTCACATTTGCTAGGTGTGAGCGAGCTCAGTTTTACCAACGGGATGACTGGATAACTGGGGAAATGGATAATATATGCTTCCTCATCCAGTGTTACTACAAGAACTTCATGGATTATACACAGAATAACTTGAAGGAAATAGTCCAGTGTCTGTTTTCACCAAGTGTAAACCAAAAGGGACAACCCAATATCTCAGCAGACAAATTTCCCCCAAAGTAGACACTATCAGGATATTTTAGCTGCAGAGTATTTCTTTGTAATCTCACCCCCTACCCTAAGAAAAGAAGACAAAAGCAAAACCAAATAACTGTGTGTGCATAGAAATCTCCAGATAAGTCACACAAGGTAGGTTCATAATCTGCTGATACTTTTGAGTCATTTGGCAATTTTTTTAAGATGTATTCTTATTGCAACATATGGAGAAAAGGAGAGGCACAGAGGAAGATAATTAAAAATATTTATTTATTTTTGCTGGAAAGATTGACAGAGAAGAGGGAGAGAAAGGGCTTCCTTTTGCTGGTTCACATACCAAACAGCTTCAAGAACTGTTGCTGAGCTGATCCAAAGCCAGAAGTTTCTTCCGGGTCTCTTGAACATGTGCAGGGTCCCAAGGCTTTGGGACATTTTCTGGTGCTTTCCCATGACACAAGAAGAAGGCTGGATGGGAAGTGGAGCAACCGGTTCATGAATCAGTGCCCACGTGGGATCCCAGTATGAAGGTGAGGATTTGGCTACTCAGTCATTGTGCTAGGCCTGGAAAATATAAAATTTAAATTGTTTTTAAAGTCCTTTAATTGCCCTTACCCCTTCAATGTGCCTATTGTGTGTTTACGTTTGCAGTCATTTTAACAAATATATCAAGAGCCAAGGGCAAAGATACACTCTATGGGATAGCCTATAGAGCACCCCATTATATCACCTGCTACCACCTTATATATCCGTAATGTTCACAAAATTCTAGGTCTCCTTTGGTTTGGGTGAATTCATTCCCAGGGACAGTCTGGTTGGGAGTATATACTGTTTAGTATTCAAATCAATGAGTTTTAATTCCAGTTGATAATTTCCCAGCTTTGACAAGGCCAGGTTATTAGAAGTGCTCGGTCACAACCCCTGTGAGGAGAGGTCAACAAGCAAAGCCCCAGGAAGCTTGGCTGTACAATGTAGCTGTTCTAAGTTGCTTCCCACTACTTTGAGATAAGAAGTACAACTGGTGTTTATCTCTAGATAAGACTTTCTCCTTCTATCTCTGAATCAATAGTAACACAACATGCTTGAGGGCTCTAATTGCTAATGGGTCATTAAGCAGCAATCTTATCACTTAACACATCAGGAGGTGACTTCAACTCCCGCAAGGTGGAAACATTGAGAGCCATAAAATTCAATCCCTTGAGGCATGTGCATTTAAACTAGAAAAGCCATAGTGGTCATATGACTCATCTATGAAGGAAAGTCAAGTCATTTATCTTTCATTCAACTCTGCCTCAACAGGAACACAGACGATCTAGCCCTGGAATGAAGTGTCCATCATTCAGTTTCACAGAATCATCATGTGCTGGAGGGAAGAGGGAAGTAATTGCTATTTTAGAAAGCCACCTGCATCTGAGGACTTTGGCCTTTAGTCCACTGCTATTTTGAATGCAAAACACCATCTTCATCTGATCTAGCTAAAAACCTTCCTTTCTTAGGAGCCAACTGAACAGGATGCCTCCAGCTATAAAATAGGTGGAAATTAACTTCCCTTCCTTCAAGGCCTTACCTTACATCTATAATTGTTCCTTTTCTCCACCCCAACCCTGGTGTCCATGATCAGCTGGAAGTGTGCTGTATTTGTGGACCAGTTTACAGCTACTCCTACAATCAGTTTCCATGGTGTTCTATAGCATAGATTTGTAATGTTAAGTTTCAGTAGTACAGTTAGCCTAACTCTATGGAGAAAATGAGATATATTTTCCATTTGAGTGTGGTACTTTAAAGACTTTTCAGCTACTCACTCAACTCAGTGTGCTGGGGACCATTCAGAATACACATCAACAGTCCGGGAAGGACTGAGACATTTCCAAACTAAATGGTCTGGGAACAAACTCTGCTAGGGTGTTTTGCATTCAAAATAGCAGTGGACTAAAGGCCAAAGTCCTCAGATGCAGGTGGCTTTCTAAAATAGCAATTACTTCCCTCTTCCCTCCAGCACATGATGATCTCCAAGGATCTAAAGCACTACTTAGCAGTGACAATGGGCATGTGACCTTAGACTGTGACTATGGCAGTAGAGAAACTGGATAGCAGCTGAATAAAATGCAAAATGTCTCAATGTACTTCCTCCCTCTTTTGTACAGGACACCCTCTGGCCCCGGCTTTTATAAATCTAAGTTGTAGCTATGTCTCTTTCTTCTTTCTAGTTACTTGTCATCTCCATCTTCACCCTGGTTCATGCTTTTCGTGTTGTAAGATCCTGGAGTAGAACATCATTGAAAGTTGTATTGAAAGAACCCTGATAAGTAGGTTATGACATGGCCCTAATACAATATGCAACATTTGCTTGACATCTCACTTATATTTTCTCAAAGCATGCTCAGAAGCCTCAGTGGATCACTGCCAAAAAAAAAATCAGGATGACACAAAATGGCCTACAAGCTTCACTACTTCATTTTTCAGTTCATTCTGACCACCATTGATGGGCACAGGGCTTCTAGACTGACCATTCTAATGCCACTCCCCCCAGCTAACTACACATGAAAACAGTAATGAAAACAGTCATGAAAACAGTAATCAACTGATAGTATAAACTTAAATTTAATCACATCTTCAAATATTTCTTCAGATAAATCTCCATCTTAAAATGTAAGTATACATGGTGCATCCTTAAATATTCTAACCCTCAAGTTGAATTATTATCATTTGGTGCCCAGGGCAATGTTTGACTGCCTATTAATGTCACAGAACCATGGAAGTCTTGACAAATTACCAAATCATAAAAGAAATTACTGAGATTTTTCAGTCACATTGTAAATAGTGTTGGGGCTTGTTGATATCTGGCGTGGTGACTGTGGTCACTGTGATAGCTTCATGCATGTTGCCAAAGTCTCCAGTATTCATTCAAGCCTCTCATTTTGTAAATCACTATCAAGATAACGCCACCAAAACATTAAAAGAACAGAGAAAATCAATGAGAATTATAACCTTTTAAAGACATAGTTTTGTGGTAGAGATCCACTGCACCCCATAGATTTAAAAATGAAGTTGAATCGTCATTATGCTTTATCTGTGGTTTGTGTTATTTAATGTTCATTCCAAGGAGCAAATTGAAGCTCATGGAATGGGGTGTGGAATTCTCACAATGCTCTCCTCCATAACTTAACTTAAAGCAAATTTTTATATCTTCGTGATCTTAAGCTGCAAAATCATGGAGTATTATAAAATTAACTTTTTTCATTTGCTAACCTTTTCAGCTAATTTAACATTCTTTCTGTGTGTGTGTGTGTTTGTGTGTGTGTGTGTGTGTGTGTGTGTGACTAGACCACACTATTACCAGTCTGAATTGTGTTTGCTTTTAGTCCGCTGAAGGAGAAAGTAATGACAGGTGGCTTATCAGTTACAACACCAAGTCATTTAGATTGGCAACTTATCAATTACAACACCCTTAGTCATCCAGAAAAACAGAAAAAGACAGATGTCTGGAACTTCAGGGTAGACATCAAATATCTGAACACAAGTGAGACAATTCTGAACTGAGCATTCTGGAAACTTTTCTAGGGCGTTTAACACGAGAAGCCATAGTAGGCCGAACACAGTGTTCTAAAATAAGGATCTTGTGTATTCAGGGAGGAATCCTGTTCTCTTCCCTCTGGTATGTGATAACCTCCTGTTAGTCTCAGATTCTAGTCAGCAGGAGAATGGGAGTATGACCTTGGACTGTTACCATCTTAGTAGAAAGGTGGTGATACCCTGATTAAGAAAATGGAAATAGCTGGGCATAGCACCATAGGGTTCCTCTCCTTTTGCAAAGAGGGGAAAAGCATGGCCCCATACTTTTATTAGTCTATAATTATTCTGTTGGACTCTTAAATCTAGTTGTATACTCTCTCCTTTTTTTAAAATCTTATTTTATGCTTCATTGCTTTGTAGATTTAGGGCTTCCTCCTTTTCCTCTCTCTCCGCCCTCCTCCGTGTTTACCCTGGTTCGTGCTGCACAGGTCATGGAAAAATACACATTAACTGCAGATTCTACACTTAAAAGTAGAAAGTATGTGTGTGTGTTTCTTCTAGAAGTTAAATCACCAATATCGTGTATCACTGTGACTTGTCTAATGCCTCATGCTGGTCTCATGCCACCCCACACTGGTCACTGAAAATAAAAATCCATAAATAAATAAAATAAAATAGTGAGTATACAAATCATTATATTTTGACAGGGAAAAATTTTGCTCAATTAATTTTCTGGTATGCACGCACATTCATGTTCTAAGAGTTTTCCAACTGTTCTCTTTGATCAGGAGCCTTTATTAACCTTTGACCACGAGGCTGTCTTGAGGTGTAGATACGCGAGGAAAGGAAGTATGCTTATCAGTGTGCCACTCAGTTGTGCAAATATTTTACTGTAGATAATTCATTATTCCCTTTCAATATTTTAACTGAATGTTTTCTACGTCTAGGGCTCAACCTTTGATTTTCCTTCACTTTTCACAATTTTCATGCGTTGAAAATGGCAGTGTACTGCTTGATCCCAAGTCAACGGCACCCTAACAGCTTTTGGGGGAAGCAAAGTACCAGCCCCAGTAACAATGAATGAGAGCTGCAAGAAATGCAATCTAACAACAACAAAAACAGCAGCCACATATTATGAGCCTCTTTTCAATAATCTAGAAGCAAAACAGAGATTCTGCAATTCAGAGCAAATACAGAAAATCACATGTGATTTTTTAGGATATTTAACTATATACAAGAAATACTTCTGCGACTGTCAGTAATATTTTCCAAAAGTCCCAGTCAAAAGCACAGAAATAAGTTTAGATGATCACATTTGTAAGCTGGGGTGTTGAAACAAGAAGGTGGACTGCAGGAGAAAGGTCTTTTTTTTTTTTAAGATTTATTTATTTTATTGGAAAGGCAGATATACAGAGAAGATCTTCTGTCCGATGGTTCACTCCCATAGTGGCCTCAATAGCTGGAGCTGTGCCATCCGAAGCCAGGAGCCTGGAACTCTTCTGAGTCTCCCATGCAGGCACAGCAACCCAAGGTCTTGGGCCATCCCTATACTTTCCCAGGCCACAGGCAGGGGAGCTGGATGGGAAGCAGGGCAGCTGGGATTAGAACTGGTGCCCATATCGGATCCTGGCACGTTCAAAGTGAGGACTTCAACCACTAGGCCATGGTGCTGGGCCCAGGAGAAAGGTCCTTAAAGTGACTTTTCATCCCAGCTTTTTGGAATAATGTTAATATTTTATCACCATTCTCCTTTAATAAATCACCATAGCATAAACAGCACCCATCTGTCCTTAAAGGTGAGTTGACAATATGTTAAGCAGTCATGTATTTGGTTTATGTTCAAGCTGACTTATAACAACTGCATGGACTTTCCAGAAAATATGCCACTTCAAATCTGTCATTTTTCATACGGAATATTTTGAGCTAAATTTTCTAAAAGTTTTATTTGTCTAAAAGCCGAGTCTCCTGAAAGAATGTAGCCAGTTATTTTTAGTCTTCTCCCTGTAGCAACTCAAATCTTCTAGGAGAAAAGTCAGAAGCACTTCTTGACAGATACTGTTACACACTGACCCCTGCTCCCCAAGAAAGCAATTCTCTTTCCAAAGGAAGGTTGCTTTCCTATAAATGCTTCCTCTTCCCCCTCCTTCTCCCCTCATTAGTTAGATAAATCAACCCCAAATTAATCATCTAGGACAAATGTACAGTGTATAATTTAATAAACTTATGTTTATCCAATAATATTTATTTTCTTTTATACTAAACAGGCCACAAAAATTAATTTAAGGTCGGTAGGTGGAAAAAGCTTTGTATTTCCATATCAGAGAACTCAAATCTTATGCCTCTTCATCTAGTTGCTGGGGTTTGCCTGTTAGGTCCTCAGTAACTACTGAATACACAGGAAGTACTTAGTGTCCAGGAAGATCTTGATTACATAACACAGAGCTGAACAAGTCCGGATCATGGTACTTACTGTTTGAACATATGTGTCTTGCTGACTGGCATTGAAACACGTGGCAATTATAGATCCTAGATATTCCATGTTCAGACTTCCAAATCCCTCCAAATATGACTGAAAAGTAGAAGATAGCCCGAGTAATTTTCTGCCACCCATGTAAGAGCCCGAGATGATGTTCCCAGCTGGTAGTTTCATCGTGTGTTGCAGCTATTTGGAGAGTAAACCGGTGATGGAAGAGCTCTCTCTCTCTCTGCTCACTCTCCATCTGTCCCTGTTTCTGTAATTCTGCCCCTTAAATAAACGATTAACATTTTAGAAAACTTTAAAAATTGATTTTTTTTCAAATTTAAGTTTTTGCTTAATTTGTTATATCATTAACAAATGACGTTTTAGTATACAAAGTTTTATGAAAACATCAAATTCATACCCCCCAAGCAAATTCACAACTATGGTAACAAAAACTTTAATGTGTTACTTTTGCTTTCAGAAATCCGTCATAATCGACATTGCATTTTCAACACAGTACAGAGCAATCAAATGCTTGTCTCAAGAAGACGGTGTTTATTTAGGTAAAAAGTCAAGAAGAATAGGGGAATTTAGATTCAGATACTAAGCGTTTCTCCAGAACAGCATTGTAACAAGCAATGGAAGGAAATGAAACCACATGACCCATTATTTTCGGCTGAGAAATGTTCTTTTTCCTTATCTGTTTACTGGCACTTCTGCCCTGGCTGCCGAGAAGAAATAAATCCCATGTCCAGGCAGTCCAAGACTATCTCATCTCCAAGAAACAACTCCGTGCGAATGCTAGAGGGCCTCGAAGGAGGGCTGTAAATGATCAGGCAGATACTCCTTAAACTAACCCAAGAAAATTACTTTTGGGAGAAAGAACTCAAAACTAATTTTAACAGTAAATTATCATAAATGTTTCTTATTGTATAAAAAATAACTTTCTAAGTTAGAAAAATGATTGGTATTATAGTACATATGTCAAATTCAAATAAAGCATTTAAATGATTGAACAAAACGATGATGTATATCACAGGTAATTTGCTAAAGAGACTAAAGGCAACTAAATTATGTCATTATTCCTGGTCAAGAAACATATCAGAAGAAACTTTTGCAAGACTGGGATATACTGAGAAAGCATATGGAATGAACAAAGAACAAAGAACAACTGGGGGTTACACTATTAGTGACAATAAAAGGAGAAATTCACTCTAAAGCAGGAATCAAGTGAAATAATCATAAAAATATGAACTTTTCTAGAATAAGTAGCAGAAGACTTGATTTCTAGAGACAAAATTACCCAAAGTATTGTTTCATTTAACACTGTTACATTATACTATTTACATTTGAACTGTTTCTTAGAGTGACATCATTGCCCTAAGATGATAATTCAAGCATACACTGGTTATTGGAAGGATACAGGATGACACAGGGAGTAAATAATCAGCTAGAGTACAGGATGCCCTGGAAGCAGGAAAAGGACATGTCAACCCACAGCAACTTATGAGTCGTCTTTCTCTGCAAAACTGTATTAAAAACATGTCCCTTTGCAAACTGCAGAATTCTTGGCAGATTTCAAATTCCTCTAACAGAAACTAGTTCAGAAGCAATTGTCTACTCCTAGATTAGTCTGTGGTTATTGAGGATCATCTTAAAGAAAACTGTGCTTATTCATTGCTGAAATTGTACATATCACTTGAAAAGCACAGTGGGGCTATGACAATGTGCACAGAAATGACCTCAGTGGGAACTAGTGGTAAGGAAGAAAAACGGAGACAATTCCAACTCTGTCCACTGTGGGTAGGGATCTAAAAGTAAACAGCAGTGTCTGGAGTTAATGAATGAAAAATTACAAAAAAGAAGCATCAAAGAAATGAACCAGAAGTTGAATACCAAAAGCCCAGTCCTAGGAACGTTGTTCACTCCTTCCATGTTTTCTAAGTAGGAATGGTGATTATAAAGCATTACGGAGAAACAGTGTCATATCAGCTGAGATAATCTATCCTACCCTTGCTTCATCATCCCACAGAAACAGCAAATAAAGCAATGACCTTTCCTTGTTATTAATATGCTCCATATAAAGTCGGGTTAAGCCCATGACTCCTTCTTATTTGGCATCTTGTTCATTCAGGTGGCAATAAATTAACAGATTGTTTGAATGGCTCAGAGTAAACAGAAGTTTTTAGTGGTTCTGTGGGCTTAAAATCCATGATCAGGCATCAGTAGATTCATGTTTGTGGAAGGACCACTTTCCAGTCCATAGATTGTATGTTTTTCCTTACAGAAAGGGCAAGAGTGCATTTTGGGGCACTAACTACATTCATGATGGCCCCGCCTCATGACTTCAGTACAATCAAAAGCCATGCTTCTTAGTGCCATCACCATTGGGACTAGAATTTCAAATGGATTTGGAAGGAACATTAACACTCAGTTCCTTGTCCTGGACCCATACAGGCCCTTCATCCTGAATAAGCAACCAATATTCTATAGCTATTCACTGCTGTTTGTTTGGCCCAATCCCCATTTCAGCCAAGCCTACAGGTTCCTCTAAGCTTTCCTTCCAAATCCAGCATCTTTAGCAGGAATTCTACCTCTGAATGGAGTCTCTATAGACATACTGCATGGTCCTATAACAGAATGACTTTGTCCTGCCAAATTCTTGGAAAAAAATCAGTATCAGGGATAACTTAATGGTTGCGGTAGTCAGAGAGAAGTCTTTCAGATGGCACGATCAACAATCAGTTAAATTCCCTAAAGAGGCCAGTAATTGGAAAGTGCTTTCTAAGATATCATTTTCCAATTCCACGAGGATTTGGTTTGGACGTCAGGGATATAGACGTATGTTATCTTCTTACATTGTCTTTTGTTTAATATGTGTTAGATCCTACACTGACTGAGAGAAAAGTTCTTTTAGTTCATCATTGTCTGGAAGAGCCCTTTTCACTCACAAATAATGTTAGGAATCTTCTTTCCCCTCCCTATAGCCATATTGTCTTTCACACTATTGCTCAGGAGTAAATTTCTTAGTGAATTTCTCTTATCATTATGTTCAAAATCACTTTTACTCTCCCTTCGCACAATTACATCCTCATCTTACTTCTTTTATTACCATCCAGATCTCAGTTAATGCTCAGGAATTGTCTGAACTGTCTTGTCTTAATCTGATTTACAAGCTAACAGATTATCCTGTGAACTTCACTAATGCTGGAAGAAATCATGAAACTTTGAGGGTGATAAAACAACAGTTTATTATTCACAGCAACATCAAAAACTAAAGCAACAAGAATCTGTTTGCTGGTTTCTTGCATCCAATTTCATGGAGGATGAAATACAAGCCAATAGTGCCTGTCCAGGCAGGTGGTTGAGGTTCAGCAAAAAAGCCTTGAGTTTTGGAGAAATCACAATATTTGTTTTAGGTAATAAACATAGAAAGTTTTTGACTGGAGAGAAATATTTTGTTTATACAACAAGACAGTTATATTATTTTTATTCATTGGAGGAGGTTAATATCTTTATTTGAGAAGTCGTTTGTCATACAACTTGCTGAAAAAGTAGTGTTAAATGAAGGACAGAAGCAATCTCTGGTTTTCAAATATGTATGTATGTGATATTTCATGCATAATTATCTTCTTGATTTATAGGAAATGAGAAGATTTCACATTTTTCACACTACAGATGTAGAAGCAGCCCCTTCTACTCTCTCTCTCGTCCTTTCCTTTTTCATTTCTTATTCGTTTCACGTTGAGATGCTTACATTTCCAATTAAAAAAAAATCATGCCACAGCAAGTATATGAAAAATAAAATGATAAAGCAATATAAAGTAGAAAAATAGAAATCCTACAGTTACTTGGAGCTATTGATGCATGCTACATATGTAGATTAATTCCAGTTCATTCACCTCACTAATTCAAATGAAATGTTTCTGTGATCTGTGTATTTCTTGTCAGTAATTACAGAAAATACATGATAGTTGTCTTTTGAAGAATGGTTTATTTCAGTAAATATAGTAGTTGGGAGCTGGGTAACTGTGTGGGGTGTGGGTTTTTTTTAATTTCTCTTTTTATTATTATTTTCCATGATGCTTTGTAGGTATGGGGAATTCCCCCTCTACCTCCTTTTTCCTTTCTCATTCTCTCCTGCTGTTTCCTTCATATTATCATTATACTACGGTCTTAAACAGTCACAAATCCAACATTCTGTTTTATGGCTAGGTAGTACTCCAAAGTATTTTTGTGGGACTTTTTTTAAAATCCATTTATCAGTTCAAGGCAACTGGGTTGCTTCCATATCTTGTGATTTCAACTGTTTTAAATGTGACATTATAATTAACTCTCAGAGACAGATTCCATTGCTTTTGTATATATTCCCAGTAGTGGCATGGCTTTGTCATATAGTAGATCCATTTTTAGATATAAGATGCTTCATACTATCTTCCATAATTGTTGTACTAGTTTATATTCCTACTTACAGTGGAACAGGGTACCTATTTCCTTGCATTCTTACTAACATGTATCATGTTTTGATTTCTGTATGACTGCCATTCTCACTGGGGTTAGGGAGAAACCTATTGTGGTTTTTATTTGCACTTCCCTGATACTAGAGAACCTGAGCATTGCTTTATATGTCTATTAGCCACATGGTCTCTGTGGCCAATGCAGCCATGGTCAATGTGCAATCTTGGAGGAAGCATATGTGGGGTTAGGTAGTGCAGACACCTCAGTTGAGACCTGGGTTGAGCTCCTGGGTCCGAGGCATTTGAGAGTGAATCAGCACATGGGAAATCTCTGTTTATCTATTTATATATCAATCTATCTACCTATCCATTTCTGTTTCTTTGCTTCTAGAATAAAATTAACAAAAGTTTCATAAGAAATTAAATAAATAATTTGCATTGCTTTACAATAAATGTTAATAGCTGAATTTCTAAATAAGATTTGCTAGCTTGGAAAATACATATGCTAAATTGAAGGAATGCATAGAATTTGTAAGTTGGATATCTGCTTAATTTTGTAAATTAAAACACAAACAAAACAAATGCACCTATTTTTATAGAAAAAAATCATGTATTCATCAAAGCCTATAATGTTTTTTTGAATGGGTGATTATGGTTTATCTTTATACTCCACTCTTTCCATTTTGCTTTCAGAAGTTTCAAAAGCTTTTAGGTATGACTTTAATGATAAGAGGAGACAATGACATTTATGTTAAAATCTTTAATATTTCATGGTATCACAAGGCAATCTAACTGAAATAGAGACACTGTTTACACTGTTTATTTCTTTATTTGTCACATCTACCAAAGACAAATGCTGCTTACAATGACGAGAAAGAGGATGTCCCGGTAATAATGCTCCATACTTCATGGTCAGTATTCATCAGAAAATGGATAATTAGGGTGATTCACAGCACTGAAAGAAGAAAAGTAACATTCACTTATTAACTCTTTCTCCATACTGAAAAGGAGAATTACTAAACATCTGTAACTAAGAATTGACTAAAACTGAATTAGTAAGTAAGTTCTGACTTTCACCCCAAAACACACATCCAAATTCTGTATTGATTTGCAAAATATTCTTTCATGCCCAATTCTAATACTCACAGGAATATAAAATCAAAAGGCATACCATTTGATGGAGATTACAAACTCTAAGAGGGTATAAGAATAGATTAAGAGTGTTGTAGTCCACTGAGCCTCAGGGACAGCTTTTGTGCTTAGGTCATGAGAATGCTTGCAAGAAGGGTTGCGCTGTTGATTTCCATTCATTCCTTCAAATCATGCTTAAGGAATTTTCAACGTAAGGAGACAAGACATAACTCTAATAAGAAATCTATGAAGCTGATTTCTCTTTTCTTAGTTAAAAATTCCATTCCACACTCTTCTGTTTGATTAATCCTCTTCCTCCTCAATATTGAATTCCTACAGTAGCTAAAAGGATATTCTGTTTCTGAGAAGATGAAAAGTCAAAGGGAGCAGAGTCTCACCAGAGGCTCATGGGCAAAAATTACACTTTAGTAGCAAACACTTGCTTTGAGGATCCAAAGAAATACCAGAGGATGTTTTCTTAACGTAGGTACTAGGGAACCAATTCGTTGTGTGATGTACTAACAATTCACCTTGATAATATGAAGTAATATGAAACGAAAGTTTTGACTCAGGATAAAAAGGCAAAAGAGACATCAGAGTGGAAAAAGTGGTTGGAAAGGGAGTGCTGTATCCTAGAGAAGTGCCACTGGATGCAGAAACAGTGCACCCTTTAACATCACTGGCATCCATAAACACTCGCCTTTGAGGGTCCACCCTCATTATAATAAAACTGTGCTTTGAACATTTCCACAGACAGAAGGAAGTTCAGGATGCAGTTTCATTATTTAATATCATAAGTTCATTGGCTTCATGTTTAACATATGTTAAAGAGAACTCATGTTTAACAATATTAAACATACTCAGATTCATCTACAATGTATCTTCATTGTCTAATGGATACATATTGCCTGAACACAGTGTCTTTAGGACAGATAGTAAGTAACAAGTGCATTCACAGTGATGCAAGCTCTTTCAGCTGTCTTTTTAATCTGAGTTCTGAAGCAACTCAGCTGGCTCAGAGATGAAATTTCTCTTGTGGAGTCTACAGAGATGATCCTGTTTTGAGATACATCTGTTTCCTAGTTTAGAAAGAATTATTCATATTTAAGTCTTTGTGAAACAAAGAATAACCTATGAAATGATCTACATGGGTCACTTACTACAGAAACTTAGAATATCGCAAATTGCTGTTGATGGCGTCGATTTCTTTCATTTCCTCTGCAGTCAATTCAAACTCAAAAATCTGAAAGAGATGGGAGATCCACTGAAGCTTGTGCATGGAAACATCCTTCTGCACAGGAATGTGAAATTTTCCAGGTGGCATAAACGGAAGCATTTTCACTGTCATCACCTTCCAAGCAAACTCATCCTGAGAACAGTTATGCCTGAAATCTGCTACTTACATTGTTTTTATTCTTTCTATATTTTTCTCAAGTTAGTATTTCATTAGCTGATGATATAAATACATGCTAGTACAAAATGACAGTCAAGATTTTTAAAAACCTAAGCAAATAAACAAAGAAGTTGTATTGTATCTCAGGAGTATAAACAAAGGCTGTATACAATATTTGTATCCCAGAATGTCACCCTTGAACCTTTGAATGCTTTGTAAGAGTTTCCACAGCTTAGTGAAAATATATATACTTGTATTTTAGGGTCTGGCTTTTTTCGCTGAGCATAATAGTTTTCAATTGCATCAGTCTAGTTGCAAAAGACTTCATTATATATTTTTCAAAGTCAAATGGTTATTACCTAGTGTACATGTACCACATTTTTTGACATGTAAAATTGATCAATTCTGAGTCTTACTAAGTGGACTTTTGAATAAACCTTTGTTCTTGATTTGGTCAAAGAAGTCTGCTTCTTTACCATCTCTTCAACCTGACCTGGTCATAAACTGAAACATCCTTGGAATATAAAATAACCTCTCCCTAAGAAACTATTGACCCATGAAGAGCATTTTCTGATTCAACTAGCAACCACACCATTTCCTCCTTTCGTACATCCGGCCACTGTCCATTCACAGGCAGTTGGCTCTTCCTTCATAAATATTGTTCTTGCTCATCTTACAGATAATAGAATCTTATGTTCAAGAATTATCCCTTTGGAACTAATCTGTCTCATTGAAGTATAATTATATTTTTATTTCACTTTGGACCACCTCAATAACAAAGAAGAGAGGTTGCGGGTAAAAGATTAAAATCACTATTGCAACCAGGAAATAACATCACAGAAAACTCAACACTGTATCTGTATGTATCCATTCTTTGTGCCTTCTCTATCCATATTATTATGTTTCCCATATTTATGTCTTATATCCAACTATATAATCTGTCCATGTACCAATTCATTCAGTGATTGGCTTTGCAACATAAATATATTCCAAAAGTATTAAGACTGTCATATGAACATATTTATAATGCTGAGTTAAAACTATAATAGAGTTATTGTGTTCTGAATGGTTTTACCATAAAATGCTGCTGTGTCTTTTCAATGTATTAGCTTAATCTAGACCTATACGATTTTTTAATCTTATGAATAATTTGTTCCAAGTGTAATGTTTTTAAAATATTGAGCTCTTATTGAAACTTTCTTGTCACCTTAAAGTGTGAAAGAGCTTTCAAAATTTCTCATGGATTCAAAACAAAATTAATAGATTTGGTTGATCTAAGCTTTGGCTGTGCATAAGGGACTATATAGGCAATAATGTTATAAATTGATTCATAAGCATGTATCTGGATATCTGCCAAGGCAAAGCTGATAAAAATTACCCCAGAGGAAGTTACTTCCTTTAGCAACTCATATCCAAACAGCACTTGTTAAATAAATAATTAAAGTTGTAGAAGTTTGAGCATAAAGTTCAAGTAGGCATTGAAATGGGAGGAATCAGGGTCCTTTAGTACATGAAAAGTCTCATAAAAAAAAATGTTGAAATGAAGTTGATGTCACAGAACTAGTAAATTGTCAACGTATGTGTGAGGTGGCCAAAACTTCAGACTCTGATTCCAGTGTATCCTGGGGAGAGTTGTCTGTGTAAAATGTGACATTGCAGAAATTCTCATGCAGGAATGGATTCCCAGTTCAGTTCTCACGCATCACTCTCAATAGGTGCTGCTTGATCTTTACCTGAAGATTCTCTTTGATTCTCTTCTCATTGAAGCTTTTGGCCAGAACCACCACCCCTCGCTGCAGAAGGTAGCGCAGGGCAATCTGACCTGCACCACGATTCCGTTTCTTGGCAATGGCATTCAATACTGGGTCTTCCAACAGACGTGGACTATTTGGATCAACCCTAGGGTGAAAATATGCACAGATATCAAATGTGTAAGATGCAAAACCTATCATAGGCTCACCTTTTAACACAAATTTCCCCCAAGGCAATTAAAAGAAATAAGTACATTTAGGTTAAAACACCATTTCATGAATAATTATAAGATTCATTTATAAAAGTAGCAACTGGAAACATTTCATTATATTTTATATAATAGAATAGCTAAAGAACACATTTATCCCTAACATCTGTATTGGGGCTGTTCTGAGACGTGTAAGCTCTAAGATCGCCAATGGGTATTAGAAATCACAAATATGACTCAATGATATATATAGTTTTTCTGCATACACATACAAAAATTTAGTCTCTATTTCATCTTAACTAAGCCTCGCCATGCACTATAACTACAGATTTTACAGGTTTCAGTTTACCAGCAAAATAATTTTAAAGTTAATTTTGCTTCACAGAATATTCTTACAGAACCTGGCAATTTCAGCATATCAATTATTGTCTCAATCTCTCTTTGTTTCTCTCTCTCTTTTCATGTCACTCTACATTTACACACACACACACACACACACACACAGAATGAGGTTGTGAATGGTCGATATATACATGAGGGCAGAGTGAGAAAACGCTCTAGGCACTGAAACTTAGTGTTGCTACATGGGGAATTATCACACTATATTACATAGTGTGATTTTCCTCCCACTACAACATATTTTAATGTCCTAGCATTTTTCACAATAAAGTGTTCAACCTTATTTTAAATATTTCATTTTCCATAGAGTTGCTGGCACAAGCTGTCTCTTTCATCACACTCATTACCAGTTTGGATCCCTGTGTGATCCCAAGGCACTGTAAGCAACCAGAACGATGTCCTTGGACTTGCAGTACTCCAGAAGTTTGCTTTGGTTCAGGTAAGCATGACATTCCACCTGAAATGTGCCAAGACTCAAAGGCATCAGAATACATGAGCCGATAATTTCATGCAACATTTAAGTAACGATGTGAGGCCCCTACAACCCAGTGCCCAGTGTCTCAGTTCAAGTCTCACCTTTAATTGTAATATTGTATTAATTTATTTACTACATTATTTAAATAGGACATTTTCCCTATGCACCTTCAGAAACACCTCCAAATCCCACCAGCTGTCAAATGGGTGAAAAAAAAATTTTCTTCTGATTATTTTGTTTTATTAATGTTTTGAAATGATTTAAATTCCTTAATCTCAACTTATAGTCTGTAAATGTGATTATTTTACTAAAAGAAATACAAAATGCTTTAATGTCTAAATCCAGATCTGGTAGGAATATTTAAGTTAACATAATGAGATTTAGCAGTGCCAAGAAAAAGGTCATTTTTAAAAATTTAGGCTGAGGGCCCGGTGCAGTACCTTAGTGGCTAGAGTCCTAGCCTTACATATGCCAGCATCCCATGTGGGCACTGGTTCTAATCCTGCGGGCCCCACTTCCCATCCAGCTCCCTGCCTGTGGCCTAGGCACAGCAGTTGAGGACAGCCCAAAGCCTTGAGGCCCTGCATGCACATGGGAAACCCTGAAGAGGCTCCTGGCTTCTGGTTTCGGATCAGCAGCTCAGCTCCAGTCATTGTGGCCACTTGGGGGATCTTTCTCTCTGTCTCTCTTCCACTCTGCATGTCTGACTTTCAAATTAAAATAAGTAAATCTTGCAAAATTTTGTATTTCTGTTTTACTATGCTTAATATTTATCACTGCTTCGTTTCTATGATTTCATGTCATGTTAAGTACAGCAAGCATGGTGAATGTTGTCAGCGTCATTGCTTCTGAAAGGCACCCTAATATGCATTTCCTCTTCTCCCCCTGTTTGGAGTCTGTATCCCCAAAGCTGTTGATTCATGCTTTTCTGGAATCATCTTTCTTTCCGTTGTACTGTTTAAGAAGGGCCCTCTCTGTGGCTAAGTAAATAACAATTGAGAAAATAAAATGTTTTGAAAACTCTGTGAACATTTCCCAAATCTTTAGCAACAGCATAGAAAACCCTAACTTCCTCCCTATGTAAACAATGAGACTTACATTCACTTGATTGTAGGAAGCTATCTTGTAACTATAGATGACGGAGAATAAAAAAGAGATTCATTTTAGGACAGCATGTTTTACCTCTAAAACAATAAAGTCTAAGTCTGCTGTAAGTGAATACACTTCTTTACATGTTATTCTCCAGAATCGAGTTCTCATTATAGCTAAAAGCAGTCTGTTAGAGCACCACCCAATTGTGAGTTGTGCTTTATAGGCAATGTTATAAGCTTTTCTCTATGAATCTGTTGAAATTTCATTGTTTCCATATTATTGCATAATTAAAATCTTATTGTCATATAATAGAAAGGAATTTATTACAGCACTTGTATTATTTTAACCTATTCTGATTTTGTGCAAGTAGATAGCTAAGACAAGGAGTACTAACAATGAGATACATTTTTTATGTAATCAATCAAGTTCTTTAAAAGCTCAAAATTATTATGTCAAAAAAATATTTGAGGACTGATGACGAGGGTATTCCTTCAAATACATCTGTTTTAATTATTTCTGTGTTTTTTCACTTTCTGCTCCACTGTTTTACTTTGGTGTTTCCTTTCCTTACTCTGTAACAACTTAGATTTCCCACAAACTCCATGCACTAAATCTGACTTAATTCCATTTTTACCAAGATGGATATCTCAGCTTAATATCACACTCTTCTCATTTCTCCTCACTTATCCTCTACCGGTCTGCCAACTCCTGTCTCCTTCCTTATTCCTCTTTCACTATTCATAGTAAACTTTTCCTCTCTTCTTACTTTTCATTCTTTCATTTTTTCCGGAAGATCTAGCCCATTTTTTTTCTTTGCGTCTGTAGTTTATCTTCTACAAAGTAATGCTCCAACAGTCTGTCTCTCCATCCCAGACCACCCTCCTGATCTCTGGCCCAACACTGACAGCTGTCAAGTCAAAAACCATTTTTGAATACTCTACAGGAGCCTAAAATTTAGCTTTGGGTAACAAAATTATGCTTCTCTCACTTCTTTCTCTATTTTTCCTTATTGCAGTGAATTAAATCAACAGTACAACTGATAAAAGAAGAATGTGAAAAGTAGAATGTAGAGGAGGCTCTGGGCTAAGGACTCACCTGGTTACAGGTGGGCTTGTACTTGAGTCCAGGCTTGTTCAGTATCATCTCCAACTGCTTGCGGTTGAAATTGGACACCCCGATGGACTTGGTTAATCCTGCATCTTTGCACTTCTCCAGAGCCTGGGGAGGTTGGAAATGTGTGGTTATGTCTTCAGTGTACTCTGTTTATTTCATTGGTCACTTGAGTTGGATATCTGTCTTTAACATGCTTAACAATTTTGCCAAAACAAGTAATTTTGTGAACTGAGTGTAATATTTTCTAATGTATTTTAGTGAAGTTGAGATTGGGGCCAGGTAGGTGGTGTAGCAGATTAAGCCACAAAACAGAAAAGCACTATCTCATATTAGAGCACTTTTTTTTTTTAATAATCCTGGATGCTCTGCGTCAGAACCAGCACCCTGCTGTTGCAACTGGGAAAGCAGCAGAAGACGGCACAAGCACTTGGCCCCTGTCCTTCATGTGGATGATCTCATCAAACTTTCAAGATCCTGATTTCAGCCTGACTGGCTTCAGTCATAGTGGGCATTTTGAGTGTGAACCAATAGAGAGAAGGTATGTCACTCTCCCTCTCATTCATTATGCCACTCTGCCTTTCCGATCAACAAAATGACACAGAAAGAATAAAAAGGTAGTAATCCTCAGAGATCATCTCATACATCTCCCTACATTTACAGATAGTAACAAAGGACTACACAGTGGCTTCATACCAGTTCCGAGATTAGACATCTATTGTAGAAAACAAAATCTTTTCTTCTTCCCCATGCCCTGTTCCCTACATTCCCATTTGGTGTCTGTCATTGTAGCAACACATACCTCCCATGTGTCCCGAAGGTCCACCGATTCTAACATAAATTGTCCTTTGTCATCCATTGGTAGAAGTTCATCCCCAGGCTGGAAAATAGAAAGAATGAAGTTTTCTTTCAGAATGACCTTTCTGATTCCTATGAAGCTTGGTCACACAATCTTTAGGAAGCTGTGATTAATTGCAGTGTCATGAGTGTACATTTGTTTGCATGTTAATGGAAGGGATAAGATATGGGAGAAAAAGAAAAACTGAATCAAATGAAAGTCTATAGACTATAGACTACCCCATTACATCCATCTGCTACTCCCAGACACTGTTAAGTTCACAAAATTCAATATTTCCTGTGTTTTAGGTGGATTCAATTTCGAAGGGCAGTCTGCTTGTAAATATATACTAAATAGTACCTAAAATCAATGAGTTTTATTTCCACTGGATAATTACCCAGCTCTAAAAGGGCCAGGCTATCAGAGGTGTTCAGCTAGCACCCCTGTGAGAAGAAGTCAAAGCAGTAAAGTCCAAGGGAGACAGGCTATGCAATGCAGATCATCGAGGTTACCATCCACACTTTGAGACAAGACAAGCAAAGAAATCTTCACCTTCAGAGGTTAGAATTTCTCACTGTATCTCTGAAATCATAATCACTCACACTATTGAGGATTTTAGTGGTGAAAGGCTCCACAAGCAGCAGTTTAATTAACTTAACACATAGGGTTTCGGCCTTAGTTGCCTGAGGAAGGTGGAGAGGGGCAGGAAGGAATGAGATGATAGAACCTCAATCGTTCTGAAATGTGGGAGATAAATCTGAAAAAGCTTTAGTGGTGGTGTGACTAAACTATTAAGGAATGTCAAGTATTTTATTCCCCTATTTCAGATTTATTGCTTTCAAGAACTCAGGTAATTTAGCTCTGAAGCTGGTAGAACATACTGATAATAATGTTGATGAACCATTTGGGGTATAACAAAGAAAATCAAAAGCTTACCCTCATAGCAACTGGAAAATGTATAATGAAAAGATCAACATAGTCCATTTGAAGTTTCTTCAGTGATTTTTCCAGGGCTGGACGAACCAATTCTGGTCGAAAGTATGTAGCCCAAAGCTGCAATAATAACACTTTTTAAAAGACAAGAAATTGACTTATTTCTCATACTTTGGGGAATAAAAATTGACATTATAGTTCAAATATTAAGTTATGAGTAATAGTGTGTGCATTACAATTATCTAATAAGAAGAGCTGGGACGACATTTATGTTATTCATTATAAACCAGGACCTTAACAAAATTGACTCAACTGCTGTAGAACAGAATGAAGTAAAAGTCAGGATTAAGTCAAGGAATTGGGTCATCATATCTTGCCTTTCTGCAGTATCCTAGAAATGTGAGTTGCAATTGGACTTTGGGAACTTGGATCAGCATCTCAAAAAGAAATGTGACTAAACTCGATGTGCAACACCTGTCCAAAGCAAACCTTTCCTGTTTGACTTTACAATTATAGGAAATAAAGGACTCAAATGAAGAGCAATTCCCTTTTCATACTACTGTATCGGAACTGACAGTGTCCTGTAGAGCCTGTACCTTGGTAGTATAGAATATGTCCTCTCTCTTCACAGTCCCATCAGCAATCTTCTCACGAATAGCTGCCCCAACCTGCTCCTCATTTTCATATACGAATGCTGCATCTATGTGACGGAAACCAGCCTCAATGGCCACTTTGGTGAACTCGAATGCTTTGCTTTTTGGCACCTAATAAACAGAAACAAGGAGAGCTGTTGAGCAGCCCAATTCAGTAGAAGAATTACACTTCCTCGGACATATTTGTTGATGCTGACTCCCCTCCCCCACCCTTGTTTGAGGGTAGTAACAAATCAGTGTTCTAGAAACATCAACAAGGTTTCCATGTTATCTTTGGTGAAATAGGCTTCACCACAGAAGATAGAAAATGCAGTTTCAAGTAACAAGAATCAATTATAAGAAAATGGGATAGAGAAAAGCATCATATACTTGGGGAAAAAATGTTAACTTAGAAAGACCCATTTGCACTCATATATATTATAGCATCTGTTATTGCCTGAATAGTGGAAATAGTTCTTAAACACATCCCTCCCAGGTTCCAACCAACTGAATTCTTCAAGTTGTTCATGATTTTTCTCTATCCTTTAATCCTCAAGTTCTCATTCAACATTTATTCAACATGCATTTATTGAGTTCTTCCTATGTGCTAAGCAATATGCTAGACACAGAATTGCTTCAGATTTACCCATAAACAAAAGAAAAACCTTGTCTTCTCTTCTGAGGGGTTTTGTAAAGATGGTCATTAAACAAGGAAACAACTATTAAATAAGTAAAACAATAGGAATTCATGGCAAAAAAAAGATGCAAAAAAAAAAAAATGACCTGTCTCAAAATGGAAAGATATGTAAGAGGCAGCTGAGAAAACAGTTACTCAATTTTCCATCTGAGAAACTTGGTGTAAAAAAGGATGCCAAAGCAAGAGGCTGCAAAGAAAAATGCATTAGAAAGCTGCCTTTGAAGACAAGGCCAGGGGCCTGTGAAGGGAACATGGAGCACAGGTAGGGTACTGCTGGAGCTGAAAGACAAAGCTGACTGAGAACACCCTGGTTCAGTTCTAAGGTCAGCGCGACACGGATGCTACAAGCAAAAGTAAATAAAATCTTATTGTTTACTTTTCAAAATGCCTTTCAGGATCTCCACTTGTTTTTCGCTGCTATCCTCAGTGCGTCATCCTGAATACCATTTGCCATGACTTCAGTGATAACCTTTCTAATTTGGCCTTAGTATTCTCCCATTTTGCTCAGGAAAAAATAAAAAGTCATGAAAAGATTTCCTTTGTGTCTTTCTTTGTTTTCCTCTAAAGCAAACCTTTAAGAAGACGTTGAGATAATCTGTGCATTTGAATGGAATGGAAACATCATGAATGACTCTAAAATTCCATGTTATTTTTTTAAAAGGAGCCTCCAAATTAATCCCCCTGTTCTTACAGCGAAACACAGGAATTTCTCTCCTAAATTCTGCACTCTGCACAGACAGATGCTGTCCCTCTGTCTTCAGCACGACCTTTCTACTTGAATTGATATCCCAAGTCACAGAAATGTCTGTTCCTGATTTCAAGCCTGGCTTAAGTTAAATTCATACCTGACAGTAGAACAATCTGCTCCTCTATAAAAGATCCAGGTTTCTGTTGATACACCTGGAAGGTAACAAGGATAGCCCAAATACTTGGCTTCCTGTCGCCAATACAGAAGTCATGGGTTGAGTTTGCTGGCTCTGTTTTGGCAGAAAGTCATTTTGGGAGCTCTCAGTGAACTAGTGAGTACATTTCTCCCTCTCTATGCTTCCTTTTCTTTCCACTGTTCTGACTTTTAAACGGATTCATTTGTTTTTGCCTCATAAGTCTTTGTTTCTAAATCTGGAATAACAGTGTCCCATGACAAAACATTTGATGCTTGAAATTCTGTGAAACTTCCGGGCCCAACACACACAATAAAACTCTTTCTGCCTTAAAGCAGACTTCCTGTGCTCTTTCACTCTCAGAATTCCTAACAGAGCCAAGTGACTGACTCAGCAGCAGAAGCACACAGAAAGGCAAATTTGAACTTCCGATTTTGGGAACATAACAAATAATGGCAGTGAGTGCTCACCCGGGTGAGTTATTGAGGACTTAACTGATACAATATATGCACAATACTTAAAACTCCTGATAAAAATTTAACATGATAGGCAATAATAATAAATCCACACACAAAATTCTACACCTCTGAATTCCCAGAGGGAACAGCATGTCCTGTTTGTAAATGCAGAAACAGACCCCTGTGACCTAGAAAAAAGCATGTTAGAAACAAAAACATAAACCCAGATGACTTTTTCCAAACTACAAACTGTCCACAGGCGAAGGTTCCTGTCTGCTGACAATCATTCCAGGGCTGTAAACATTCATTCCCTTAGTCCCCCCAGGAAACACTTACTTCGGAAGGAGCAAAAGTACCAAATCCAAGCCGTGGCATGAAGTTTCCATCGTTCAGCTTCACGGAGTGACTGTGTTTGGGATCCATCCTGCTCCACACCCAGCTGATCTGCTACTGTCCTTCTGTGGGGCGAGCAGAAACAAGCCTCCAGTGTTGTTATTAGTACCCAGCAGAAGATGGGTGGGGCCACAATCACAATAGCAGAAAATTCCAGCTGGGATCAAGTCATTAGCTCTCTTGTGGTTGCTTCTGTGGTTGTCCCTGCAGTTATTTCTGTAGGGAAATGTAAATAGAAATGTGAATGTGAGTGGGGTTTGAATTTCATGTTCAGAATTATTCACTATCGACTCTTATCAGTTAAACAAAACGTTTTCATTACAGACTTCAAAGTCAGAGCATATTTACTTTACAAGACTGAAAGTTATGTTTAGACTAACCGTTTACATGCATTTATTTTGCTACAGGATTTCAGTTAAATTCCTGACTCTTTGTCTTATCATGTATAGCACCATAATATAAACTATCTTATACTTCTGTATCAGTATCTCATGTTAATCATTGATTCTAACTAAATTACTTCCTTGATTGTTTTAGCAAGGAAAAGTTGTCTGAAATTATTGACAACTTTCTGCATAGTCACTTCTGTTTCAACTATTATCTTATTGAGGAAAAGATAATAAAATACTAGGCTAATCATGTCCTAAATCTCCCTCCCATAGTTCAGTGTTACTCAGAGTGGGTGATTGCTAATCAAACCCTTATTTTTTAATAATTAATTAAATAAACGTATGATACATTCCATAGGCTCTGGGATTTCCCCTTCCCTCTCCCCAAACCCTTTCCCTGACTGATTTCCCCTATATTATTGCAATAGCATAGTCCTTCATTAGCAGTCATAAGTTCATCATTGTGCTATTTAAATGTATCCTGACATCGTAGGTATGGACAATGGGAGATTCTAGCATCCTATTGTTAAGATATATGTAACAGTTTCATTCAGAGTTCATCTTTTAACCCCTTACTAAAGCCAAGTGTTACAGATTGCCCTAGAACATTCTGATCTCTGGATTTGTGAGGCGTTTTGTATTCCAACAGATGACAGCATGATCTTCAGTCTTATTGCAAGAGGTTTCTTTACCAGCAAGCCCAAATCCAGTACAAAAAGTAGGTTAATAGTAGCCCTTTACCACCCACTTGACTGGAGCTCACTTTACCCTCTCCAAGATTCATAAAAAGACATGTTATTACTGGCCCACCGAAGGCAGGCCATAGACACCGAGGGCCAACCAGGAACTTGGACACAAAATGAACATGCATCTCTCTGCCCCCCACTTTAATCTTTAATGACTTGTACCCACAATGCACTTGAAAGGAGGGAGTTATGCAATAACTACTCAATTCCTCACTGTGTGTTTTTCAATAAACGCCTCATTTTTCTTCTATACTGATGTCAGTGATTAATTTTCTGCATGTCAGTTTAGTAGATTCCGTTTGAGAGGTTCTATATTAACTCCTCCAATCAGTTGGGATTGTTCTTCGACCCCTTAGAGAGTTCAGAAAATTAAACATTAGCTGCTTGACCCCTATGCTCCCAGCTTAGCAATAAACAGTTCCTTTCCAATTCCCAGCTGCCAGTGATTGCCTCAATATACATTGTGTGTTTATCAGATTGGGAGTCCCATAGCTTCTCTTCCAACCAAGTTTTAAGGTGTTCTATAGCATTTTTTTAATGTTAAGCTTCAGTAACACAGTTAACTAATTCTAAGAAAAAAAAATAAAGAGACACAGAATTTTTCTTTTAGAGAATTATCCTTTAGAGACTATTCAACTATTCATTCAATTCAATACTCATTCACCAATAGATTCTAAGAATGCTTACAGTTAAAATATAAAGTGCTTATGGATGTTTGGCCTAGCAGTTAAAAAAGTCATCCTGGGGCCCGGCGCGGTGGCGCAAGTGGTTAAAGGTCCTCGCCTTGCAAGCCCAGGATCCCATATGGGCGCCGGTTCTAATCCCGGCAGCCCCGCTTCCCTTCCAGCTCCCTGCCTGTGGCCTGGGAAAGCAGTCCCAAAGCTTTGGGAACCTGCACCCGTGTGGGAGACCCGGAAGAGGCTCCTGGCTTTGGATCGGCGTAGTATTGACCCGTTGCGCTCACTTGGGGAGTGAATCATCGGATGGAAGATCTTCCTCTCTGTCTCTCCTCTCTGTACATCCGCCTTTCCAATAACAAAATAATAAAAATAAATCTTTAAAAAAAAAAAAAGTCATCCTGTATCAGAGAGCCAGGTCCTAGTTTCATTCAATCCCAGCACCAGCCATTGATAAAAAAAATCAATAATAAACGAATAAAACTAATGACTGTACAAATCATTACATTTTCACAGGAAAAGATTTTGATAAACATAATATTATTACACATATACACATTCATACTAAAGGAATTTTTAAACTACTTTCTTTAATTAGCAGTCCTTATTAAACCTTTCTCCATGTCCAGCTGTCTGTAGCTGGAGATATGAAAGGAAAGGGAAGGAAGAAAAGATACTTATTAGTGTGGCCCTAAATTGACCCGATATTTTTGGGTAGATAATTCACTCTTGCCTTACATTTTTTAATTAAGGTTCTTTTACTTCTAGTATTATAAATTGTACTTCCCCTTTACTTCTCCAGTTTCTGTGCCTCAAAAACATCAGTTCTGTTTGATTAGCAGAATGGCCCCCACAACAGCCCCCAAGCAAGATCCCAGCCTCAGCAATACTTAGATAAGCCTCTTTTCACTGACTAAACACTCAAACGGAAAAAAAATAAATGTACAATCCAAAGTAAGCATAGCAAGTCGCATGAGGTTTCAGCAAAGACTTCTGTGACAGTTAGTCAACAATGCTTTACGAAGGTTCCAGTTGGCAATGTAGAAACAAGTTGAGATGGTCACATTTGGTAAGCTAGAGTGTTAGAAGGAGAGGTGAAGTAAAGGAACAATGCCCTTGAAGAAAGTTTTCATAGCAACCTCTACAAATAGTTCTAATACTTTATCTGAACTCTCCTTCACGGAGCTCCAGAGTACACACAGTCCCCGTCTGTCCTTGAAAACAAGCTAGTAGTATGTTAAGAAAGTCTGACACATACTGGGTTTTGTGGTCAACTTGGCTATAGCAACGAAATGGATTTTCTTCTGAAAGAGATCAAGATATTTCACCTGGGAAATGCCATTTTAATATAAGGAATATGCAGAGCTAAAAAAGTTTCTAAATTTCTTTATCTTCCTAAAAGCTGAGTCTCATGAGGAATTCAGTCTTATCTTTATAGCAAGTGGAATCTTCTAGAAGAAAAATTGGCACCACTCCAAAGCAGAGAATGTCGCCAACTCATCACACACTCCCTGAGAAACTACTTCTCTTTCCAAAACACTTTTGCTTACACATAAGTGTTTCCTATTTCTTCCTTTTTTCTCCCCCAAGTTAGGCAAGTCAATCCTAAATTCTAGTCATCCCTTTGGATTCCTCATCTTATGCGAATGTACTAAGAGCAAGTTAGTAAGCTTTCCTTGTTAGACAATTTGTCTTTTGTTTCCCATAATTACAGGGCTTCTGCCAACAAAGTTAGAGAGGGCAGAATGAAAGCGGCTTTTTCCTTCCCTTCAACTCAGATAACGCTCCCATCATTTCTCTGCATCCAGGGGATGGGGTCTGCCTTTTCTTAGGTCCCCAAAATCACTGAGCCAAACAGAAAGAATTTGCTGTTCACAGTGCCCAAGTTTTTAATTATGTAATTGACAGTGGAACATACTAGCTGTTACTTCTTGATGATTGGCATTGATAAACAGGACAACTGTTTACTAATGCCCTACACTGAACTCTGAATAGTTCATCTGAACTTCACCATCTCTTTTTGAACCCTTGTACATGCGGCACAACTGTTTATTAGTGCCCTACACTGACCCCATCACTGAACCCTAAATAGTTCATCTGAACCTAACTAACCCTTTTTGAATAGTTGCACATGCAGGTAAACTATTTATCAATGCCCTACATTGAACCCTAAATAGTTTATCTGAACCTCACTACCTCTTTTTGAATCCTTGTACTTGCAAGAGAACTGTTTAACGATGCTCTACACTGAACCCTACACTGAACCTCACTGTCCCTTTTTGAATAGTTGCACATGCAGGACTGTTTATCAGTGCCCTACACTGAAACCTACTCTGAACGCTAAACAGTTCAACTGAACATCACTATTTCTTTTTGAAACCTTACACATGTTGGAGCTCAAAAGACAATATACAAGACCTGGCACAATGACTCAACTGGTTGATTTTTCCTTCCAAGTGACAGGATCCCACATAGGCAGCAGTTCATGTCCCAGCTGTTCCCATTTCCTTCCTAACCAACTCCCTGCACCTGGCCTGGGAAAGCAGTGGTGGATGGCCCAAAGCTTTGGGACCCTATGTCTGTGTGGGAAACCAGGAAGAAACTCCTGGCTTCTGGCTTCAGATCAGTTCAGCTCTGTGCATTGCAGCCATTTAGGGAGTGAAGCAGTGGGTAGATCTTTCTCTCTGTCTCTTATCTCTGTAAAATTTGACTGACCAGTAAAAATAAAGACATCTGAAAAAGAAAGCAAGAAAGTAAGAGAGAAAGCAAGAAAGCAAGAAAGCAAGAAAGGAAGAAAGTAAAACAAAGCAAAGTACCACAGAGACTGTGCCATGGGTCATAGTGCACTCTGTCTGTTGCTGCAGGAAATCCCCACACAGAGAAGAAACAGGAAGGAGAAACAGAAAGCATCCCAGGGTACCCGACTTCTGGTGAATGCAAAACGAATGGATTATCCAAGCCAAATTTTGCATTCAGCTGTTGAAACACATTCCTAACACTCAGAATTGTTTCGCTCATTCAGAGAATGAAGAACTGTATTTCTACAAGTCTGAATAGCAAAAAATACTGCATGATACGGTGAAAGTTCAACAGGGACAAGAGAACAGAACTCTGAAATTCTGCCTGAACTCATATGGAGCAATCAGCATCCAGGGATGGGAGACACTCCAACCTCAGCATGATAGACTTGGGGAAAATTCACCAGACATCCATTGTGAAACAGGAGGGGAAAACCGAGAGGAGGGGAACAAAGTTGGGAGAAGGGGAAGGAACATCCCAGCACCAACTCAACAATTAAAAAAAAAAAGGAAATTAATTTTGGAAAAAAAAAATCCCCCTGCTGCCATGGCAGGAAGTTTCTGTCTTTAATATCTCAGGTAAACATTACTGTTGAAATTTTTCATATAAAAATTCTTTTGTAATTAAGACAAGACTAAAGTCACCTCCATCCTTTCAAGTGAAATCTCTGCAACACTTTGCCCAAACACACTGTAATTCTTTCATCTTCATGGGGAAAATGGGAAATCAATAGTCAAACCGCCTGTCTTAATGTCTAAAACTTTGAGAGGAGTTCAGTTAACAAAGTATTCCACGTATTCCACCATTAAGAAGAATCTGGCAACCAGTTCACCACTGTAAATGACAGATGTTTTGATGTTCTTAGTGATAAAGAGGATATTATCAAATTTGTATGATTATTAACTTTATAATCTCTCAAACATAATTGTAAAGGGTTACATAACATTTTTCAAATATTATATTGATTTAATTAGACTTCAAATTAGAATCTATTTTCTTGATTTTATTTTAGTCATGGTTAAATCTTTCCCAATCAGACTTTTTTTAAATAATAATTAGCTCTCTAAGACCACTCACAGAAACACATATAAGGTTAATTAAGAAAATGATTATTGAAAAAAAATGTAAGATTTGTTTATTTTTATTGGGAAGCCAGATATACAAAGAGAAGAGACAAAGAGGAAGATCTTCCATCCAATGATTCACTTCCCAAGCGTCTGCAATGACTTCAGCTGAGCCAATCCAAAGCCAGGAGGCAGGAGCTTCTCCCAGGTCTCCCACACAGGTGCAGGGTCCCAAAGCTTTGGGCCATCCTCCACTGCTTTCCCAGACCACAAGCATGGAGCTGGATGGGAAGCATGGCTGTCAGGATTAGAACTGGTGCCCATATGGGATCCAGGTGTATAAGGCGAGGACCTTAACCTTAACCTAGGCTATTGTGCCAGGCCTGAAAAAAATTTTAAACATTGACCCTTATTGAAAGATTGGAAACTATAATTGTGGAAATTATAGAAAGATTGTGACTCCAGTGATTTTATCCCTGAGACATCAGTCTATTGGATAGACTGATGTGAGCTGACTACATCTATCCCCAAAATACATTGGAGACAGACTCTTGGAAGCTCAGGAGTCTTTATTCACCAGCCAGCACTGGCCTGTGTTCTGTCCAGTACCACTGCAAGTGGAAGAGAGGAGCAACCCCAACCAGCCATGTTCAGGGATATCTAACTAATTATCATCCAGTCAACTCAAAGAGCACTAGAACACTGTGCAAATAATTTAATTAATCACACTTACATTAGTGCACAAAACAAATTATCCAGTCAACTATTGTGGGGTGAAACACTGACACCCAAACAGTTTAAGCATCGTGCACTCTATACTGTCCAGTCAGAAACAGCCATATCCTATCTAGTAGAGATTAACTAAACCAGGCAAACAGGTCCTTCCAATTCCATGTACAGAAACCAATTTGTAGTAATCAGCTTCTGCACGAGGTATCAAAGAAAAACAAGATCTGATCCTGGAATGAGATAATTTCTTGTGATAAGTACTCTCACATTCCTGGGACTTTTCAAGAACCCAGATCTTTCTGAGAACCAACTGTAATGAACACATCCCAGAAATGATTCCAGAGATTTAGCCTAACTGTCAGCATTTTTTTTTTTATTGTGTGGAGTGTCACAAGACATATACACATACGTTCACTTTCACACAAACTAAGGAAGCTAGTATTACTGTGAG
The DNA here is from genome assembly GCF_017591425.1 of Ochotona curzoniae. Lineage (NCBI taxonomy): Eukaryota > Metazoa > Chordata > Mammalia > Lagomorpha > Ochotonidae > Ochotona > Ochotona curzoniae. Next base: position 229,810 of record NW_024466944.1, read on the forward strand.
AGGACAGCAGTGGAACTGAATAAGTCACTGCAGAAGGAAGAAAATGTATCACTGAGGTCACCATGGCAACTTTCAACTCACCTTCTCCCGGTTAGAAACGTCACCACATTTTATAAAACATGGAAAAAGGTACCGACCGCCACCGCCCCTGATGCAAGAGAATTTCCTGGTTCTCACTGCCTCTGGGTACAGTCTTGCATTCTCGCCTTTGGTTCTTATAATTAGTTTACTTATCCCTTCCAGGAGGAAGTTATTACTATATATTGTTTGATCTATTGTTCTGAATCTTTAGAACATTCATTTTCACTCTTTTAAAAAAATGTTGTCTTATTTTATTTTGATGTTGTTTACATGGTTGAGAAGGATGTATGTCCATGCGGAGCACTGATTGGAGTTGGGAAGGTCAAGCTATAGGGAAAATTAGATGAGACAATTGCTTCTATTTTTCCTGCTGTATCTGTGGGAGGGAGGAAGATATGGGAACTGGATGCTCCTAGTAGTAAAGCCACATCAATACCAAGGAATAGGGGGCAGCCACTAAACACCAACCTAGGATCCCTAATGTGGAGGCGTTCTGAGGGTATTGATGAACTGATTTTGATACTTCTGAGACAATCTTGGTTTCATTGTTCCAAGGTTGATTGAATCTTTCCAAGGTCAGCTGGCTGATGTAGTTCACCTTAGAAAATCTATTCATATAGGTATTTGCTGTCAAGTTTGGCCAGGGGAGTTGCCCAATTTATTCTGCCCTGCCCCCCTATCCTCTGACACAATACTCAATGTCCTCCACAGGCCTCCATGAGCTGGTGTCATGTCTCACACATGCATCTGGGCATGCTGTCCACTGCACAGGCATCAGGAACTGGGGAGATCCAGTCCCAATACATGCATTCCAAGGTCAGACAAAAAGTTTTTTATTTTCCCTTTGGTTGGAATTCTGAGTCTAGCAGTACAGTTGGGGGTTGGGATTCCCCAAGAAATCTTTCCTGAGGTGATACAAGGCCTGAGTCCTGGGTGCGCCAGCCAGTGTCTGGTCCAGCTAAGTCTGTCACTCACATCAGCCTACAAGTATACTGGTGGTTTCGGTCTCATGATCATATACAAGCCCTTCATATGCATGATCATATGCAGCCCAGGCCCAACCTGATCCTGCTCATCCCACACTCAGCCCTTACATACTCCAGCAGGAACTTTAACCTAGTCAGAGTGACCCCTAATGACTCCCACCAGGTTCACACCCAGCTCTGGTTCCTGCACATGCCTGTATGGGCAGTGTTGTCCAATCCATCCCTCATTCCATCCAGCTTTCATACATACCCATGGGTATTGCAAACTAACCCATACCAACTGACCCTACTATCCAACCTGCACATATGCCAGCAGGTACTGCCTCCTTGTCCAGTCAGAACCACCCACAACCCTGGTTCTCATGCTCACTGGTAGAACTGCAGCCCTTCAGAGGATTTCTCAGAGTTTCCCTGCAAGGTCCACTCCTAGCCCTGTATCTTGTACTTTCCAGGTGGAACTGTGGTCCAATAAAACACAACTTGCACCCAGTTTTGGTACTTGCCAATGGATGCTGTGACAGAGCAAAATCAGCTGGCACTTATTCTGGCTCTTGCTTATTCTAGGCCAGCTGATGTGGTGGCCTAGACCAGCCATGCTGTCTGCAAAACCCAGCTAACATGCAGGCTGATGGGTTTTGGAACCACGCTCAGTTTGGTCCTCCCCCAGTCCACCGCTCATGCTCACCAGCAGGAGCAATGGCCCAGCAGGGGAGCAAGCCCTCAAAGTCCCCTTTTAAGCTTGCCACCAATCTAGGGTTTTGCACGTGCAGGGGGTACTGTGGCCTGGTTTGACATCATGTATTGCCTTGGCATTCACCTGCAGGTGCTGCAGCATGGCTCCACTTAGCCTGTCCCCAGTTCCAGTTCATGCTGGCAGGTGCTACAACCTAGACCAGCATGGTTATCCCCCTGTCTCAGCCTCAATGAGGGTGCCATATCCCAACCCAACCTCACCTGTACTGTTTTAGTTCTCATACTTTTCTGGCAGGTGCTGTGAACTGCTTAATTCAGCCTGCCCCAGATGTGATCCATGTGCATGACAAAATGTACTTTAACCTGCCTGGTTTGTGATGCCTGGCTCTTGCATTAACCTAAGATCCTTTGGGCCACCTAGATCTTATGTGCACTGGCGGGTGCTTGGCCTAGTCTCCTGTCCCAGCATTCACCAGCAGGTACAGAGGGCTTGTCCAACATTTTGTCTTTTTTTGTCTTTTATTGGTGAGTGTTACAGCCCAAACCTACCTTGCCCATCCCCCCAGATCCAGCTCTCATGTCTTTCAGAGGGTGATGTAACCCAGCCCAGCCTGTCTCAGATCCACTCCAGCCATTGTGAACACAAGTGGATTCTAGTGATAAGCTGAATGCTGCACACCTCCAGGCCCAGCCCACATACTCACTGAGAAATGCTTTAGCTAGGTCCAGCCTAGTCTGCTCTCCCCTTTCCAGCTCTTGAACTCACTAATGAGCACCACAGCCTGGCAAGGGAGTCAGTCCCCTTACCTCCCCAACTAGACCCACTCCCAGCCACAGATCTTAGCTCCCCATCCTGGCTCCGACTCATGCCAATGCGTGCTATGATTTGGCCCAGCTTTGCCTTGTCCACCCCTGAGCAAGCCTGAACATGTGCCAATAAGTGTTGCAGCCTTGCCTGGTCCAGCCCAAACCCAGCCCCAACTCCAGTGCACACCAGCTGGAGCTACAACCTAATATATGGGTTCCCCAAGTTTCCCCACAAGGCACACTAGCAGACCTGGATCTCACACGTCAGTGGGTACATAGTCCAACCCCCAGTCTCAGCCATTGTGAGTGCTGGTGGATGCTGTGTTCTGGTCCACACCCAAACCCAATTCTTGGGGATTCCTATGTGTTGCAGCCTTGGCCATCCCAGCTTACTCACAATCCCAGTTCTCATAAGTATTGCTGGTAGGTAATACTTCCGTTAGTTTACAAAATTTATTTCTGAGGAACTTAGTGATCTTTGTGTGAATTCACTAGAAAAGAATTTGTTGAATTTTTATTATTTCTGTATTTGGTCTGCGTTCATTTTTCCGCATGCTCCAGTCACTAAACTTAGGGTTTTGATTCTTCTGCTTACCTTTGTCCCATCAGAGACCTTCTCAAATCAAGCCTGTCATCTGAGACATTTCTATCTATGATGTACAATTACAGTTATCTCTCAGCTGACTCAATCAAACTTTAAATTAAAGGATGTGAATATTGGGAAATCCTGAGACAATTTCTTGGATTTTTTTCTGTGTATACATTGGTTTATTATAGATTCCCTCCATAGAAAAGCATGTCTCATGATAGATAACATTACATCCTTTTTTTAATAATTATTTTCTTTGTAATGTCCACTATAGTTTATTAAGCATTGAACTTACTAACATATTGATTTATTGGAAAGATTTCACACAATTCTGAGTAATTATAATACATAGTTAGCAAATAAAATAAAAAAGAAAAGGAAAAAACATCTCTTGTGAATTTTAAACATTAAAATGCAGGGTTTCTAAGAAAATGCCATGAAAAATCATACTCCAAGAAAACAGACAGCCTAAATTCAATGCATACATTAAAATAAATATGCAATGTGAAATTATGCAGTCTAAACAACATAGTAAGAATGCATTGAATAATAAATAATGTAATTCAACTAGTGATGAAGTCATCTTTTATTAAGTGTTTGGTAGATACTGAAATGTACTTATCTATTGTCAAACTAACTAACTATGCTGCTATTACCTTTGCAAGGATTCTGTTTTCTAACTTTTTGGGTTAAAATCTTTATTTACATATTTTATCTATCTAAATATCTTTAATATCTAGAAAATATCAAGTTATGCTGAAAATACGTCTTGTACTATTTCAAAACTAAAAGGTCCAATAGTTCAAAGAACTTTGAAAAATTCACAGAAAACATAAGAATGCAATTTGTTAGGTAATACCAGCCAGCCCTGTGTCACCTACCCTTTTTTTATGTGTGTGTTTCATCATCTCAAGGGTGTGCCTGTTTCTCAGCTATGTTATAAAGGCTAGTAACAACATTCTTTCTAAATCCAGGGCTGAAATGCTGAGCAAATACGCTTTAGACTTTTAGAATTCATGACACTACTTACAAACATTCCCCTGTGCCCTTCAAATTCCTGTGACTATCATTCTTTGCTATGTCATTAAAACATACATGTAGAGAAGACAAAGGTTTTACGCAATTAGATAACGTCACTTTGAAATTGCTGGAGTCATAAACATTTTAAAAATTCTATTAGCTCACTTATCCTAAACCTGTGTGTTTAAATGTTTAGTGCCAGTGATGCATCAAATGTGGATGCTCCTGGAAGTCGCACTTACAGATTATTAGAAGTCCCAGTTATTCTAGGCCATAAAATTTCTCTAACATGGAACAGCTGACCAATTGGGAGAAACTTGCTCAATATGTCAGATAACTTTTAACTCTAATGTAAGTTTGAAAGTTATTATTTTTGTCAGGTAGCCCTTTCTAGGGATTCACTGCATACTATTAGAAAGTACGTATAGCATACTTTTCCGCTATTGACCATAACTACCTTTCCCTCCACTTCCTCTTCTTCCTCAATTCCCATCCTTCCTTCTTTTTTTGCTACCTTATTTTCTTGCCTGCGTGCCTTCCTTGCATCATCCTTTCACTCTGTATTATTGTGGCAAAATATAACCTATTTAATCTATGCAACATTAACTGTACAACAACTGTTCAACAGCACATTGAACAATATTGTTTATTATAAGTCTACCATACATCTTCAGAACATTTCATATTGCATAATTGAATATACTCATTGAATAGCAATCCCCGTTATCTTCCTCACCTGGAAATCACTATTGAATTTTTCTAAGAGTCTTACTACTTTATGTCATGTAATGAAATAGCACAGAATAAAGAAACATCAGATTTATACATAGAGCTAAAGGCATGAAACTCTTAACTGAAAAGTTCAGCAGAAAAATTGCATGATTTTGTTAGCCATGATTTCTAATATAGTATCTAATATAGTATCTAATACAGTAACTTTAGAAAGCTTACTTTCATCAGGGGTATTTGTTTATTTTATCCTAGTTAAATTTTCTTTACTGATTCTATATTTCAACTGTAACTTAGCTAATTCCTATAGTCCAATAACCTTCTGCTCTCCTGAATTGTGAGTTTTTTCTACAAACTTTTGTCTTGTGTCTATATGATGAAACACTTTGAAACACTTGATTTTGCCAAAATGTTTCCTAAAATGGTCCTCACATTAAGAAATGTTGATATTGATTCCTCCATCTCATACTGAACAATTCAATATCAGTATAATGGCCTGTTTCTTGTTTTGCCTCAAATTTCCTGTAGATGGCATAATACATTTTGAAGAAATTTTGTGAAGTAAAAAACATAAAACCTTAATCATGAAATTTTAGGATAATCTAAAAGAAACTTCCTCCAATTCTTATAACAAAACAAAAAAGCTAAATCATGTTTTTCCTCTACAAATATGTATTCTTATCATCTGCTTGGGATTTATCCAATCTGTATCCAGTGAGAGTAAATTCATTGTCTAAAGGAGCAAATGTCTCTATCGTTTATTGACCTATGAACTAGAACAATATTCTTTATATAGTTCAAATGAAAGATTGCCATAGAACACTTGGTATACTGCACAGTTCCCTAAGCTAAGGAGGGTTCAGGATGCCCAGCTCCATTTAAAATGAAGATCTCATGGCTGGGAAAATCTGATGAGCCATAGGAAAATCCACCCCAACCAACAAGGGACTGCTAGCATACACATACGTACTTTGGATTGCGTCTTAGCAGCTCCCAGCCTCTGGCTGACTGTTTGCCTGCCCTTTCTTGCAGTGTTTTCACAAATTCTCACTCTGCTCATGCTGTTTGATTTCTCTGGCGAATTCTTTCACTATCTGTGGTATTAACCCTAGTCAGCTGCTGACTGTAACATTTTGGTTATAGTGGGTTTTCCTCTCATCAGTGGGAACAAGCCTGGAACATGAGGTACATCAGGCACAGCATCTGATGCAGGTGAACTGACACGCTGCTCGTTTCCTGGTTCTCTCGTACCTTCTTTCTTCCCTATCTCCGCTCCTTAGGGAAAAATGTGCCCCACACAAGGACACCTGATCATGTCTTGCCAAGGCAGATCCCTGGAGGAACCTGCAAACCCTCACTCCCAGACATTCAGAACTCACAGATCTCAGCGGTAAGGACTGCAGATCTCTCATTCCCCCTTAGTTCATCACGGATGTAAGTCTACTCGTCATCCTTTGTGGATTTCTAGCCTGTCTGATGTTACCTGGGGTTTAAGCGCTTCACCCTTCAAGAATGACCACAACTTTCTGCCCCTTCCTTCTAGGCTAAGATGAGATATCCAGCATTAGAGCCATTCTTAAAGAGGGATAAACCTTGGACCTTCTCCTAGCTGAAGCTGGTAGTGTGCGCAGGACACTGAAGTGGACACATGTTTGTTGTGTGCTTGTCAGGTCATGTTGTGTTACTTGGTAAAGAAGCATCTAATATCAATATCAACTTCCAGAATGACAGGTCTGGTTCTTCAATGGAACCCTTAGCAGTTCTATCTTAGCAGACCTGTCCTTCACTTTGGTATTTCTTATAGGCACATACCATGTGAATTCTTGTGTTCACTACTGTCTTCGTAAAGGTTTGATTGCCTAAGAACAGTGTGTCTGAAGCAGTTAAAATTGCTAACTTAAAGCAAGTTCTAAGCCAAAAAGAATCAGAATTTTTTTTTAATTTTTGGGGGAGTATTCTAAATGCTATATGTAATGAAGGTAATTGGCTTTCCTACTCAGTTGCTGAGGTTTATATTTTAATCATGACTATTTCAAGTTTTGTTGTCATCTACAGTCCTGATTCTTTTTCGAAAATAGTTTGTAACCATACTCATGGAGAATAACAGGTTTTTGAGAGTTTTAATATCAATGGTAAGAATTTCCAGAACTCTGAGGGGAAAACACAGACAAAAATCAACAAAATGGCTAATGGAGATAAGCAAAAATTGAATGAAAATAAATGAATTAATCACATTTATTTTTATTGATATTGACTTTTATTTAAAATATTGAAGATTCTGAATCCACTTGCTTTATCTCCTAGTTCCAGAATTTTTTTTTCCTTCAATCTCTGTGGTTTACAATATTTGATGAAGTTCAGTGTTCCAAAAGGAGATGAAAATGTTTCCTTTCTGCCTTACTAAATCTCCAAAGTTTAAGATGCCATGATTTCAGCAAGAATCTGCCTTTGTCACAACACACTATACTTGTAAACATTGGCATGTTTAAAAATCATGTAAAGAAGGCTTATTTTTGAAAATTTCCAGCCTCACAATGAATAAATTGAGTTGCTATTACTTGTTATGCTCTGATATGTCAAATGATTAGATAGTAAAGTAACAAAAAAAAAAATCAAAGCTTGCTTTGGAATGGCTTCTTAAATTTGAGACTTGCCCAAATATGATAAATCAACTTTTGTTACAAATCAGTAATCAGTTAACAAATTATAGCACAGTTACTCTTAGAGTACGGGCTTGCCTTGCTTTTAAGATGCAAACTCAATTTGTTATGTTGTTGTTGGTTTTGTTATACATTTTTGTTTTGAACTGTGTGCCCACTACCTATTCCCACTAGCTATGCCCACTACCTATGCCCACTACATATGCCCACTACCTGACAGAATTCCCCAGAAATGCAATCCTCAGTGCGATAAATTTCCCAGCTGTGAAAACCTGGTAGACCATGGGAAAACTCATCCTAAGAAGAGCATATTGCTACAAGGATAACTTGGATATTACCTCTTGTAGCTGCAGCACTTAACTTCTTGCTCTCTGATCTGCTCACTGCTCACTTGCAGCACAATTAATAAACCTAATTCTACCCATGCTGTTCGACTGCTATTATGCGTGCATTCATCCCCCATGACTGGCCTCAGTCGATCACCTGTGAAAGTCACCTGAAGTCCATGCAAAAACTCACGTAAAAAAGGAAGAAACATCTGTTAGCTTCTGAAATTGATGTTGGGTGCAGTTTAAGCCTGCTGAGAGGACTCTCTCATAGATGCTGAATTCAGACGCTCTGGACAATCACAGTACGTGCTTCTGGTATTTCTGCTGCTTTATTCATGGTCACAAGTGTTTAGTTCTGTTCAGGTTCTGCAGGTACATGCATAATTGTCACCCCAAAATCAGAGAGAAAGAGAGGGTTGCTACTTTGGGAGAGCACAATCTATACAGAAAAAAAAAAAAGCATTATGTATAAAATTAAAAAAAAAAGGTAACAAGTGAAAGTTGTCATGAATTCCAAACCCCTAGTTGCATATTACATGGACACGCCAAAAAATGTTATATAACAGTTACTCATCACTTAGTGGTATGGTATGTTTCAGTTTTTCCTGTATATGGTTCAGGATTGTTGACAGAACTAAAGAAAATAGTTTGCCAAATAGGAAGTTAAAAATGCTGATTTTTCTTTAACTTCTGAAACTTTTTGGAGCTTTGATGTATGAACAAGTGTTCAATAATTATTGTTTTTATTTTGCATGTATGTGTACACAGTGTGAGAAAAATAATTTTATCAAATAAAGTGTTATCAAGAACAGACTTCATCATAAAACATTAAAAAATAAGATACTAGATGTCTGAAGGATTGCAACATAATAGATAAATGTTAAATGATTTATTCTAATAATTAACATACTAAAATTTTCATTTTTAAAATAAATTGACTTAAAAGTACTATTTAAAATAAGTGAACTAGGTGAAAGTTTCTTCTTAAATGTGTAATATTGCTTTAAATTGATTCCTCCAATTTGTTACTAAAATTATACAGGAATTTGGGTGTAGATTTCCTGTTATTTGTTTACCCCCTTAAAGCCAGAAGAAACAGAATGTGCTTGGCCAGAGCACATTGGCAAGGCAATGTATTCCAAACGGCAGCATGTGACATTAAGTTGTGGTCACTTCATTCCAGCACTTGGATTTGGCTGCTAAGTACTTGATGAGGCAATTAAACTAGCTCTATGGTTCAGCGAGCAAAAGAAAGAGACTTGGAATGTGACCTAGACTGTGAAGTCAGCCAGCTCCAGAGTGACTATACAGGTTTCACCTGTTTTTTTTTTTTTCCCCATTCACTGGACTAGAACAATTCCAAACATAAGACTGAAGTTATTTTCACTTTGTTCTTCATGACAGTCCCTTGATCTGCTTATACTAAATACTGATTTTGCATTCTGTTTCCATCTGTTTTTTCACTTGGGTGGAGGGATTAGTGTTTGGACTCATGAAGGCTGCAGCTCAACATTTTGCCTGGTGTCCTGTTGCAGTTGGCCTGCTTTCTCTACAGTAATTTTCCTATGTATCAGTCTCCAAATGATGACATTTTTCTGGGAAAATATAACATCAGTTTAGAAGCGAACTGGAATGTAATAAGGATGGGGCTAAATTATTGAGCATTGATAACAAATGCTAAAGGAAATGCAGAGATGGTCCTACAAAATGAAAATGAGCAGAGTGGAGGAAATTTTGTGCACTGATGCAACTCTTAATTGTATAAAAAGGAAATTTTCTTCATCCTTGAACTCTCACTTGATTCTTGTGTAAGACTTAAGCAAATCATTGAAAGAGTTTTAATGACATAAGAAGGATTTGATTTTCCTTACAAAGTGAAATGAAGGAGTAGCGGCAAATCTGATTGCCTTCATACTTAAGAAATGTGGAGAATTGGTGTAAGGAAAAGGGAAATGGATGTAACATTTACTTCATCATCATTTTTTTAAATGATCAGCCTCTGCATTATTAAAAATAAGTAAATTCCCTTAGATTTCACATCTTGATCTTTAACAAATACAGTTTCAAATCATCTACTTTGACAAAGCCAATAATTTTATGTAATACACTAAATGCCTCTATTTTGGAATAATCCAAGATATTCCCTTAAACTACAAAGTTAACTTGTCATACAAATCTTTGCAAATTGATATATATCTTTACTGCTGAAATTTAGTTTTCTGTTTGTTTTCAAGCATATCTCCTGGTTGGCTTCAGAAAACTTACATGCTTTCCCATTTTGTAACTAAGAAGGATGGTGTCTGTAGTTAAACTGGCTGTGCCGACAAATATATGAGTGTTTGCTTTCATTTGAGAGATCACAGCAGATCCAAGGTGAAAAGGGTATTTTCCTTTAGCATTTGTCAGCTTCTAACCAAGAGAAAACTGTGTCAGCACTGAAAGAAGGAAATCAAGATACTTGGTTATTCTAATCAGGGCAACTTTTTTTAATTGTGTAAATTTTATTTTTAATAATTTTTACATATTTGATTAGGGTGTAAAGGGTCAAGGGCTAGAGGAAAGTGAGTGAGACCGTTGTTTTGACATTCTCTTTTTCCTTCCTGTGTCTGGGTTAGGAGAGAGATGAAGGGAGAAGCCACACCCAGCCTCCCAACCATCCCACGGTCCCCGATGTGGGACATGCTGAGGGTTCTGCTCCTTCAATAGTTCTGTATTGCTGCCAATCTCGCCACTCCAATCACGATGAAATCTCTCCAGACTCCACTGGCTGACATAATCCACCTTAGAGTCTCTTTTTGCCCAGGCATTCCCTGTGAACAAGTGGCTGGGGTAGTTGATAGATTTGTTCTGTCCTCCTTCTCTTCTATGGTACCAGTTGTCCTCTGCGGGCTCCATGTACTGCCATATCCTCCATGTGCATTTGGATATGCTGTCCATGGCTCCATCAAAGCTACTGAGGAGATCCAGTTCTGATACATGCATTCCATGATCAGACTATGGAACCTACAATTGCCTCCATGGTTGCAGTTCTGAATCCAGCGGTTCAATTGCAGGGTTTCCACCAACTTCATCTGAGGAGATCCCAGACCTGATTCTTTGGTGTGCCTCCCGAATACAGGGTCCAGCACAGTCTGTTGCCCAAATTGGCCTATGCATACACTGTTAGTTGCAATTGCTAGGTCAGTTGTCTCCAGCCCTGTCTTCTACGCAAACTAATGGGTGTTGCAGTCCAGACCGATCCTGCCTACTGCACACTCAGCCCTCACACAAACTTGTGGGAGCTGAAGTCTAAACGGAGCAACCTTCAATAACCCCCACCAGGCCCTCCTCCTACCTACCCTGGTTCCCGTGCTTGCCAATATGTACAGCAGATTGGTTCTGTCTATCCCATATCTCATTAACCTCTTTTATGTGTCAATGGGCATTGAAGCCTAGTTCAATCCAATCAGCCTCACTATCCAGCCCACACATGTGCTGGTGGGTGCCACACTCTGTCTAGCCATGCCTGTCCTAGTCCTGGTTCTCATGCTCACCAGTCAGAGTGGCAACCCAAGAAGGAGGTGCCCACTCTTTCCCTACTGGGCCCACTCCCACTCCCAGATTTTGTACTCTCCATGTGTTACTGCAGTGAAGTACAATAGTTTTCTTCCAGTACCAATGTCTGCTAGCTGATGCTGTGGCAAAACCCACCAACCTTCACCCCCTCTGGCTTATGTATGTACCAGTAGGTACAATCCACCCAGCCTGGATTGCTGGGGACCAGCTCCGGCTGACTGAGAGCTTGCAAAGGATGCGTGGATCGGCGAGATGATAGGAAGAGATAAGACACGGACCACTATGACTTGATGCTCATAATGGACAACTCAGAAAAGTTGCCTTCTTTATACACAAATCATCACAAGCTTTTGCACAATATCCAATTGTTTCATTTTTACTTCATGGTTAAGAGAATACAAAAAACAATCCTAAGGAAAATATTTTCAACAAACCATTACTCATTGAAACCTGCAGTCACCTGGCTGAAGCCAGGAACTCCACGGTTGGCAGCACATGCAGTTACATAGTGACAAGTAGTTTACTTATACTCAAAATCAATTTTTACTAAACACAATCAAACTAATATTGCTAAAATATTAAGAGTACAGAATTAAAAGATCATAAATGAAAGGATTTTATAAAAGTATATAACAGATTCTTTGCTAATTCTTATAATCAAATCATGCATTAATTACCATCACCTTCACCTAGTGCTGATTCAATTGTTTTTCATTCTTTTGTTAAAGGGCAGTGAAAGGGATCAAGGCAGCTCAGCCAATCTACAAACAGAGGGCCTTTACAAGAAACTTTCTTTCATCTATATAAACTGTTTTCTTTCCCTAAATATAAGTGCCAATATAAGATAAAGATTTTAAACCATTTTGAGGGGGTTCACATTTATTTCCTTATAAAAGATGCCCCATATACTTTTGCTTTCTGTGGTAAGAAACTAAAATGTGTCATATCATGTGTTGTAACAGTTCGAGGTGCATGGTAAACAAACTCTTTGTACCTCCATGATTGCCATCTGTTGCAAGATGTTATCAAACCATTTCTTAAGGAAAACATTACTTGTACTAGGGCAAACTTTAGGACAAAAGTGGGCACATAACAGGATGTTTGGAAACATAGTGGGCTCAATTGTACTATTGTATACTTTCAACTGTGTGTCATAGCCTTACGTTACTATAGGTGTTTTTATCATAACATGATAGATCAATTTGAGGTGTCATACCAGTTACAGGAATCACTTCACATTAGCAGAAAAACAACAACAACACCCTCAGAAGAATTCTATGAAACATCAGAGAGGTGATTGAGTTCCATACAATGGGTGAGGCAGCAATGAGGTGACCAGAGACATTCTGCTGGGCCTTGCCTCGCAGCTAGAAACTCCTCGCAGCCTTGCTAACTGAGGAGCGGTGCTCATCACATACCCATGCCATCCGACCCAACTGCATGGCTCCCCACACTGGATTGTCTCCAATCCAGTTTACATACAGGCCAACAATGTTGTAGTCCTGCCCAGCCAGGTATGGCCTCAATCCCAGCTCTCACACTCACCAGTGGGAATAGTGGCCCAGCAGGAACTCCTTGTAATGCCCCTACAGGGTTTGCCCACTCTCGCCCAGGTCTCACATGTGTGGTTGGTGCTGCAGCCCAGTTTGGCATGGCCCGCCTCACTTTAGCATTTACCAGTGGATGTTGAAGCCTGGCCCAGCCTAAGCTGCCCCCAGTTCCAGCTCATGCTAGTGGAGACTACAGACTAGTCAGCATAGTCAGGTTCTGGTTCCGGTCTTAATGTGGACTGGCTGGTATTGCAGCCCAACCTGGCATGACCCACATACCATTCTGACTCTTAGATTTGCCAGAGGGTAATATGAACTGGCCCAGCCTGGCTTGCCCCAGACCTGAGCCAAAGGTATGCCCATGGATACCATAACCTGGCCTGGTCTGTGCTGTTCCCTTTCTTTGTTCATGTGCTCACATGCAGGAACTGTGTCCTGCCAGAGTTGCCAAGTTCTTCCTTCAGAACCTCTCCCAATGCAAAATCTCACACACACCAGTGGGCCCATGGGCCAGCCTTACTTAGTCCATCTCCTGGCCTGGCCAGAACAGTGGCCTCTCCTTTCTGGCCCCCATTCCACTTCTTACTGTTGGTTGCAACAGCCCAGCCAAGCCTGGTCTATGCCCAGACACAGCTTACACATGGCTCAACAGGGACAGAAATCTAGCCCAACCTATCCTACACTCATCCTGGTTCTCATGAGCTCTGATGAGTGCTGGAGTCTAGCCCAGTTTTTACTCCCCAGACAGAGTCCACTTCCATGCTGAGTAAGACAGGATTCATGTCCAGACGAGACAGTAGCCCCCTCTCTGGCCAGTGCGAACACACAACTCAGCCAGAGTGCTCCCCTAGCCCCCCAACCAGGCCTGATCTCAGCCACAGATCTCCCGAGTGCCAGTGGTTGCTCTGACCCAGCTTGGCACAGCCCCTCCCCTGTCTTGGCCTTTGCCTTTGGATGCTGCAGTCTGGCCTGACCCAGCTGGCCCCAGGCCCAACTCTCGCTGGCAGGTGCTGCAAACTGGCTCTGCTCATTCTGCTCTCATCCTTGGTTCATGCAAACCAGTAGGTACGGCAGCCTAGCCCAGCATGACTTCTACTACATCCTAGTTTCTGCACTTGCCAATGGGTTATGGTTTGCTCTGTCCTGCTAGTTCGCCCCCTTCCAAAACCAACTCATACACTTGCTGATGGATGGAGCTACCCTGCTCAGCCTGCCCAACACCTAGGCCTGGACCATGAGCTCATCAGCAGAAGCTATGACCCACTAGGGGAGTTGCCCAAGTTCCCCTGTTAGGCCCACTTCCAGAACTAGGTCTCATGCATGCCAGCGGGTTCTTGGCCCTTACCCAACATGACCTGCCCCATCCGTTTCAGCCTTTGTATTAGCTGGTACAGCCTGGCCCACCCTGTACCCTATTTTAGAGTGTTGCAGCTTGGACCTGCCTCACTTGTTACAAGCTCCAGTGAGCATTGCTGAGTTCCATTCATGGTAATGCCTAGCTCAGCACACCACCATTCCAACCCTCAAGCTAACCAGTGGGAGTTGTGGTTAAATAAGGTTGGGCCCACATATTTCCCACAGAATCCAACCCCAGACCTGGTTCTCTTGTGTGCTGGTTGGTGTCATGGCCCAGTCTAATGTGACCCATCTCCTGATTCAATACTCGCTATTAGGTACTGGGATCCAGTCCTGCCAAACAGGCCCTTAGCCATAGCTTGCATGTGTGCTGGCATGTGGTAGTTAACCATGTTCCATGCTAACAAGCCTAACTCAGGACTTTCACGTGGTTTGTGCTTAAGTCTGACCCATAAATATCTTTAGATCTTTCCCATCCAAACCACTAGGTCTCAGTCCCCTTGCTTATCTGCAAGTGCAGAAGCCATGTGTTGGGTGTCCCTCAGGATTCATCCCTCACCTACATGTACTGTGGCCTTATCCATAGATGTGCCTAGGCAGTAATTCCACACCCCCCAAGACCCCAGAGCTCACTGCTGGCTGGTCAGGGAGCGGAGCCTGGTGTCAGTTGGTGCTTTGGCTTCCCAAAAGCCCAGTTCCCTCTCCCTGCCTAGCAGCAGTGGATGGGGAGCAAGGATCTTCAGCAGAAAGCCTCACATGTCTAGGGGATCCAGACACCCACCCCGCTGTTCAAACTTACCTGAATTCCACCCACCAACATGGCAGTAGTGGGCAGAGCCATGATCCTGAGCATACCCAAAGTTGTCTGCCATCCCCAAGATGGTCGCTGTGGAGAGAGGAGATTCTTGGACCTAGGGCTTGCAGAAGCCCGGCAGCCTCCCCACTGCCTAGCAGTGGTAGATGGGGAGCCAGGAACCCCAGCAGGAAGCCTGGGCTGACACAGCTACTGTGGGATCCAGACACCTGTGCAGCTGCTCAGACTATGCTTAACTCTGCAGCTTTGGTGTACTTTCCTATTATCAGAGCTTGTCTAACCAACCTTGAGAACGTCATTGAAAATGCTTCAGTTGGTCTATGTTGGTCGCTATTCATTGCTCATTAGCTCTGAAGGTAGGCAACTAATATCATCAATAGTATTTTACTTTAGCTGCCAGCAATACCATCATTTTAATGGATGGTTACATAGCACTTATACACATGTTTTTCTTTTGAAAGATTTCTTTCATTCAGTCAGTGTGATGGAGATAAAGACAGAAAGACAAATCTTTCATCTTGTACTTTCCTCAAATTGCTGTGAAGTTTAGGACAAGGACAAACTGAATTTAGGATCCAGGGACTCTATCAGAGTCCTCAACACTGGTGACAGCAGTCCAAGATCATCTTCTTCTGGCTTCCCAGTCATAATAACAGGGAGCTGGTTAGGAAGTGTTTGGGCCTTTTCATTCAAGGCATTTATGACCACAGGAAATTATTTTCTCATAGTCTTTAATATTTGAAAATTTTTCTGCATCTAATTAAACCTTGATTGAACAATTGTGATTCTAGAGCCTACTATGACTCAAAAAACTTTGGGCAGATGGGAAACATTGACTGTTCAGCTTGGGCCAAGATTACAACCCAGTATTGATAGAGATCAAAGCCACATAACTAGTTACTTTTCTGCTGAATGACAGCCATACCTCTGGAGGAAATAACAGAGAAATACAAATTAACAAAATTCTATTGATCCTATTAAGATCTGGTGGATTGCATTTATTTATTATTTGGTACATATAAAAGAAGAAAGGAAGTCCATTGTATTGTGACATTCCTTACAAATCCATATGCAGTATGTGTAACATATTTAATTATGTGAAAGGTTTTTACACTTATTTCGTGAGAGCTTTTTGTTCCAACCATAAATATAGCTCAATGTCTCTCCATGGGTGGATATCTGAATTTGATGAAGTCATAAAATAACTGCTGCTTTTCCAGCGTGGAGAGGAGTTTATTTCAAAATATGAACATGCAAAGGTACTATTTGACAGTGGATATCTATGTCATTTGGGAGGTGAGTACTCCCAGGAAACCCTACAGAAGAATACAAAAGTGGAAGCATGAACTCATACTTGAATTTGAATATGTAATCTTGGACCTAGAAATTTATGTCAGTGACAAGTGCTGGTGATCTGGGTGGGAGAGGGAGGATGGCATTTCTGGCACGTAACAGAGAGAAAGCTATACGCAGTCGTTTCAGACCTATCTCATTTTTCCATATTCAACGCTGTCTCTGGTATCTTAAGGAGGACACAAGATTATTTTTTTCTGCCATTGTCTTCCCTTATTTTCTTAAAGGGTTTTTGTTTTTTATTTTACTTTATTTTATTTTGTAGATTTATTTTATTTTATTTTATTATTTTATTGATATTTATTTATTTTGCTTTTGGTAAGTTAGTGACCAAAAGCTTGGCACTGTTTTTTTTAATTGTGTTATCATGAATCCATATTAACTTGAAACAATTGTGAAAGTATTTCTTCACAATGTTTCCTTTCAGGCCATGGGAAAATGCAAACATGCTAAGCCAATGGGGCAACCAACATCAACTACAGGCAGCTGGAGAAGATTCTGAACAAGCCAGAACTTTTTTGCATACAAGCCCTTCTGAAGGTGAGCCCCTTCACACGTTTGTTTTCTTGCTATCGTGTTCTCATACTGCTGCCAGATTTCTACTTGTTCTCTACTACTGTTGAACACATTTTGTGTAACAGTAGAGTCCATTGCCAGAGCTGGTGCATGGAAACGCATAAGCAGTCCTTTGTTGTGTCTGTTTGTAAGGATGCTTAGATAAAGAAAATGTCAGAAATAAACATGGGAAATTTTACTAGGGCACAGAAAGAATAAAATCCTGTTTTTGCAACAAATTGAATGTAGCCATAGGCCATTATATTCAGTGAAATAAGCCAACTGAAAAAATATATATAATTTTCTCCAATATGTGGTGGTTATTGTAGGATATGATAATGTATAAGAATGAAATTGTCTTCATAGTACTATATTGTTGTTCTTGTCTGTATCTGTGTGACACTGTGATCTTTCTACTCTCTGTTGAAAGTTGTGGCTATGGGTACATTTGCCAGTGATCATAACGTAAGTTAAAGGCATGTTATTGTGAAAATTAAAGGAAATAGAAAAGAAACAAAAGAGGCAAGAAGGAATTTTCCATAACTGATAATGTAACTTGGTTACTTGGTTAGCCAGATTTCTTTTTCTGTGAATAATCTATTAAGTGATAACATTTAAAGAGGAAGTCATATCCTATAACAAATTTTTATAATAGGTAATAGACTAATCAGAACAGTGGTTCCCAGACATTATCATCTGAGCGGTTCCTGCATTATCATTCATTAATAACAGCTTCTGGGTCCAGGCGCCATGACCTAGCGCTAAAGTCCTCGCCTTGAAAGTGCTGGGATCCCATTTGGGAGCCGGTTCTAACCCTACTGGCCCTGCTTTCCACCCAGCTCTGTGCTTATGGCCTAGGAAAGCAGTCTAGGACGGCTCAAAGCCTCGGGGCCGTGCACTCACATGGGAGACACAAAACAGGCTCCTGGTTCCTGGCTTTGGATTGGCTCAGCTCCAGCCATTGAGCCGCTTGGAGAGTGAATTATCAGACACAAGATTGTCCTTTCTGTCTCTCCTTCTTTCTGTAAAACTGACTTTGCAATAAAAATGAATAAATCTTAAAAAAAAAAATAACAGCTCATGGTAGAAGTCAGCAAAAAGGCTCCCATGGTAATATTTATCAAGAAATTTGGCAAATGGGTAAAACAGTGGCCAGTAGCACTAAAATGAGAAAAATGTGTACTTTGAATGAACATTTTTCTGGAACATTAAAAAAAGAAAACATGGTTTCTGTGGATATGTTTAGAGAAAAGTTAATAATTTTTTGTCATCTGGTATTGAACTCTGACTTACATTGCCGAGCATAACTTTATGATAAATGCAAACATAACAGAAATTGCCTGATATTGTTTTGACTGGAACTTCACATATGAAACATGCAGAATTAGTAATTCTTAGCCGCCCCTTTCAACATTGCAAAGCAATACCACTGATTTCTTAGATCAAAGTTTTCAATAAAACAAATTTACTTTGTCTGCTTGTGAACAAAGTGTGTAGAGCATTCAGGGATCATAGGCTGCACCTTGCAATTTGATATGATTATTTTTACTTTTTAAATTATTAACCCATGATAAAGCATAAACATTAAACAAGGAAATAGAAAGAATGTCACTGATAAGATAGTTGGTTGTCCAAATATTTCTTGGGTAATTTGCTTATCTCTATTTCGTAACTATTCAAAACAAAAAGTGATAAATTTGAATACTTACTGTAACAAACAAAATGGAAAGGAATGAGGGAATTTCAAAATTTTGATTACCAACTTTGAAGGCTCAAAAAAAGAATTCCATATGGAGTTCATAATTATTTCTGCCTATGAATGTTTCAAGTTACACATTTTTAGTAGTTTCTCATACATACTGCTTTCTATCCTTATTATTTAATAGACTGGTAATGTCATAGGACTCTAAATAATAATAGTAATGATAATGATAATAATAATACTTCATGAAGTAAAATACTGTGCCAGAAAAGGGCTGTTTTATCTACTCCTTACAATATATCTGAAACAGATAAATTACATAAAGCCCTTTGAGTGTTGGGGTATTTCTTTTCTATGTGAGCCCATTATTTATAATGATACATCTAAATTGAGATAACACTCATTCTTCTATTACGTTTCCCCCAAAAAAATATTTCTACTAGTAAATTTTTAAGTTTACTAACTTCAAGGCCTCTGACATTAGGCTTTATGTCTTTTCCACATGTAAGTGAAGTGTTTGTTTTCTAAGAACTGTAACAATTTTGAGGAAGGGAGGTCATAAAAGCCTATGGCCAGAAATACAAAACAATTCACATATTTAGCAGTGTTAAGTTCATTTCTGCAAGCACTCAAAGATCGAAGACAATTTTGCATGAGAAGATTTCAAGTAACAACCCGTTGCCTTTGGATTTTAGCAGATGATGAAATTAATACTTATATAGAAGGTGAAAAAGTACAGGGAAGAGGGCTATGGCGTGCAGGTGTCTAACCTCCACATAGCTTAAAAAAATGTAGGATAGGCAACTGTACTGGTAAACTGGTATTGTTAAAACAAATTTGGTATTTACCAAGCCCAGGAGACACACCAACTATTAGCTGTTTTTCTCCCAGCATTGAAAAATTTGCCTAGGTACAATGCAACCTAGGCAGTTGCTGACAGCTGGGATAAACTGTGAATCTCATGTTTTTTGGGTCTTTGATGCATTTTGAACTAAATTTGTATGTGGTAAAAGTAGTTCCTATTTTTTTTAATTTCTTTTCACATTTTAGTATATTTCAAATGACAAGGAAAATGTAAAGAAGCATTAATGAACTTGGATTTAACAGTTTTTAAAATTCTGCCATGTTTGCACTATTTGTAAATATTATATATATGTCTATATATTCATGATATTTTTGAGAACAAACAGTGTCATTACATTTTTGTCCTATAGTGTGGGATTTATGACAAAGCTCATAAGATGAGGAAAGAATAAATATTTTTTATGGAAGGCCTTAATCTATTGTACAGACTATTTATAAATAAACACATGCCAAATAATAACTGCTCCATACCAATTTCAATATAATATATATTTATATATTAATAACTTTCAAAAATGACAGAAAATTTGTGATATATTCTTTCTTTTCATGGCTTATTTAACATAGCCTAATGATGGTCAATTTCAGAGCTTTCATTGTACATATTAGCATTTCATTATTCTTTTCATTTTTTTAAAGATGGATTTTATTTTTATTGGAAAGTCAGATCCACAGAGGTCTGGGCAACACCAGTTCTTAGTGCTCTAATTCCATCTGTGACCAACATCCATGTTAGGGATTCAGGGTCAAGTAATAGGGAAAAGTGGATGAGACAGCTGGCTGAAATCCTCTTTTTTATTCCTGTATCTGGATAATGTGGGGAGAGAAAGGGACAGGGCCACTCCCAGCAGCCCAGCCACATTAATATCCAAGAATGGGGGAAGGCCACCATTTAGAATCTCAGGGTCCCCAAAGTGGAGAGGTTTCCGAGGCTATTGCTTAAGTGGTTTTGATACTGAAGTGGTTAGGATACGTCTGAGGTGCTATTGATGTTGTAGCTCCAAGACTGAGGAAATCCTTACAAAGTCCATAGACTGACATAGTCTACCTTAGTCTCAATTCACACAGATACTCACTGTCAAAGCTTGTCTGGGAGAGCTGTCCAATTTGTTCTGCCCTCCATATTACTAGACGTCCTATGAAAGCCTCAATGACCGGATCGTATGTCCCCCTTAAACACCTAGGCAAGCACTACACTGCACAGGGCTCAGCAACTGTGGAGATTCAGTTCTGATACATGCATTCCAGTCAGATCATAAATTTGTAATTTTCTCCATGGTTGGAGTTCTGAGTCCATTAATCCAAGTAGGGGGGCTAGTCCCCAGAGAAACCTCATCATGCCTGGCCCACCCTCAAACGCAGCTCTCACACGGTTCAGCAAATGCAGAGACTTAATCTAGGCTATCCTATATCCACTCTGGCTCTTGTGAGTACCATTAGGTGCTGGGGCCTAGCAAAATCTGGCACATTGAAACCGATCCACACTCATGCCAAGGCATACTGCAGCCTTGTCTAGCCAGTTCACCATTCCCGTTTGGCTCTCTCACAGTCGGAACCACAGCCCAGCAGGGGTGCCCCCTTAGCTCCCTAACCAAGCTGGTTCTCAGCTACAGATTTTGCACATACCAGTGGTTGCTCTGACCCAGCCAGGCATAACCCATCCCTAATCTTGGCCTTTGCTGTCAGATGCCGCAGCATGGCCTGGCCTGCTCTGCCCCTAGTCCCAACTCTTGCTGGTGGTTGCTGCAATTTAGCCCTGCCTGGCCTTCCCTCATCCCTGGATTTCATAAAAAATGATAGATATGATAGCCTAGCCTATTTTGGTGTGACTTACACCCCATCCTGGCTCCTACACATGCCAGTGTACAATGGTTTGGCCTGGCCCTGCCCAGTCCACCCATCCCCAGAAAAAAACCCACACAGTTGCCAACCATAGGAGCAGCCCTACCCAGCACTGACTCAGTTATTAACCAGCAGGAGCAATATATGCCACCTCCCAGGTGAATTCCACAAGTTCCCCCACCATGTCCATTTCCAGGTCCAGATCTCATATGTTCCAGTGGGCACTAGGTTCTTACCTGTCAGTCTGTCTCCCAGTCTCAGCTTTTGTGTGTGCTGGTGAATTGTGTTGTCTTGCTTGCCTTACATCCAATTGTAGTATATGTTTGTGAGTGTTAAAACCTGGGCCAGGCCAGCCTGTTCACAACTCCGGTACCCATGAGCTTTGTTGAGTTTCATAGTCATGCCTATCTCAGTCCATCAACATTCCAGCCCTTGAGCAAACCAGTTGGTATGGCAGTACCAAAGGGTCAATACAATAAATCCCCCACAGAATGTGCTCCCAGACCCTCTTTTGTGAGGTGGTTAGTGTCATGGCCCAGCCTAACGTGGTCCATACCCTCTGCCCTGACACTCACTGCTGGGTAAGCTGTAGTTTCTGTGTGTGCCAGTAGGTGGTGGTTGATACCAACAATCCCAGCTCAGGTCTCCCATGTGGATGGGTATATTGGTTTGGCCCCAAAAGGTCCTCTGGTTTTCCTCCTCTAAACCACCCAGTCTCAGCCCCTCATTTACCTGTAAGTCAGTAGCCAGATTGGTGGAAGTCTGCAGAAGTCACTCCTCATTGTCAGGTTCTGCCTCAGCAGTCCTCCTTCCCACACATCTCCAGACTCACTTACTTGAGCAATCCTTGCCTACATCCCTCATCTACATCCCCAAGCCCAGTTCTCTGGTGGTGTGCTGTGCCAGCTGGGCCCTTGGCAACTACGTGGGAGATCCACAGGAGGATACTGATTCAAGGCTTCACATGGACTCAGCTAAGGCCATTGCGACCATTTGGATAGTGGTTAAAAGATTCTATTTCTCCCTGAGTGCACGTGTCTTTAAAACAAAGATAAGTGAATCTTTAACAAACAAATGAAAAATAAAGCTGTATTTTAATATATTTGTCCAATCTGACTACAGGGGAACAGATTCCTGAATTTGAGTAGAATCTCACAATGAGTTTCAATGGGGCAATACAAAGTAATGTATTAATAATGGACAATAAAGAAGGGGATATTGATAAAATGCAGAAATAGAATTCAAATAGTGACTTTAAAGTTAGTAAAAGTTACATTGAAACAGGAAATATTTGACAGCTTAAGCAAGTGGGAAGGACTCTTTAGTAAATGTTGTTGGGACAACTGGCTGATAGCCTGTAGAAACAAAAAGATAGACCCACATCTATCACCATACACTAAGATCCAATCTACATGGATAAAAGACCTAAACCTACATCCAGAAACCTTCAAACTCTTGCAAGAAAATGTAGGAAATACCCTGCAAGACCTAGGAGTAGGTACCGACTTTCTAAGAAGGACACCAAAAGCAATAGCAGTTGAGAACAGAATAAACAAATGGGACCTCATCAAACTAAGAAGCTTCTGTACAGCAAGGGAAACAATCAACAAAGTAAAAAAGCAACCCACAAGTGGGAGAAGATCTTTGCACACGATATAGGCGATAGGGGGCTAATTTCCAGGATATACAAAGAACTTCAAAACAACCAAAAAACCAAAACAAACAAGCCACTCAAGAAATGGGCACGGAAATGGCAAACATTTCACAAAGGAACAAGTCCAAATGGCAAACAAACATATGAAAAAATGTTCCAGCTCCCTAGCAATAAGGGAAATCCAAATTAAAACATCGATGAGGTACCACCTAACACCAGTAAGATTGGCCCACATAAACAAGAACACCAACGACACTTGCTGGCGAGGATGCGGGGAAAAGGGAACCCTACTCCACTGCTGGTGGAGCTGCAAATTGGTACAGCCTTTATGGAAATCAGTCCGGAGAACACTCAAACAACTCAAAATCTGCATACCATATGACCCAGCAATAGCACTCCTAGAAATATATCCAAAACACCTGTTTTACGACAAACCAACATGCATCCCTATGTTCATTGCAGCACAATCAGTAATTGCAAAAACATGGAAGCAACCGAAATGCCCATCAGCAGAAGATTGGATAAGAAAGCTTTGGTTCATCTACTCCATGGAATACTACTCAGCTATTAAAAAAAACAAAATGCAGTTCTTTGTGGCTAAATGGGCACAACTGGAAACTATAATGCTAAGGGAAATGAGTAAATCCCAAAAGATTAGATACCACATGTTTGCCTTGATTTAACCTGTAATTTTTTGTTTGGTTGTTTGTTATTTTTGAACCTGTCATTGATACTGTCCCAACCCAGATGTTTCGAAAAATGGAACTTGCATTATTTTTAACATATTGTTTACCCAATACTATGTCAATTAATTCCATAATGTTGTATATTGATACTGAGGCCTTGTTGGGGCTTTTAACTGACTGGATCTTTACTCTGTTAGACCTATCTTCAGACCATAGAAGGTCTCCCCAAGAGGCCACTGAACTTATCTGGACAATAAGACGCTGAACTTTATGCTAGGCATGTGTTTGCAAGCAATGAATCTCAACTGAACTTGAACTATGGTTATGCAACAAGGTGGAGGAATCCACCATGGGGGGAGGGGTATGGGAGGGGTGGGGGGGATCCCCAGCGCCTATAAAACTGTACTACATAATACAATGTAAACAACAATAAAAAAAAATAAATTAATAAATTAAAAAAAAAAAGAAACAGGAAATATTTGATATGGTTTAGAAATTCCACAGAACACAAAAAATAAAAAATACCATAAAAGAAATATTGGAAACGCTATACTCAACACGTCAAGTTTTAAAACGTAAAGCATTAACAATAACCTAACTAAAGTCAAATTAAAAATGTCTAATCTAGAAAGCAGGTCTGTTGAAGCATTTCCAACAAAATAAGGAAAAGTGAAAAATGCCTCTGTATTAATCTTTATACAAAATGTGTGACTCTGATGTCCAGCAGCACTAAAATGAGGGGAGAAAGGCCATCTACATAAGTGATCACATTCTAGAATACTAAAGCAGGAAGTATTTGTAGAATATTTGTAGAACAAAGGATAGCAAAGGTGTGTCCTCTCTGATAGTGAACTCTGACTTACGTTGGTGAGAATGATTATGATAACAGATGATGAATTCAACGTGCAGAACACACAAACGTAAAATTTTAAATGCAGCCCTCTTATTTGGAGGCACCTTTCAGTAATTCAAAGACTCTGTCTCTTACATCAAAGTCCTCAAGGAAATAGAAACTTATTTTGTCTGTTTTTGCATAAGAATATGCCCATATACTGTTCAACACTAAAACAGAATGTAAGGGGTATAGCTTACTGCTAGTAACTTGATATGATTGTCACTAATTCTTTAATTATTAACCCATGACAGAGCATAAAATATTAGATTAGGAAATAGTCAGAATGGCACTATAATATGATATAGAGTTCAATATCCAAATTTTTTCCTGTATAATTTGTTTATCTTTTAATTTTATAACTAGTGAAACTATAAAGTGATAACAAGATACTTAGCGCAATATTTAGTGATAGTAGGAATTATTATTTACATGGATCTTTGTGACTTTGATTATGTTCTGATCATATCAGTAAGGAAATTAATTGTTAAGTGGAGGACATGTATTAATGGGTTAATGATATAGGGTGTATGAGACGATCACTATGTAGATTGAAGAATGAAAGACAAACTTACTAGATAAATACATACACATATGAAAATATGGTGTCAGCGTTTCTATGAAATAATTCTCTTGATGAAGTGATGATCCACTTCCTTTAACATACTTTTTGAAAGCACTCTGCTCTCTGTTAAGAATTGTCTACCAAGGGGCATTTTTTATCAAATACAAGAAAATTAATGGGATGTAAACGATTTGTACAAGTAAACCAGAATTTTACTCCTACATATCAGTCTCACAAAGGAGATACCCGATCTTACCAAGTAAAAGCAATTGAAAGCAAAAAGCAGAAGAATCATCTTGTATAAAGAAGTTTCAGGAACTAGAAAGAAAAAGACAATAGGGAGAAATGGACAGACGGCATGAAAGGAAGCTTTCAAACATTTCATCAACTTTCTGGAGGTGATGCTAACTGAATCATAGTCTACAATTGAAAGACTTGATCTTAAACACTGAGACTAGTTCAGTGTGTCTATGAAGAATGAAAGTTTGATTTCTATTTACATGTCTCATATTGGTATTTGTCTAGATAGCTCAGTAGCTTCTGAGTGTTCTTTAATTTGAAAAGAAACATTCTTGGCATTTCAGAGCTTTCATATCTGCCCGTTTCCTAAGTAGTGATGATTGTGACGCTGCACCAACTCTTTGTATAAGCAGTAGGTTTTATGCACACATGACTTTGTTGGAGGACTGGATTTATACTGTGCTCCAGCAGGTGGTCTATACAACCTACCCCTGTTGAAATATATAGGAGTTGAGACATTGAATCTGTTTTGCCTATGCACACATTTAGCATTTGTTCATAGCGTTAATTTCCATGGCAAAATTCACTAGAGGACGACTTATTGAATTTGTATAAAATTTCATCTGTATTTGTTTTGTATACATTTCCCATTATTGCCTTTATTTTGTGTCCTTACTATATAGTAATGGCTATAAAAAAATTGTCCATGAGAACCTGCACCAAGCTGCTGAACATGAAAATATTCTTATGAATGTGCCACAAGAGTATCAAACAATTACTGCTCAGAGTTAAGTTCCTGGCCTGAAAAATCTTTATTAATAACTAGGAAAGACCCCAGCAAATTAATGTGGAGAACTCACCCCATGTACATGGTTAATCCAAGATACATAGAATGGTGATTTTTACAAAAGCAAAGCTCCTGCTGGAAATACCTCTCAATTGTATCGGTCTCCAGTTTCCATTTCTTGTTACTCTCTAAGCCCATAGATTGAGGTTATGGAATTCGATAAATCAGCAATATAGCAGTGGTCAATTTATTTGTAACATAATGAACAGGAGGTTAGATTGGTCAATGAAGAAAGAAGATAGATCATATTGTGACAACTCAAAAGTTCTGTAAAAACCTTGTGCCTATGTACAACTTTGTTTAATGGAAATGTATACTGTGTAATGTATATTTTGTGACTCAATTAGTGATTATCTATTTAATTTTTGATAACATTTATATAGTTGATCAGGGTGGAATGGATCTAGGGGTAGGGAAAAGTGGGTATGATCATTGTGTCCAAAGTTTGTATTTCTTCTTCCTTTATTGGGGGAAGTAAGAATATAAGGGAAGAAGTCATACCCAGTCTCCCAGCCACCGTCGTACCTGGGGATATGGAATGGCCTCCTCATAACAATCCAGGGTGCCTGGCCTGGGTTAGGCTGCTCCCTACCTTGGTTCTTGCACTAACCTGCAACTACTACATCCTGACAATGAAATTTCCCAAGCTCCTCCATCAGGTTTCCTCCCAGTGGCGGATTTCATGCACACTAGTGGATCCTTGGCTGAGGTTAAGTTTGTCTACCTCTTGTTCTAGCAGAACAGTTTCCTTGACCAACTGGTCCATACCCATTCCAGTTCTTATTGTTGAGTGTTATAGACAAGCCATATCTGGTTCACACCCAGACAGAGCTCCCATGTGTTTCAATGGAAGCTGAGGCCTAGCCCAGACCATTCTGCACCCACCCTACCTGTCATGAGTACCAGTGGGTGCTAGAGTCTAGTCCAGTCTGTCACTCCCTAGACCCAATCCACACCCATGAAAAAGGAGACTACAACCATGTCCAGTCTAGCCCATTACCCCCATTCCATCTCTTGTGCTCACCAGTGGGAGCCTTAACCAAGCCAGAACATCCCCTTACTTTCCCAACCAGGCCTGTTTTCAGCCACAGATCTTGCATGTGCCCACAGAGATTGCATTTTTATAAGTATGATCCCACATACTCCCCCTGACACACCCACACAGATTGTGCTCCATGACCTGATTCTTTCATATTCTAGTTAGTGTCATGGGCCAGTCTAACATAACCTGTACCCTGTTCCAATTCTCACTTGTGGGTACTGTGATCTAAACCTGCCAGTTGGGCCACCAATGCAAACTTTAGTATGTGCCAGTGGGTAGTATTCAGTGATGGTCAATGCTAACTACCACAGCTCAGGTCTCCTACATATGCTGGTACTTTGCTCTGACCGTTAAAGTGATGATGTCCAGTTTTAACAACCAGGAAAAAATAACTTAACTAAATTACATCTTACTAGCAGCTTCATGAAAACCATTCTATACCATTCTATAAATGGACTCATTGAACAGAGATTGCATAAATTGCTTTCTAATTTTAGTGTTTCTGAACACACTATCCATCCATTCTGACTAATATTAACAGGTGACTTTTTTAAAAAGTTTATTTTATTTATTTTTATTACAAAGTCAGATATTTAGAAAGGAGAAGAGATAGAGAAGAAGATCTTCCGTTTGATGATTCACTCCCCAAGTCAGCACAACAGGCTGGTGCTGTGCAGCTCCAGAGCCAGGAGCCAGGAACTTCCTCCAGGTATCCCACTCAGGTGCAGGGTCCCAAGGCTTTGGGCCGTCTGCAGTTTTACCAGGTGATGAATAAAAGGAAGATCTAAAAAGAATTGCTGGGCCCCACCTTCAGCAATTCTTTTTAGATCTTCCTTTTATATGACCAGTGTCACCTTATTAGCAAAGGCAGATAATCCCTTCAACAAACAAATTAAGATAGATAGGTAAATAAACAAATAAATAAATGCCAAAATCCCTTAGAAAAACAAGTGCAAAAACAGTCAACAAAATACTGGCAACAAAACACAATTAGAACATTTTTCAACGTGATCAAGTGATATTCATCACCTGGATGCATGTATCAGCAGATTCACTGAGTTAGGTCTGTACTGTTGCACCCAGGCCCAGGTCCTGGACATCATCATTTTCAGGCACTATCTGGGGCCACTGAAAAACCTCCAAAATAGGAATGGAGTGACCTTTACACCTTGTAAGCTGGCAGTTCTTGTCAAGGACTTCACATGTTGGCTCAGACAGTATTGACACAGACAAAAGGCAAGAGCTATAGCAATCAAGGTGCAGAATATCAGACATTCCAGCTCTTCCAGTATCTGACTGAAAATCAATGCAGATTTGTACAACTGGTGAAAATTTGAACAATGTGGTAGCTATAAAAAAATGTAAGAAGCTGAAGGACAACTGTGTAGTTTGTCCCTACTAACTCTTGAATAAAACAAGTGTAGTTCTCCTGGATCTAAAACAAGAAAACTCTATCACTCACAATCTGTACTCAAATTAATGGAAAAGCAAAGTTGTAGGAAGGGAGGTGGGATGAGAAAAATTCTCAGATATAACTGCCCTTGTGTGTTTGTGTGTGTGTGTTAAGTAAATTTCCATTTATTGTGGAATATATGTGTTATATATCTTCTTTGTGTTTGGCTTGTTTCACTTAGCCTAACGATTATCAATTCCATTTATTTTGTTAAACGTGTCAGCATTTCATTAATTTGTTTTCATTGAGTAAAATTCTATGGTGCATATTAAAAGCACATTATTTATCAATTCATCCACTGATTTAAGAATTGTTATGTCAAACATTTGCTCTTGTGAATAGCATTGCAGTAAACATGGTAGCCACAGGCTGCCTTTATTTCCTTTATATTCCCAGAAGGGGAGTAGCTGGGCAAAAGGAAAACTTGTCTTTAGGTTTTGAGGAGCCTCCATGCAGTTCTTCCATATGGCTGTACTAATTTTCTTTCCTACAAATATTGTAGTGCAGTCCTTTATTCTCCACCTTCCCAACAGTGTTCATTATCTGTTTATTTGTCCTTTATTATAAGAGGCAGCTAACTGGGTGAGATAATAATTCATTGTGGTTTTAAAATGTGACTCCCTGATGGGTAAGAATACTGAACATGCCATAAAGCATTTGTTCTTTATTTGTAATTCTCTTTTACAAATGTCTACTTAAGTGATTTTTTCAATTCTTAACTTCATTGTATGTTTTGTTGTCAAATATGTTGAGATTTTTATACGTTATGTGTAACAGTGTTTTAGTGATGTGTAGTTTGAATATTCTTTTGTTCATTATCTCTCCATTCTGCTCATTTTATCGCTTTGCTGTGAGGATTCTTTGTTCATTATAGTCACATTAACCTGTTTTGCTTTTGTTGCTTGTGCTTTTGAGTTGTTATCTAAAAGAGAAAAAAGATGATTGCCAGTGCCATTTTTTCACAAAGCTTTCCATGTGGTTTCCTGTAATAATTTTATGATTTCAGGTTTTAAAATTATTACTTTGATCTATTTTTAGATGTGCTTTGTATAGAGTGTAAGGTGAAGGTCTCGGTTCAAACTCCTGTATAATGAAACCCAATTTCCCCAACATTATTTATCGAGAGAATATGGTTTCCTACAGGAAGGTTTCTACACCTTTGTCACCGATAACTTGACTATAAATGTGTATATAAATTTCTAAGAACTTTTGTGTTCTCTTGATTGAAGTGTTTTTATGCCACTACCATGCTGTTTGTGTTGCACTCTGTGTGTAGCATGCCTTGAAATTTGCAGTTGTGATGTCTCGTTCTTATTGTTTAATGGTGCTTTGATTGTTGGGAGTCCTTGTATATCTTAGGATTTTTGAAATTCTTGTAATAATGCCATTGGTATATTGATGGAGACTGCACTGAATTTGTAAATTGTTTTGGGCAGTAGGGACTGTTCGTAATTTGTTTTTCTAACCCATGAAAACTGGAGGCTTTTGCGTTACTTCATTGGTTTTGTTTTAACTACTTTCTTTAATGCTTCCTATTATGATAAATATAGGTATTTCAAACACTTGGTTATATTTGCCCAAATTGCCTAAAATTTTCTGTGTTTACTCTAAATATGTTTTCTCATAAGTTCTTTTCCCTGACAAGAACATTGTTAGTGCATAAAAATATTATGCTTATTGTATATTGAAGTGTATCTTTAAGAAGGTTGCTGAATTCATTGATCAGTTCTAATAACCTTTTTTTAAAAGATTTATTTATTTTTCCTGGAAAGTCAGATATACAGAGAGGAGGAGAGAGAGAGAGGAAGATCTTCCACCTGATGGTTCACTCCCCAAGTGAGCACAATGGCTGCAGCTGAGCCAATCTGAAGCCAGGAGCCCGGAGCTCTTCTGGGTCTCCCAAGCAGGTACAGGGTTCCAAGGCTTTGAGCCATCCTCAACTGCTTTCCCAGGCCACAAGCAGAGAGCCAAGTGGGAAGCAGGGCCACTAGGATTAGAAACGGTGACCATATGGGATCCCAGGTTTGCAAGTCAAGGACTTTAACCACTACACTATTGCGCCAGACCCTCTAATAGCCTTTTGATTGTGGTCTTTTGTTTCTCCCATGTGTAGACTTATGTCATCTGCAAACAGGAATGATTTACTTTGCTCATTTTTATTTTTTATTTTTTTGTGGGAACTGTACGGCTCTTTTTTTAATTACTAATTATATTGCATTATGTGATACAGTCTCATAGGCTCTGGGATTCCCCCCTCCCATCCCCAATACCCGCCCCCTCCCCCCATTGTGGATTCTTACATCTTGTTGCATTACCGCAGTTCAAATTCAGTCAAGAGTCTTTCTTTGTATACCTGTATCAAGCATAGAGTCCAGCATCTAATTGTCCAGATAAATTCAACGGTTTCTTGGGGAGACCATCTCTGGTCTGAAGGTAGAGCTGGCAGAATATCATCCCAATCAATTAAAAGCCCCAACACAACATCAACAACAATTTATAACATTATGGCATTAATTTACATGGTGTTGAGTAACCAATATGCTAAAAAATGCAAGTTCTTAACCACATCCTGTGACTACTTCATTGACATTTCAATTTCAGTTTATATATAGAACCAACCCCAAACAGCCTGTATCTCATGCAATAAGATATTGTGATGTAACCAATGAACATACAATCAATGTGAGTCAGACTGCTTATGATCTACATCAAAGAATTGTAAAACCTAATATACTTTTAAGACCCTAAGCTACTGTAAAAGGGGGCGGGAGAGCAGAGAAATCTTCCATCTCCTTAGAAGGTGTGAGGAAGACGAGAGGTATAACCTATCAGGAACATAACTGGTAACTCATAGACAACAGACTTGAATCAGTATTAGACAATAGTAAAACTACAAAGTCATATGGGGGAGAATCAAGAGTGATCCTGACAATCTCTTAACAGGAAGTCATATGCACAGAGCCGCGGGGGGGGGGCGGTTAGAGTGGAGCAGATGGACAGGAGGAGGTTGTTTCCCAACTCTGAAGTCTCTCACATCTTCACCAAGGACTATCAGTATGGGCACCAAGGACTACATCCCAACTAACCAAGGAGACCACGGGGAACTGGAGTGCCTCCGGAGGCTGAGAACTCTTTTGGAACTAAGACCACATGGGATGAAAGAAGCCCAAATCCTTCCTCACAGGATCCAAGGGCATCAGAACAACAGCCAGGAGCCCTGAGTGGTCTGCAGAAACAGAAGAACAGTAAACTTCCTTCGGGACTAGGGAGAGGAGCTTTCTCTGGTCCTTACTTAGTTCCTTCCAATTTTAGATCCCCTCCCTCTCTTGCAATGACCATTGGGGTCACTCCAGAGTCCCCTCCAGAACAACCAAAACACCAAAACAAACAAACCACTCAAGAAATGGGCACAGGAAATGGGCAGACGTTTCACAAAGGAACAAACCCAAATGGCAAACAAACATATGAAAAAATGCTCAAGTTCCCTGGCAATAAGGGAAATCCAAATTAAAACAACAATGAGGTACCACCTAACGCCAGTAAGGATGGCTCACATACAAAAACCAACAACAACACTTGCTGGCGAGGATGTAGGGAAAAGGGAACCCTACTCCACTGCTGATGGGACTGCAGGTTGGTACAGCCTTTATGGAAATCAGTATGGAGGACACTCAAACAACTCAAAATCTGCATACCATATGATCCAGCAATATCACTCCTAGAAATATATCCAAAACACCTGTTTCACGACAAACCAACATGCATCCCTATGTTCATTGCAGCACAATCAATAATTGCAAAAACATGGAAGCAACCGAAATGCCCATCAGCAGAAGATTGGATAAGAAAGCTTTGGTTCATCTACTCCATGGAATACTACTCAGCTAATAAAAAGAAATGAAATGCTGTTTTTTTTGTTGCCAAATGGCACAACTGGAAATCATCATGCTAAGGGAAATGAGCCAATCCCAAAAGGTTAGATACCACATGTTTGCCTCAGGTTCATGTCTCAACTGCTTTACTTGCCTTCTGGCTTCTTGCTTATGGTCTGGGAGGACTGTGGAGAATGACCCAGGTCTTTGGATCCTGAGACTGCGAGGGAAACCCAGAGGAAGTTCCTGACTCCTGGCTTCGAATCAGCTCAGTTCCAGCGATTGTGCCACTTGGGAAGTGAGCCAGCAGATGGACGATCTTTCTGTCTCTTCTCTGCATAAATTTGTACTGGTTTTCAAATATAAAGACATATATCTTTCAAAAAGAATTTGGATGTTTCTTCAGGTGATCACATTGATTCACTGTCAAAGCATCAGCCTTGTCATGTTGATAAGTGGAAAGTTACCTTTTAACTGTAGGTATTATTATCAAAAGTCTGTTGTGGGCCCGGTGCAGCGGCCTATTGGCTAAAGTCCTCGCCTTGAACATGCTGGGATCCCATATGGGCACTGGTTCTAATCTTGGCAGCTCCACGCCTGGGAAAGTAGTGAAGGATGGCCCGGAGCCTTGGGTTTCTGTGCCCTTGTGTGAGACCTGGAGTAAATTCCCAGCTCCTGGCTCTGGATGAGTGCAGTGCTGGCTGTTGCAGTCACTTGCAGTGAATCATCGGATGGAAGATCTTTTCTCTGTCTCTCTTTCTTTCTGTATATCTGACCTTGCAATAAAAATAATTAAATCTTTAAAAAAAAAAAAAAAAAAAAAAACCTCTGTTGCCATATTCCCAGATGGAGTTGCATTCAGCTTCCACTTTCTCAGTCTGCAGATACCTGATCCCTAAGTATTTTCCGGTCTGAATCCCTTCAACAGTCAGACATGGGAGATGAATCCTTCTCCAAGTATACTCAATAGCCAAATGTATGCAGTTCTGACCCACAAGCAGCTAGAGCACAGGCTGTAGACTGCTGGTCAGTCTGCAGTAATGCCTCACGTTCTGGACTCTGTGCTGTGAGATTTGTGGTTCCTGGATGCCCTGGAGAACAAAGACTAACAACTTACCAGGAAGTGCCTTGCTGGCCAATGATGCTCCCCTCCCATCTCCTAGTACATTTATGGACCGGCTGTTGTCATCATTCACCAAAGTTCTCCAAACTTCTAGACAAATTAGTTTGAGGGAATAAAGTATCAAAATGAAACAAAACGGATATGCAGCAGACACAATGGAAGATAAGAAGCTTTAATAAATCAGCATTTAAAAATTTTTATAAAGTGATAAAAAAAAAATGATTGCCGTGACTATGCCTGTGGATACGGCTATAGCCCAGAGTGAGTTGTGAAGCTTCATAGATGAACCCGAAGTGAGGTGCCGAGTCGTCGGAATCCGACGCGTCTCCTGAAGCATGATGCACTTAGATTTGGGGTAGATCCCAGAAAAAAAGTCTTCCATGTTAATATTCATCAGAAAATGGGTAATTTGGATGTCCAATACCACTAAAATGAGAAAAACAGACAACCTCAACTCAGTCAATACATTTTTAGCATATTCAAGACCTGAATCCTCTGAGCTGATATTAGAGAAAAGCTAATTTTATTTTCCCTCGTTTTAAAATCTTACATTCAAGAACATGACCTTATACTAAATATAGTGTGTCGTTTTCATTTTTTATATCATATTGTTTAACTTGGTGTTTAAATACAAAACATGCAGTACAAGAAATTCAAGCATATTTCTCCGACATAGCTGCATCTTTCAACGATGCGAGGCAGTATCTGAAGCTATTGTGCATCAGTATATAGACATTCGCCTAGTCTGTCACAGGAAACAGAAACTTATTTTACCTATTTTTGACCAATGATTTTTCATCTATTTTATCCATTTTTGACCAAGAATATTCAATATTTACAAATATTTCAAGTGGTAAATATTACAGTTGACAATTTGACATCACTTTTATTAAATCCTCCATTATTTACTGTGCATATTATACAGTTCATGGGATAGATAATTGAACAAAAAAAAACTTTGATTAGATAGTATACTATGTGCAAAGGCTTCTTATATAGTTTACGTAAGTCTATATCTCTAAGTACTGAAAACATAAAGTGGCCACAATCCATACTTATTGAAAACATTAAAAGATAATAAGTATCCATGACTTCACACTTTCTATGTAGCTTTGCTTATATTTTATTTCAGCCTTCATTCCACTATGGTAATAAAACATCCAACAGTTTTGAATATATGCAATTGTGAATAGGAACAATCTCTTCATACATTATCAATTTTATTTCTGTCATAAATTAAAAATACCACAAAAGGCAGGAATCTATATTCTTTGTCAACATTATATTACTGTGTTTTCTCAGAGTTCCTAGAGCACAAAAGAAAAATAAAGCTTTGTGTTGGCTCTAAGTTACCCTCATTGTGGGTTTTTTCTTTATTTCAATCTCATTCTGTGGCTGAAAGTCAATCTAAAGATTTCATCTTCTGCAAATCACAATATTTCAAGAAATCATAACCAAATGTTTCAGTTGATCCACTGAGACCAGCCTTTCTTAGGTTCAATGCAGATATTGAGTTCTTATCAAACTCCCAGTGAAAAGGAAAGGAGTGATTTAAAGCTATCAAACAGGAGGTTAAAAGAACACAAAGGGAAATGCCATAGAGAAAGGAAAAAAATGTCTGCCTGTGGATGCCCCTGGACCCTGCACCCTTGTGGGAGGCCTGGAAGAGACCCCTGTGTTCTGGTTTCAGATTGGCTCAGCTCCAGCCCTTGCGGCCACTAGAGGAATGAACTTGAGGAGTGAAAGCCATCTTCAATTGTTTTCCCAGGCCACAAGCAGGGAACTGGATGGGAAGCAGGGCTGCCTGGATTAGAACCAT
The DNA here is from genome assembly GCF_017591425.1 of Ochotona curzoniae. NCBI lineage: Eukaryota > Metazoa > Chordata > Mammalia > Lagomorpha > Ochotonidae > Ochotona > Ochotona curzoniae. The sequence goes on from NW_024466944.1 coordinate 265,488, forward strand.
TGCTCATATGGGATCCCGACGCGTGCAAGGCGAGGACTTTAATTACTAGGCTATTGCACAAGGCCCCACTGGCATTATGTTTTAAGTGGGTGAAATTATTTTTATGTACTTAAATATATAATTTGGGACAAACGAATGATATGAAATAAATCAACAAACACAACTGGAAGAAAAGTCTAACATTGAACAGCGTAGGTTAAGTTTCTTTTTCCAAACTTTTAAAGATTCAAGACTATTTTGAGGAGAAAATGTATCAGACATTAATGAATTGTTTCTAGAAATGAGGAGTGAATTTGACTTTTACAGATACTGAAATATTTATACAATCGTAGGTCTGTAAAAATTGGAAGGGAATTGTTTTAATGTCCTATAAAAACCCCAAAGGTGGGATGAAAACAGAATTACTACCTTAGGATTGCCTTGAACGCATGCCCATAGAAAGAACAAGCCCAGTGGCTAACACCAATCCTACATTCCTACTGTGAAACTATAAGCATGCAATGCTTTTAACAAAATCACTTACAATTCAAGGTGAGAATAGCGAAGATTTTTATCCAAGCCATCTAGTGTTTTCATATCCTCTGAAGGCAATTCAAAGTCAAAAATCTGTTAGAGAAGTAGAAAATGTTTTCTTAGATTTTTGTTGTGTATATGTTCATCCAGAAAATTCTGAAATCTCGTCTAACATTTTGAAATAACAAAGGACTAACATGCTTCAACGGATGGATCACAATCTGAAAATAAAGTTCAGACTAGATACCACGTGGGAAGTTGAGTAGGGAAATAACTTCCAACGCTTCACTCATCAGTCCAGGGGAATTTTTAAACTACAAAATTACGAATATAAAAAAATTTTCTATGTTTTGTGTAAAATGTGTTTTGTTGTAGAACTATAAAAAAGCTTATAACTCTGATGTCTTCATTGAGAACAGAGACACTGTCAGCATGTTCAAACAGAATAAAAAATTTGAATCGGTGTTTCCCAAGACAGGAAAAACTAAGTGCAAATGACACATGAATATTTGACTACATATGCAATACAAACTAAAATGAAAACTTTAAAAGCAAATATTTTCTAATCTATGTCCTAATTTGAAAATAAAGAAAAAAAAATCACCTATGCAAAACCACAAAGTGTATTGTGAAATGTAAAGCTGAAACATTATTCTGCTTTCTATACAATCATAATTCTTTCTAGTCATGACTATCAAAAACATGCATGAATTTGAAAACATGAGCAGAACCAGAGAACAAGTGTGGCCCCAAGAGTTCATGACATCTTGCAAAGAAGCACATACACGATGAGTATTGTGTGGGTTTATGGGTGCCTACAGCCCCGCACCCTCATCACCTGGGCATTCTCCTTGATCCGCTTCTCATTGAAGCTCTTGGCCAGGACCACCACCCCACGCTGCAGCTGGTAGCGAAGGGCAATCTGGGCTGGAGATCGTTTATGCTTTTTGGCCATGGCAGAAATCACTGGGTCTTCCAGTAGTACTGGGGAATTCTGATCCACCCTGGAGAAAGAGGCAGGAAGTTGAACTCCTTGAGATGAGTATTGAGATTGGAGGCCTCCAAAAACAGTTTAAATCTTCTTTCTTTAACAGTACTTCTCAGGGTCCAGTGGTGTGGCCTAGTGGCTAAAATCCTCACCCTGAACACACCCAGGATCCCATATGGGCACCGGTTCTAATCCCGACAACTCCACTTCCCATCCAGCTCCCTGCTTGTGGCCTGGGAGAGTGGTCAAGGATGGCCCAAAGCCTTGGGATCCTGCACCCGCGTGGGAGACCTGGAGGAAGTTCCTGGCTCCTGGCTTCAGATCGGCACAGCACTGGCCATTGCGGTCACTTGGGGAGTAAACCATCGGATGGAAGATCTTCCTCTCTGTCTCTCCTCCTCTATGTATATCTGATTTTCCAATAAAAATAAATCTTAAAAAAAAAAAATCAGTGCTTCTCAATTGTGGTCCTTGGATCTGCAGTCAGTATTATCTGCAATGTTTTCTGAAATGTAAACTCTCACCTCTCCCTGAGCCAGGTAAGAGTTAAGTCTGTAAAAGTAAATATTTTGCAACTCATAGCATTTTATCCACAATGGTATTTGGGAAACCTGTCTTGGTTTTTGTTTATTCATTTTGCCTTGTGTTTACCATTGTGGAAGTCGGTGTGATCCCAGAGCACTATAGGCAACAAGAACAATGCCTTTGGATTTGCAGAAGTTCAACAGTTTGCTCTGGTTGAGATACAGATGACATTCCACCTGTAGAGAGACAACATAAGAGAGAATCAGGCTCTACAAAATGCTGATCTAAAACGTAGCTGACTTTTAAGAAGAAATATGAGATTTAAATCAAATGTAACATCAAGCTAACATTTTTAATTTTACTTTAAGGATATTTATTTGAAAAAAAAAGATAGAGTGAGATCTACCAACTTCTGATCCACCTGTGTCTCTCCCATTGCTGGTAGGGATACATGTACTTTTGTCATTATGAACTAATTCATGTACTTTAACAGATAGCTAAAGCAGAAATTGAGCAGCGAAGATTGCAGCCATCCTAAGCAGCTACTTAGCATGTTGTATTTTTTTTAAAGTAGAAGGGACAGTCAAAATGCAAATAATTTCTTAGATATTTAAACTATATCCGGTTAGGAAATATTTATCCAACAACACCCAATTAAGCAAAACTTATTAAGGGGTATTATGTCCTCTTGAATTTTCCAACATAAGAAATTACTAGTAATTTCAGTGGTGAAACATATCCACATCCAAGGGATCTAACTTTAAATATATAGAAGATTGGAGTAAAGAAACAAGTCATGTATTCTAACAAAGAACTATCTGCAAAATCCAGAGCAACTGATAAAGTGCAACTATCATCACAAAAACCAAAATTGCTGAGCATTCTAAGGAAAAAGCATGGACAATATGACAAATATTTGTGTGACTTACTTTAGTCTTGCCTTTAAAATAGAGCACATTTAGGGAGAAGGAAGGAAAGCTATAGTATGGATTTAAGTAAAGTGATATGAAGAAAAATTGTTATCTGCTTTAGATAAAATTATGCAACTATGCCATGTTCAATCAGAAATGGTCTCTGAAATATATAGGATTCAATAGTGAGTTTTCTTATCACATACATACGCATGAATTTTGGATACATGAAAAACTTCAGTAATTATTGATATGAGTGGGAAAATAAGGAATATCTGCAAAAACAGAATTTCAGAAGGCAATAGTTATTAAAATTTAAAAGTTGGAATAAAACAAATGTTCTTAATTTTATTGTATTCTGCTTGAAAATAAGAATGCTACATCATTATGAACAAAGTCATAGATTGTGTAGGCCATTATTTCTAGTGTGAGGTATTTATTGAATGATTGGAAATTGCTAGACACTAAGATAGAACATGGAACTGGGCACAGAATAGATGGGCATAAACTGATGATTCAGTGGCAGGAAGCAGGACGGGAATCAAATTAAAGTAGGCCTGAGGATAAGATCAGCGTAAATTCTGCTAAAACTTCCCTAGTGTCTATGCTGGCTACCACAGTGACATCATGATAGCCAATTTAATCCCTTCCCCCCTTGACATTTTCATAGTCTTAGTTATGTTTTCCCCTGTATCAGGAACTTTCTTTAACACACCTGTAAGAAGAGATGCCAGGAACATTCATGTCTCCAAATTCTTGTCCCTTACCTTCTCTTACATCCATTCAAAATTTATTTACTGCTCCTTAGATGTTTTCATGCCTTCTTTCTTAAATACCAAGTGTTCCACATCTGCTTCTGCTGTCGGTGCTTCAGGGGATCCTCCACAGGCCTCTTCATGCACCATGGATAAATCCATCTGCCCACTGAGATTTGTTTATTACTTGCTGCCCCTCTAGATCATTTCTCCTCCTACAGATTCCTACACATCTGAATACTAACTTCACCTTTTCAAAAAGACATTAGCAGACTGAAAATGCAAGACACTACCTGCCCTTTCATAAAGCATCTCTGCCTGCATAGTCTTTGGATAACCAAAATAAGTGAAACGGGAGTGGAGGACAAATGGGCATGTGACAGTAGAAAAACATGAGACTGAGAATTCTTACCTGGTTGCAGACAGGCTTGTACTTGAGGCCTGGCTTGTTCAAAATCATCTCCAACAGTCTGCGGTTGAAGTTGGAAACCCCGATGGACTTCACCAGCCCTGCATCCTTGCACTTTTCCATGGCCTAGGAGGAGAGATTGTGAGGAATAAATTCTTGTGTCCTGCTTGGAAAAGTAGAAAATTCAATGTACAAAGACAGAATAATGTGCTTGCCCTTAGTGCTCTGAATTCTTTTCTGTTACTCTCTGCTAAATCCAATTATTGTATCCCACTGCATTTTTTTCTGCACATTAACCTGTAACAGTGGCAAGAATTCCTAAATCCAACAATAAATATTCCTTTCTTTTAAACTGAAATTCAACTTCATGCTCCCTGTTATTAAACCCTTTTACTCACCTCCCAAGTGGCACAGAGATCCACTGTGTCAAATATTACTTTTCCATTTTCATCTTTTGGAACTATATCCTCACCAGGCTAGAACAAAGCAGGCATTTATCACTATGTTACCAGACTCAGCAATCCAGATCTTATCAATACACTCATATATATTTGGCTTAGCATTCATAAAATTTATATACTTACACTTGTACATTACATATGTAGCATTGCAAATGTCACTATGTTATATACTTCCTCTTCGAATAGCCACACTATCTGTTGTTAAACACAATTTTCTAGTTTTTAATAAGGTCCCATGTATTTGTGTCACTTTGTGCTTTTCTTTCCTATTGTCCAGATAGATGTGTCTGTTTCACTTTGACAGACATTAGTTACATGACACTGAATTGACCAATACTTAATTCAAATCTTGCCCCAAAATATATAGAGTTGCTCATGTTCCTGCAAATTTGGAGCCAAACAGCATGCGCTTATATCAAAGAACATAAATCAATATTCTTTTCCACCATAGTATTAAAAGATGCAGGGTAGCTTCAAATGTTTGTGTTCATGTTTAGAATTTCTGCATAGGTGTATATGCCACAAAATTAAAAGGCTAAGATAAAAATCTAACATACATGTTGTATTGTTGGGGAAAATACTGATACAGAAATATCCTCTAAAATTACTTCCAATCATTATATGTACTCATAGCTCGAGATCCCCATTATATATATACAACAAAATATATTGCATAAAACAATTTAAGAAATCTCTGTAGCTTACATATTTTAAGCTTCCATACCCTTATCAGAATCTCTTATTCATTCATGAAAATTATGGTCACATCTGTACTTACAATGAAAATATCTGATGTTGATCACCTACCTTCATAGGTACTGGGAAGTGAATAATATAGAGATCAATATAGTCCAGTTGAAGTTTTTTCAGTGACTGTTCCAAGCATGTTCGAACCAGCTCTGGTCGATGGAAAGTGGACCAAAGCTACAGGAATTAAGTAATAAAGGGTTGACAAAATTAACATACCATTCAAAGTTCTTGTTTTTCTTCATTTAGTGAATATCTTCTTGTATTAATTTAATTGTGATGAGTGCTTAATGAAAACAATCCATTTGTTTTAAGTTTCCTACATTTTTACTTATAAACAGAACTTTTGTTGTTTAGATAATCCTCATAATTACCCTAACCCAACAAAGCAAGAAAGCAACCAACAGAATGGTTGAGAATTTTTTCATACTGCACAACTAATAGCAGACTAATATTTGGGCTTTATAAGGAGCTTAAAAACTCAACCACAGAAAAGCAAACAATCCTGTGAAAAAAAATGGGTGAAGGAAATAAACAGATATTTTCAAAAGAAGAGATTCAAATGCCTAACAGATATATAAAAAAATTCTCAGACTCCCTGTCAGGGAAATATAGATGAAAAGTACGTTGAAGTTCCACCTAATTCCAGTGAAGTTTGCCTACATTTAGGCCATCAACATCTGCTGGCCTTGGTGTGGGGTACTAGGTGCCTTCCTTCACTATGGGTGAGAGTGTAAGTTAGCACAACCTCTATGAAAATTGATCTACTATAGGACCCAGCTATCCCACTCTGGAACCCTTCCAAAGAAAGTGAATCTGTATATGAGAAAGTGACCTATACTCTTATAACAACGCGATCAGCAATAGTGAAAACATGACAATAAACTAGATGTTTATTGAAAGTAAAATGAATACACCTACTTCACGATGTGCTGTTCAGCCATTAAAAGATAAAATTCTATGGTTGGCAACAAAATGGTCCAGTTAAATAAGCCAATCCCCAAAATACATATCATTCATTCTCTCTGATATAAGGCAATTTTCATGCAAAGAAACAATACAACTAGAACAACATCATAATAGAAGAAAAACAGAAATACAGAACAATACAATAGAAAACAGAAATAAAAAGCAAATCCACAAATTTATACCAATTAATTAAATGAAAACTTGCTAAAAATATTCCATGGATCAAGAAATATCTCTACCACTCCTAGAAAAAAATTTTTTTTTCCTCATCATAAGCTTGAAACATCCCTATACTATTACAAACTATATCAAAATTAATTCACATTGGATCAAGTATGTAAACTAAAACTGGGACCTAACAAACTAGTACAGAACATCGCGAGACATTGACTTGGGCCATAAATTTTTGGGTAAGACTCCTGAAGCTCAGAGAGTAAAATGAAAATAAATAAAGAAATAAACAAGTGAAGTTTTATCAAGCTGAGAACCCTCACACAAGAAAGAACCAATTACAAAATGAATGAGCAGAATGAGATAAACTGTTTTGAAATTATGCATCTGACTACCCAAAACATACTGAAGGATAAAAGCAGTCCTCTATGTAGGTCCCACAGAAAAACAGGCTCACACATAAGCTAGGGGAGGACCTACACAGCCAACCTGGGGAGATGAGCTTGAGACACATGAGTCAACAATTTCTGGGTTAAAATGGGCAAAGCCAGCAAGACCAGATGCTAACATATAATGTGAACCGGCAGCCGCACCCTGTTGATTTGAAAGTGCAAGGTTAACAGCTGAATCATTGCTTATTTATCTCCCTGCTCACTCGTTCCCCATGTCACTAAACACTTGTGACAAGGGAAATTCAATGCTCACTCTTTTGGGGTGACCCAGTCTGACAACATCTGCCTCAAATAAAGGCTACTTCTTTTTTTCACAAGTGGCTATTGGCTCATTGGTGGTCATATTTCAGCACCAATATTAGAAAAGCAATGAACTGGAAAACAACAATGGATAACATAGCAAATAACATGAATACTTATCTTGTAAAAAACATAAAAATGCCCAAGAGATGTATTTAGAAACGCTCAGGTTCACTGGCATATACAAACAGAAAAATAAAAACCACAGTGAAGTATTATCTCACTCCAGGTAGATTGGCTATCATCAGTAAAAGCAACAACACAAATGTCTCCACAGTTAGATAATGGTACCCTTATTTCCTCACTCTATGATCATTGTCACATATCCTCTCATTTGTATTATAAATATCCTGGTTCCCAAACAAAAATGGAGTATATGCATATGCAAATATCTGCAATATAAAGTTAAAATAGAAACATATTAAAATGTTTACTTACTTGTTTTTAAAGATTTATTCTTTTTAATTGGAAAGTCAGATATACAAAGAGAAGGAGAGAGAAAGAGAAAGCTCTTCTGTCTACTGATTCACTCCCTAAGTGGCTATAACAGTCGGAGCTTCATCAGATCCAAAGTTAGGAGTTAGGAGCTTCTTCCAGATCTCCTGTGCAGGTACAGGGTACACAGGCTTTGGGCCATCCTTGACCGCTTTCCCAGGCCACAAGCAGGGAGCTGGATGGGAAGTGCGGCTGCTGGGACACGAATCAGAGCCTGTATGGGATGCTAGAGCTTTCAAGGGGAGGACTTTGAGCACTAGGCTCCTGTGTCATGCCCGAATTTTTATTTCTTCAAAAATAAATTTAGAAAGTAATACAAAGAAAATACGTGATTACATGATTAAACTGTGGAAAAATAATTTCTCCAAAACATTTGACAAAATTATACGATTATCATTCTACTTATCCTATCTCCTTAATTAACACACCACACATCAATCATCATACCTTAGAAGTGTAGAATATGTCTTCTCTTTTCACAGTGCCATCTGCAATCTTGCTACGGATGGCCTGGCCAACTTCTTCCTCATTTTGGTAGGCATAAGCAGCATCAATATGGCGAAATCCAGCATCTATAGCTTTTCTGATGGCGTCCACAGCCTCACTCTTAGGATTCTGGAGAAGTAGACAAAAGTAGTGTTTGTGGGTCCATATGATGAGACTTTGATAGGGCATCATAGTGACCTTCACAGGAATCATATATTTCTCATTTACTTGAATGATTCTCATTTTAGTGTGATCAATTTATCATAACTTGCATATATCTTCCCTAATAGCAAAAGGTAGGTAGACCAGGAATTTCTTCACATGAAGCCATCACTGTTGTCAAATATATGCAGGAATAATGCCAGGTTTATTGAGCTGATAGGATGATTTACAGGACATACTAATAGGTGAATGTCATGATTGTTATTTGCAAAATGTGCTTACCAGTGAAACTTCACACAAGGGGAAATTAAATGGAATAAAATATAGAACAAATACAGCAGAAACCTTGGTGAGTGTTCTAACAGAGAGTTCTAACAGAGAGTTATAATAAAAAGAACACATTCAATCCTGTCAGAATTGAATTTGATGGCATTTAAGAAACGATCTTTCATGAAAGCTGTTTATCTAGACTTTCCACTGCAAGATTTCCATTCAGGTTTTCTCACTGAGCTATCCTCTGCTAACCCTCACAAATATCCAATTCATCAAAGAAAAGCAAATATACACACACTACTCTCTCTGAACAGGCATTTTAGCTGAAGTCACCTTCTTGGTAAATTATGAAGTGTAAAGGAACAAAAGTTTCCTTACATTAATTGTAACAAGATTGAAATAAGCCTGTGAATGTACAGAGGATATTTCACTAATTATTTTTCTTCAGGGCCATTCTGTCTGTAGCCCTCCTACCTTCCTTCCTCCCCTAAATAAACTAACAAAATGAGAGCAGTAAGCATGCATGCTCATGGGATACGACTTTCCACATGAGAAGCTACCTGTATAACATAGAGTTACATCATTATCAACTCTGAAGACCAAGTCATTTCTATTAGACAAAATATAAATCAGTAAATTTTAAAACCACACACTTCTCAAAAACTGAACAAAGATTTGAAACCCTTGTTTAAAGGACAAACAGAACCTCAATACAAACTATTTTAATTTATTTGTGTAATTCTACAGGTTGGCTTTATTCAATGAAACAGCAATGCACTGGACACCACATACTTCTTCCCTCTCCTAACACTAAGAACTCGTAAATGTAGCAGTCGAGCCTTTCTCTGGTGTGCTTGATTCTTCTCTCCTTCATGCAACTTCTGGAAAGTAACAAAGCCAACCATGTCTTCAGAACACACTGCAGTGATTTACATACATATTACACTAGAATAGAATATAAATTCAAATTTGATGCAAACAGTCCCATGTCAAAAGAAAACAGAATTTCTAATTTGTGGTAGATAGTCATGTGTCAGATAATCATGTAATGACAAAACAATATCAGTGTGCAAATCCCCTCCATCATATTCACTTTTATTTCATAGGAATATAAAACACATTTTCCATGAATTGGCAATTTAATTTTTCTCTGATTAGGTCCTCATTTTCTCTAACATGATGTTGCATTATCCTTCAGGCATGCTTCCTAGAAGTCAGAATAACACACGGAAAAGTCTATCTGGGACATGTATAATAATTAGTCTGTGGTATTACTATTTTTTTAAGATTTATTGGAAAGTCAGATACACAGAGAGGAGGAGAGACAGAGAAGAAGATCTTCGGCCTGATGATTCACTCCCCAAGTGGCCACAAAGGCCGGTTCTATGCCCATCTGAAGCCAGGAGCCAGGAACTTCCTCCAGGTCTGTCATGCGGGTTTAGGGTTCCACGGATTTAGCATCCCAAGGCTTTTGGGCTGTCCTCGACTGCTTTCCCAGGTCACAAGCAGGGAGCTGGATGGGAAGCACAGCTGCCGGGATTAGAAGCGATGCCCATATGGGATCCCAGTACATGCAAGACAAGGACTTTAACCACTATGCTGTCACGCCAGGCCTAGTATTACTATTTTATCAACAACAGAATAACACAACCCTCTTTATAATCTACATGATTCCCCTCTAGAAACAAACAAAAAGATATTGACATAGTTAATTATTGTAGAAGAAAATATTTCTTGAATTACAGTAAAAAGGAATAAAAAGCAGAGAAGTGACTCCAATCACAGTTAAATCAGGTAAGTTGAGCAAAATAACAGTCTCGCGGACTATTGACTTCATTAACAGCTGGGGACCACAGAATCAGACTGTCAGGGAAAGCAAAATGTGACTTATTCAGAGACCTTGGGAAACACTAGCCTGGCGACATGGAGAACAAAGCAAAACCTGGAAGTCCTGCAGCAGCTGAGTGACTCCGCCTCTCAGACTTGCCACCCTCCCTAAATTTATCCTCTTTTGTCTACTCAAGCATAAAGTAACCAGGCTTACCTCTGAAGAAGCAAAGGTGCCAAATCCCAGCACAGGAATGGAATGACCATCATTTAATGCCACACGCTGGTGTTTCAGATCCATTGCCTTTGAAATCTGTGGCCTGGCCAAATGCCTTTTGTTTATTAATTCTGCCTTCTCAGATCTGTAGCCTGCTCAAACACCTTCTGTTTATATCTTCTGCCTTCTTAGGAGCTTCGTGGAGCCAAAGTTCCAAGTGCTTATCTGAAGGTTAGTGTCATATGGGAGGCATAAAGTTAAAGTGCTATTCCACATGTACGGAAAGACTTGAAGCGAGAGTCCACTGCTTTATATGAACGAGACCTTTAAGTATGGATTATAAAAAAAGTCACAATAGATTTTTCCCTTTGCAAGGGTTTCTATTTTGGATGTCCTTCTGGGCTAGAACCTACAAAGGCCATCCCTGTTGATGGCCTTTTAACACTTAGGAAATAGCTGTATAATTTCTGTGCTGTCCAATTGAAAGTGATATTTTTCTGGCAACCTGGTGAGGACCAAATGGTGACTTTCCTGGTAACTTGATAACCTGGTGAGGAATCGTGGCTTTCCCCAAGAAAGGCTAATTTTCCTTCTCACTGAAATGTCTGGCTTCTCGGGGTTTCAGTAATATCCTATTTGCCAATATTTGCAGTACATGCAAACTTGTGATAGTGAAATGGTGGTTCATGGAGAATGACTTTGCTCCAGACCTGATATAATATTTTATCAGACTTGGGAAATCTAACTCCTCTTAGAGTAGCCAGAAGTGCTTCACCATATCTATCTCATACATTACTCTGGACTCTTGCTTCAACCAAGAACTTTAGCCTGTGCTCCTTGACCCCAATCAGCACGTGATTCTGAGACTCCCAGTTGGCCACTTTGTACCCAATTTAATCAACAAACAAAACCTTAAAACAGCTAGTTCTCTTGTTACAGAGCAAAATATATTCTCACATATTCGAGTCACTGTCTTGAATAGTATTTCTGGATGAAACATTACTGCAGATCTTGAGTATTTGGAGCTCAATACTAATTAGGAGTCCCTAAATCTACCCAGTCCTACTTTCAGTACTGATCTCATAGTTACCATACCTGACAGGATACTGGCTTGGAATTTATAAGCCAGGCACATTCAACATCAGCATGCTTTGATGCTAACACCTAAGAGTTCATCATACCAACAGTTTCACAAAAGTGAGCCAGATACTTGTACGACCAGAATCTCAGTGATGACATAAAGCAGAGCACAGATTCCTACTCAAGCTACCATCAACTGTTACAAATCAAGCTGTAAGGACAGAACTAGAGATAAAGCACTTTATTCAAACAAACTCAGAGGTTCATCTCCAAGAATACAATATTCATTCCACAACAACCATCCTGCAGAAGTGAAAGAACCAAATGTTATTATAGCTGTGAAAAATCAATGTAGAAACACAAGAAATATAAATAAGTAAAGTGATAAGACTCCCCAAAAGGAAAAAAATCAATGTGTTAATATTGGATTGTGAAGAAAGAGATATTAAGGAGATCTTTAAAAACGAATTAGAGAATGATTATAACACTGTTAAAAAGGAAACCGGAAATATGTTAAATGAAACTGTGAAATAACTAACATAAGTGATAATTCAACAGGGATGAGTATATTAAAAAAGAACCAAACAAATATAAATAAATAGTATACCCAATACACCAAATGAAAAACAGAAGAAAAAAAGAATCTGCTCTAGGAGATAGATATTTTAATGTATGTTAGACAACAATAACAAAAAAATAAAAAAGAAGAGAGAATTAAAAAGTATTCAGAATTTGCAGGATACAATCAAATTATCAAATATACAAAATTTAGGAGTATTTGAAAGAACATGAAAAAGCAAAGGCTTACAGAATCTAGTCAACAAAATAACAGCACAAAATTTCCCCAATTTGGTTGAAAACATGGACAAAAAAAATGTAAATGACATAGGATCCTCCAAAGACCTAATCTACAACATGAAGTGTTATAGTCAAAAATTTACAATTAAAATGTAGAATACATATAATAACAAATATAAGAAAGAAAAGCCAGATAGAGTTTTAAAGGGATTTATATGAGAATGACACCAGAAACTATACAGGCCCAAACAATGGAAAGATATAGTCCAGATTCTAAAGGGGAAAAAAAATCTGCTCTGCATCAGGAATACACAACATGGCCCTGTGTGGTAGCTCAGCACCTAAAGTCCTCACCTTATACGTGCAGAGATCCCAGATGGGTGCTGGTTCTACTCCTGGAACCCTGGCTTCCCATCTAGCTCCCTGCTTGTGGCCTGGGAAAACAGTTGAGGACGGCCCAAAGCCTTGGGATCCTGCACCTCCATGGGAGACCTGGAAGAAGCTGCTGGCTCCTGGCTTTGGATCAGCTCAGCTCTGGCTATTGTGGCTGATTGGGGAGTGAATCATTGAATGGAAGATGTTCCTCTCTGTCTCTCCTCTTCTTTGTATATCTGACTGTCCAATTACAATAAATAAACCTTAAAAAAATGTAAAACACAGCTCTGATTCATAAATGAAGTTTTAGCAAAGATTTTTTTAAATAGCCCAAAATTCAAAGTATTTCTCATGATCATGCCAATGCCAATGAATGGATTAGCAAGAACAATTGCAAAAACAAGATCCGATTATATGATGTTGACCACAGGCACATTTTCTCACAGTCTGAAGGGATGGAAAAGATAAAAAAAATACCCCATGCTAGTTGAAATTAAAAAGAAAAAAAAATGAATGGAGTAGCCATAGTAACAACAGACAAAGAAACTTGAGGACAAACTATTTAGAGAGATCAAAAAAGGTCAATATAAAATAATTCTGGTGCCAATTCAACAATATGTGACATTGTAAAGGCATACATATTGAAAACAAGACACCCAGTTTTGCAAAATCATTAGACTTGTAGGCCAAGGAAAAGGAATCGAAACTCCAGAAACTATTGAACAGAAACACAATTGGTTTTAGCAGGCTTGGAAGTCTAATTCCTCTTACAGTATCCGGAAGTGCTTTATCACACGTATCTCATACATCATTCTGGATTCTTGCTAAATGAGTTAAACAAACTAAAATTATTCCCTGGAAACGGATAATCTCCTCAACCAATGATGTTGATAAAATGTATTTCAACATGCTTTAGTTTAAAATTCGATCCCTTCCTTATTCATTATAAAGATTATGGAGTTAAGGCTACAATCCATCAAGTTCCTTGAGGAAACAGTAGTGCTAGTCATTAGTGTAAGCAAAGTAGTATTGAGTAAGATTTGGAGGCACAGACAAGAAAAGAGACGCATGAGATGACATTAAAAAGTTGCACAGAAAGGGAACCAATCAACAAAATGAAAAAGCAACTAGGTTTATGTAAAATATTTATGAACTATGAGCCTGATGAAAAATCAGTACATAGGATAATTCAGGAAAACACAAAACTCCACAAAAACCAAGAGCAATCAGTACATTTTAAAAATGGGCAAAGTTGCAAATAGGCATGTTTTAAATGATGACAGAAGTTTCCAACAGACACATGAAAAAAAAAATGCATGTTATCAACACCCTTCAGGAAAATGCAAAAAGAAGCCACAGAGAACTATCATTTAAGTCCAGTTACAATGATTAATACAAAGTTGGCGGGTTCAAATTGGTATAATAGCAGGAAAAATAGTAGCCTCTTCAGCAAACAGACTCCACAAATGATTAAGGTCAATTTCAGAATGTGAAAATGTTCTTACTTTCAAACATATCCCTGTTACTTAGCTGCATTTTTCAGTACTGCACAACAATATCCAGTGTAATCTTACACCAAAATCTACAAGAAAACAGGTTTTTTTTTTCCTGATATTCAACAAGGACATGTCCACAAACTGTTCAACAGTGAAAGAATATTCATGTGGCATAGGTTACTGTTAGCAATCTGATATGGTTGGTTGCTTAATTCTTTAATATTTAGCCAATGACACAGCATAAATTACAAGATTATGAAATGGAGATAATGTCATATAAAAGATAGTTAGAATTTTATCTAATTGTATTAGCTTCCCATTTACAATTCTTAAGAAAAATACCATTTTAAGATAAAGGTAAATTGATAAGAAAGAGTTGAAAGTCAAAAGATTTCCTGTATGTCTTGCATGTTTCTATAACTACTAAAAACATAAAATGCAAACAATGAACGCTCAAACACATCTACAGGAAGTAGAAATCATTCACTGCCTGGCTTTCTGTATCCTTTTCATTGTGTCTGCGCTCTATTCTTAATTTCCCTCCACCCAAACAAAATGTTCGAAATTATAGCATATTTACCAAGTTGAAAAGATGAAACTTTAACCCTCTAATCTATTTAATTCATAGGGCGTTTTTGTCATAAATTAAAACAACTCACAGGGAGCAAGAATCCATGTTACTGTTAAATTGGTATGTTTTCGCAGGGATCCTTTGGCCTGTGAGCACAAAAGGACAACAGGTATCATCATTTGGCTATACATTTTCTTTCATTATACATTTATTAAAAACTAGATTCTCATTTTGGGGGTTTAAAATCTACCTTGAAGGCTTCATATTCTACTTTGAGATAACTATAGTTTGGAAAATCATAATGTTTGACTTCTAAATTTTTAATACAAATATATTTTGCATATTTATTGGATGCAATACTAAGAAGATAACCATACTTGTCTCGTTTCCTACTCCAGCCTCCTTCTTCCCCTACCTGCCCCTCTTTTATGTCTTGTTTTTCTCTATAACTCCTTTAGTAACTATTTTTGGTGTTTCATATATATAATCTTTTTTTCAAGATTTATTTTTATTGGAAAGTCAGATATACACAAAGGAGCAGAGACAGAGAGGATGATCTTCCATTCAATGATTCACTCCCCAAGTGAGTGCAACGGCCAGTGCTGCGCCAAGCCAATCTGAAGCCAGGAACCAGGAACCTCTTTCAGGTCTCCCAAGCGGGTGCAGGGTCCCAAAGCTTTGGGTCATCCTTGACTGCTTTCCCAAGCCACAAGCAGGGAGCTGGATGGGAAGTGGAACTGCCGGGATTAGAAGTGGGGCCCATATGGGATCCCAGCATGTTCAAAGCAAGGACTTTTAGCCACTAGGCCACACCGCCAGGCCTATATATATAATCTTAAGAGTGTAATGATTCCTTCCCCAACACTAATTTTCCCCTCCCTCTCTTATATTTTTCCTTCTTTTCTTATTTCTTTTTTAATTTTAACAGTGATATTCTTTTTGTTCCCAAATTGTTTTAGATGATGATTGCATAGGTGATCAGGTTGGGAAGGATACAGTGTTGGGAAAAGTGGGTATGATCTTTGTCTCCAGATTTTCTATTTCTTCTCCTTGTTTCTGGGAGGATGGTCCAGAAAGAGGAGAACCATACCCAACCTCCCACCTGCCCCAGTACCCAAGGATGGGGAATGGGTACCCAATATCAACCCAGAGCCCCAAATTGTTGCATGCCCTAAGGATTCTGCACAGGTGGTTGTTACAGTTCTGAAAACCTGGCAACATTGTTGATCCACAGATGAGGAAACCTTTCCAATTCCATTGGCTGACACAGAGGTCCATGCATGCGGGCCCAATGACACAGGTCAGATGACAAGGGACCCAACGTCCACCCACTCCTGGGGTTCATGAGGCATGTTGACCCATTGTGCAGGCAGGCCCACGGACCAGGGCCAGACAACTCAGGTCCCACTGAACTCTCCTCCCATGGGGTTCACAGACCTGGCACCCACCATCCACAGACTGGCATGGTTATGTCACCTCGGCCATCTAACAGCAGGTGCTTTAGCATGGTTCAATCCAGCCTGCTCCCAGTTCCAGCCTCTGCTGTTCAGTACAGCCTAGCCCAGTCCAGCCAGCCCACTGTCCCAGCCCCAGTATGAACTTGCTGGTATTACAGTGCATCTAGGTACTTCCTGTGTGCCATTCTAGTTCTGAGATCTGCTTGTGGATGTTATAAACTGGCCCAGCCTGGAACACCCCCATGCCTGATCCACATGTGTGCCAGCAGATAGTATAACCTGCCCTAGTTTGGGCTGCTCCTTGCATTGGTTATTGCACTCGCTTTCAGAAACTGCATCCTGACAAAGGAGTTCCCCAAGCTCCTCTATCAGGTCACCTCCCAGTGGCAGATCTTGTGCACACTGATGGGTCCTTGGCCCAGGTTGACTTTGTCCACATCTTGTTCCAGTAGGAACAGTGGCCTTGCCCAACCAGCCTGCCCATACTAAATTTGGCTCTTACAATTGGGTGTTTCAGCTCAGTCACACCTGGTCCATGCTCAGGCAGAGCTCTCATAGATCAGTGGGAGCCAACACCTAGTCCAGCCCATTCTACATCCACCCTGGCTTTCGTGAGTGCCACTGGATAGTGGAGTCTAGCCCAGATCCAGTACACACCCTTGATTGGAGAGACAACAACTGTTTCCAGCCCACCTCATTGCCCCCACTCCAGCTCTTGGCTCAACCATGTTAGGAGGTTCTCCCTAGCTCCCCGACCAGGCCTATTTCCAGCCACAAATCTTGCATGTGCCAACACAGATTGCTATTTCACATGAGTGAGCCCAAATATGCCCCCCCACAGGTTCTAACCCCAGATCTGATTCACTTACATGCTGGTTAGTGTCAAGATCAGCCACACATTATCCATTCCTTGTTTCAACTCTGATTGGTGGATTCCATGATCTAGCCCTACAAGTACAGTTGTGTTGTCCTTGGAAGTTCCTCAGAAGTCACTCCTCACCTGGACGTGAACCCTCAGGTCTCTACTCACATCACCTGTGCCATCCCCCAGAACCACTGTAAGCCTACACCCCCAGGTCCCAGGAGCACGCAGCTGGGAAGCCCAGTCAATTTCCACCTTCCACAGCCATGCAATGTGTGCAGCTACAATCCTGAGCTTCCAACAATATACTTTCCATTTCCTTTGCAATCACATGTTTAACTCTTCCTCAAATGAAGAATTAAATCATTGGTGCATAGAAAATCTTTAGTTCTTGGGAGTATAGACAAGGGCTAGCAACACTGTTCAAATACCAAAATGTCAGTTTTGCTCACTACTTCACATTTTCTTCTCCACATATTAAATATTTCTATTGACTTTTTACAGCCCATCTTTCTTTCTTTTTTTTAAAAGATTTATTTTTATTATTATGGTTTTTTTATTGGAAAGGCGGATATACAGAGAGGAGAGACAGAGAGGAAGATCTTCCATCCCATGATTCACTCCCTAAGTGAGCACAATGGCCAATACTATGCTGATCCGAAGCCAGGAATCTCTTCCAGGTCTCCCATGCGGGTGCAGGGTCCCAAAGCTTCGGGCCGTCCTCGACTGCTTTCCCGGGCCACAGGCAGGGAGCTGGAAGGGAAGCGGGGCTGCAGGGATAGAACCGGCGCCCATATGGGATCCCGGGCGTGCAAGGCGAGGGCCTTAACCACTAGGCTACCGCGCCGGGCCCAACAGCCCATCTTTCTTAAAATAGGTACAACTTTTTGAGTTATTATCAAATGTACAATTAAAGGGGGAGGGAATTAAAACTTTTCACATATAAACAAATGATGTACAGAAATTTCAATCTTTGCATGAAGAACACAAAATCTTTCTTACTTCCTGTGCAAAATTCAACTCATAATAGAACAGGGATCTAAACCTGAAATCTGAAACCATCAAATTACTAGAGTAGAGCAAGCTAAGAAGCTTCTGCAATGTAAGTAAAACAATGAATAACAAGAAGGGAAAACTGATGAATGGGAGAAAGTGTTCATAATGTATGTATCAGATGAAGGACTAAAATCCAGAATATATAAAGAACTAAATAAATTCAATAAAAAAAACAGAGCCTAAATAAAAAATAGGTAAGAAATATGAATAGACATTCTTCATAGGAAAAAATGCAAATGTCCAACAGACACAGGAAAAATATACTAGAATCACTAGTTACAAGGAAAATGCAAACAAAAATAGCAATGAGGAAATGGATATTATCTGAAAATCAAAACTGCTGGTAAGGTTGTGGAAAAAGTTTAATTCATTGCTCCTGGGAATTCAAACTGCATATAATCATAATGAGAACCTGTGGAAACTTCCCAGAAGACTAAAAATATATTTAAACAATCCCCAAACTGGAAATATTTTCAAAGCAAGTGATATCAATGTCAATATTAAAAAGATACCATCCCTCCCATCCTTACTGCAGGTCAATTCAAACATAGAACAATAGTGAGTCAACCTAGATAAATACCTGTCACCTGATAAAAAGTCGACACAGTATTACTAGAGCCACAAGGAGACCTGGCACCAGGCAAAGCCTGAAGGCCTTGCTCTTCAGGAGAGTGATCACACAGAAGGAATACAGCTGTGCTGCAGAATTATGCGAAGACCAAAGACTCGTGTCTCAGTGGAACAGACTTGGTCCTGCCTGAATCACCAGGGGCTGACTGGGTCTGAGCACTGACACCTAGAGGCTTCAGAAGAATCCCAGGATGCATGATCTCAGAGTCAGTCAACATGACCGAGGCATAGTACATACAGACTTTTAGATGCTCCATCCATGAGTTATTTATCATTTTACTCATTTTTTCTATGTTCCTTATTATTATTATTATTATTATATGATACAGTTCCATGGGCCCTGGGATTTCCTTTACACCCTCAACAAAACCCTTTCCGTGACACACTGATTTCCCCTATTTTATCATAGTAGTACAGTTCCTTAAAATCATAAGTCCATCAATGCGAGCATGTACTATGGCAGAAAATCGAGCATCCTATTGTCAAAATATATTCAACAGTTTCATAGTAAGTCCATTTTTGTCTGGAAGTAGAGATGCATACTGCTTTGTATCTTCACATCTGGATATGATAGTCTCCATTACACAGTTAATATATACCCCTTAAATCAAAAGCCACAATACAAAGTCAACAACGGGTAGAAAAATTAAAATTTACAATGCCATGAAGTTAAATAAATTTGTATTGAGTGATTAATGTGTCGCTGAGGAGATGAAAAAGAAAATTAAGAATCTTCTTGAAGAAAAAAAAATGCTACTAAATGAGCTATAAGTCAGTGAAGAATTTAATAAGAAAAAAGCTGTTTTGAAGAAATGAAAATAAAAAATAGAAACACCCAAATCCATGAGATATAGTTCCTGCTGATTTTTGTAGGTGAGATGTGTCTCCCGTAGGCAACTGATAGGTGGGTTTTATTTTTTGAGCCAGTTCACTAATGGACACTTCATTGATGAGTTTAATTCATTTACATTCAGGGTTAATATGAATAGGTGGTAATTTGGCCCTATCATTTTAGCAATGGGTCGTTCTTTTCAGATGCTCTATTTATGATTTATTTATCATTTTAGATGCTTTATTTTGTTAATGGAAGTACCAATGCAACAGTAGCCTTGAAATAAGTCACAACTGTAGGGCACCATCTAGTGCTGAAAAAGCAGAATGGCAACAAGCTCAGAGAAAATAAGCAGATTCCTTTCATCCAGAAAGATGCAGCTATCTAGCTATCGGAACTTGCCAAGTTGACTCAGTTCAGCCAACTCTACCCACAATAGAATATAATTCACATTCTTAGGGGAAAAATAGTGTCAACCAAGTATTTTGCATACAGCAAAGTTATAATCTAAGTATGAGGAAGTGATAAACCTAACTCCCCCAAGAGTAGAGAATTTATCACAACCACACCTGTCCTAGAAAATATGCTTTAAAAAGTTCTTCAAACTGATAGAAAAAGACACGAAAAACTAAACTATGTATAAGAAGGCAGAGACTCACTATATAGTCTACAAATATATCTGTGCATCTTCTGCCAACACAATTCAGTAACATGCTAAGATCATGCACTGAAAAAGGATAGTCTTTTCCAGAAGCACCATCAGCAAATTTAGATATACACATGCAGAACAATGAAATTAAACTTCCATCACTCATTCAACTCAAATGTTCTAATTACATGAATATAACCATTGCAGTGGACAATAACTTTAGAGATAAATCCATAGGCATATTAAATATTCTAAAATTTAATTGAAATACAAATACTTAGCTAAAATATATTTTAAAAATCTATTGGAGATGATTTGGAATGTTTTTTTAAACCAAAAAGAGAGCATGCATTTATATAAATATTTATACCTTATATAGAATATTGCACAGTATACTCACATAGTATACTCTGGGCTTTCCAAAAGCCCAGACAATGAAAATAGAAATAAATAAACTGATTACATCAAACTAAGAAGCTTTTGCACTGCAACAAAGTGGACAGCCAGCAGAATGGGAGAACATATTTGCAATGTGTTAAACTGATACAGGATTGCTATCCAAGATCTGTTACAAATTCAAGAAATTAACAACAACAAAACAGTTAGGAAATGGACAAAGGACATGAGCAACATTTTGAAGGATGAAATTTGAAAGATTGGCATAGATGTGAAAAAATGCTGCAAACATTCACTCTCAGAGAAATGCAAATAAAAACTACAATGAGGTTTCATCTCACCCCAATTAGAATGGCTGGCATCTGAAAATTAGATAACAAAAAATGCTGATAAGGATGAGAAGAAAAGGCACTCAAATCCACTGTTTTGGGGAATGTCAATTAGTGCAGCCACTATGGAAGATTGCCTTCCCTCTCCTGGGAATTTATCCAAACTAAATAAATCTCCCTAACTAGCTGTTAGGAGAATGCAAAGAAAAAAGAAAATGTGGTTCTCCCGCACTCCAATTAGAATAGCTATCATGCAAGAAAAATTCTTAGATGATTATTAGGACACAGGGGAGACAGCACTCTAATATGTTGCTGGTGGAATGTGAGTCTGTCAACCTTTATGGAAGTGAGCTTGGAGATTTCCTCAGAAAGCTGAATATAGATTTGGTATACAATCAAAAATTTCACTTCTGGAAATCTACACAAAAGAAATAAAATCATAATATTAAAGAGTTATCTGTAACTCCAAATTTGTAACTACTCAAATCAAAACACTAAGATATGGCATCAACCCACATGTCCTTTAGCTCATATTTTAATAGAGGAAAGTATACCCACACACATGCAATATTATTTAGTCATAAAATTGAAATGAATTAAATCCTTTTTTTAAAACAAAATCAACACATTTGGAGACCGTTATGCGAGTGAAATAATGCAGCCTCAAAAAGACAGATAAGTTTCCTCTGGTTTGTGTTAAGTAATATACAGAGTGTAAAAAGCATATGAACAAAATTGACATATTGTGATTTGATTATCTTTGTGTTGTATTCTGCATTCTCAAAAAGCAGTTAGTGTGTAGTCACAGATAGATATGCTTTTGATGGCAAAAAACAGGAAAGAGATTTAGAGTTTGATGGAATCAGGCGGAGTCAGCTGTTGTTCCTCTAAACCTTTCTGAATACTCATTTTTGTACCACAGATGTCTCCATTAACAGTATCCTTTCTCAACTCTGATAAGTAAGGATTTTCATCTCAATTGAACTTTGTGTCTATGATCCTGGCCGAGACACCTGAAAGCAAATACCAAGACAAAAAATTCAAGCATCTACATTCTCTTATTTCCCACCCTATCCTTATTTACTGTCCTGTCATATATCTATCATCATCTGTTCTATATGTAGTTACCTCCCTGTTGCCTTCACCCATCCAATCTATTCATCCCTCACAGCTCCAGGGTAAGATCACTTTCTCCAAGGTGTCGGATGAGCACCTGACACCTTCCTTAACCACCTTTACCTTCCTGGATTGCTAAACAAAACCTAGATCCAAGGTATTTTTCACTGAGACTTCACCTTATACAGATTCCATTGAACTCCCTTCTTGCTCTTTTGAGTAGAGGCACTGCTCTTCGAAAGTGCTGTTCCATAAAGGTAGAATCAATAGGCATGAGTGTAAAGAAATATCAGGCTGTAGAACATAAGGCAGAAAACTAAGGCTGGAATTAACTTGTTGCAGATGAGCTTGATTCCTGGGTTGTTGAGAATCATCTCCAGTTGCCTGCAGTTAAAGCTGGACATGCCAATTCCCTTGACAAATTTTGCATCTTTAAATTTTTCCATGGCCTGTGGAAATGAATAGTAGTTGAAGAATAATTGTGCAACTGATTACACATAAATACAGATGCAAAATAATGTTGGTCCCAGCAATGTTGCTGAAGAATGGCAGAACTAGTTACCATTGATCAGAGAGAACACTAGTGAAGAAAATATTGGGCCCGGCAGTGTGGTCTAGCAGCTAAAGTCCTCGCCTTGAACGCACTAGGATCCCATATGGGTGCCGGTTCTAATCCCAACAACTCCACTTCCCATCCAGCTCCCTGCTTGTGGCCTGGGAAAGCAGTCGAGGATGGCCCAAGGCTTTGGGACCCTGCACCCGTGTGGGAGACCAGGAAGAGGTTCCTGGTTCCTGGCTTCGGATCAGCGCAGCACCAGCCATTGTGCTCACTTGGGGAGTGAATCATTGGACAGAAGATCTTCCTCTCTGTCTCTGCTCTTCTCTGTATATCTGACTTTGTAATAAAAATAAATAAATCTTAAAAAAAAGAAAATAATGGTGGATAGACTCTATAGTTCAGCAGTTAAGCAGCAGCTTGCGATGCCTGAATTCTCTGTCAGGGCGCCAGGGATTCAGTCCCATTTCCACTCATGACTCAGCCTCTTGCTAAAATAATTAGGAGGCTCAGAGACTCAATTTGTTGCCACACATACTGGAGAGCAGGTAGTCTTCCTTGCTGCTGGCTTCCACCCGGGCTAAAAGGAAAATAAAAAAATGTTTTTTTCCATTGATCTTAGGAATTTGAGCTTACGTTTTTCAATAAAAGTTCAATTAGTAAGATATCTGATCCTAAATTCTATTCTTTTTTTTTTTTTTTTTATTGTTGCTTACACTGTATTATGTAGTACAGTTTTATAGGCGCTGGGGATTCCCCCCACCCCTCCCCATACCCCTCCCCCCATGGTGGATTCCTCCACCTTGTTGCATAACCATAGTTCAAGTTCAGTTGAGATTCATTGCTTGAAAAAACATGCCTAGCATAAAGTTCAGCGTCTTATTGTCCAGATAAGTTCAGTGGCCTCTTGGGGAGACCTTCTATGGTCTGAAGATAGGTCTAACAGAGTAAAGATCCGGTCAGTTAAAAGCCCCAACAAGGCCTCAGTATCAATATACAACATTATGGAATTAATTGACATAGTAATGGGTAAACAATATGTTAAGAATAATGCGAGTTCCATTCTTCGAAACATCTGGGTTGAGACAGTATCAATGACAGGTTCAAAAAATAACAAACAACCAAACAAAAAATTACAGGTTAAATCAAGGCAAACATGTGGTATCTAATCTTTTGGGATTCACTCATTTCCCTTAGCATTATAGTTTCCAGTTGTGCCCATTTAGCCACAAAGAACTGCAATTTGTTTTTTTTAATAGCTGAGTAGTATTCCATGGAGTAGATGAACCAAAGCTTTCTTATCCAATCTTCTGCTGATGGGCATTTCGGTTGCTTCCATGTTTTTGCAATTACTGATTGTGCTGCAATGAACATAGGGATGCATGTTGGTTTGTCGTAAAACAGGTGTTTTGGATATATTCCTAGGAGTGCTATTGCTGGGTCATATGGCATGCAGATTCCGAGTTGTTTGAGTGTTCTCCAGACTGATTTCCATAAAGGCTGTACCAATTTGCAGCTCCACCAGCAGTGGAGTAGGGTTCCCTTTTCCCCGCATCCTCGCCAGCAAGCGTCGTTGGTGTTCTTGTTTATGTGGGCCAATCTTACTGGTGTTAGGTGGTACCTCATCGATGTTTTAATTTGGATTTCCCTTATTGCTAGGGAGCTGGAACATTTTTTCATATGTTTGTTTGCCATTTGGACTTGTTCCTTTGTGAAATGTTTGCCCATTTCCCGTGCCCATTTCTTGAGTGGCTTGTTTGTTTTGGTTTTTTGGTTGTTTTGAAGTTCTTTGTATATCCTGGAAATTAGCCCCCTATCGCCTATATCGTGTGCAAAGATCTTCTCCCACTCTGTGGGTTGCTTTTTTACTTTGTTGATTGTTTCCCTTGCTGTACAGAAGCTTCTTAGTTTGATGAGGTCCCATTTGTTTATTCTGTTCTCAACTGCTATTGCTTTTGGTGTCCTTCTTAGAAAGTCGGAACCTACTCCTAGGTCTTGCAGTGTATTTCCTACATTTTCTTGTAAGAGTTTGAAGGTTTCTGGATGTAGATTTAGGTCTTTTATCCATGTAGATTGGATCTTAGTGTATGGTGATAGATGTGGGTCTATCCTTTTGTTTCTACAGGCTATCAGCCAGTTGTCCCAACAACATTTACTAAAGAGGCCTTCCCACTTGCTTGAGCTATCATTGGTCTTTTTGTCAAAGATTAATTGGCTGTATTTGTGTGGGTTCCCTTTTGGTGCTTCTATTCCATTGATCTTCCTTTCTGTCTTTGTGCCAGTACCAGGCTGTTTTGATAGCCACTGCTCTATAATATGTCCAGAGGTCCGGGATTGTGATTCCCCCTGCTAACCTCTTATTTTTCAGGATGGTTCTAGCTATTCGTGGTTTTTTGTGTTTCCAGATGAACTTTTGAATCATTGTATCCAGTTCCGTGAAGAATGTTTTGGGCAATTTGATTGGAATTGCGTTGAAAATGTATATTGCTTGTGGTAGTATAGACATTTTAATGATATTGATTTTGCCTATCCAGGAGCACGGGATGTTATTCCATCTTTTGAGGTTTTGTTCAATTTCCTTTTTAAATAGTTTGTAGTTTTCTTCGAATAGGTCTCCTACGCTTTTGGTTAGATTTATTCCCAAATACTTCATACTTCTCTCTGTTGTTTTGAATGGTATCCTGTTGGTTAGATCTTCTTCCATCTTGGTGTTATTTGCGTACACTATGGCTGTTGATTTTCGTTCGTTAATTTTGTACCCTGCCACTCTGCCAAACTCTCGTATAAGTTCTAGCAGTTTCTGTATTGAGTCTCCTGGTTTTTCTATGTATAGGATTATGTCATCTGCATATAGTGAAAGCTTGACTTCTTCGTTTCCTATACGTATGCCTTTGATTTCTTTTTCTTGTCTTATGGCCTCTGCAAGTACCTCTAGGACTATGTTGAATAGCAGTGGTGATAGCGGGCACCCTTGTCTTGTTCCAGATCTCAGTGGGAAGGGTTCTAGCTTTTCTCCATTCAGTATGATACTGGCGTTGGGTTTTTCATAAATTGCTTTAATTATGTTGTGGATTTTCCCATCTATGCCTACTTTGGCTAGAGTTTTTAGCATGAAGAGGTGTTGGATTTTGTCGAAAGCTTTTTCTGCATCTATTGAAACTATTATGTGGTTCTTGTTTTGCAGTTTTTGGATATGGTTTATAACATTTATGGATTTCCGAATGTTGAACCATCCCTGCATTCCAGGGATGAATCCTACTTGATCCGGATGAATGATCTGTCTGATGATTTTTTGAATTCTATTGGCTAGGATTTTGTTGAGAATTTTAGCATCAATGTTCATCAGAGAGATAGGTCTGTAGTTTTCCTTCTCTGATGGTTCTCTGTCCGGTTTTGGGATTAAGGTGATGTTGGCTTCATAGAATGAGTTTGGGAGGGTTGCTTCCTCCTCTATTGTTTTGAAGAGCTTGTAGAGGATTGGGGTTAGTTCTGTTCGGAATGTTTTGTAGAATTCTGTAGTGAAGCCGTCTGGGCCTGGGCTTTTTTTCGTTGGGAGATCCTTGATGACTGTTTCAATCTCTACCTCGGTTATGGGTTTATTTAATTCTGCAGTTGCCTCCGGACTGAGTTTTGGTAAGTGGTGGGAGTCCAAGAACTTTTCTATTTCTTGGTGGTCCTCAAATTTGTGGGAGTACAGTTCTTTGTAGTAATTTCTAATTATTTTCTTAATGATTGCAGTGTCTGTTGTTATGTTGCCTTTTTCATCTTTAATGCTATTGATTCTCACTTTCTCTTGTTTTTTTTTGGTCAATCGGGCCAGTGGAGTGTCTATTTTGTTTATTTTCTCAAAAAACCAACTTTTTGATTTGTTGATTTTATGTATAGTTTTTTTGATTTCTATTTGGTTTATCTCCTCCCTTGTTTTGATGATTTCTTGTTTCCTATTGTGCGTGGGACTCTTCTGCTGCTGTTTTTCCAGATCCTGGAGGTGTGAGGTTAGTTCCTGTATTTGGCGTCTTTCTTGGGCCTTGACATGGGCTCCGATTGCGATGAATCTACCTCGTAGCACTGCTTTGGCGGTGTCCCACAAGTTTTGGAATGTTGTATCAGAGTTTTCATTGGTTTCCATAAATTTTTTGATCTCATCTTTAATTTCTTCTCTGACCCAATGTTCGTTTAATAGCATATTGTTCAATTTCCAAGAGTGCCTATACTTCCTGGGGAGTTTTGAGTTGTTGATTTCCAGTTTCATCCCATGGTGGTCTGAGAGGGTACATGGTATGATACTAATGTTTTGGAAGTTGTTTAGATTCGCTTTATGTCCTATCATGTGGTCGATTCTGGAGAAGGTGCCATGTACCGCTGAGAAGAATGTATAGTCTGTAGCCTTAGGATAAAAAGTTCTATATATGTCTACTAAGTCCAGTTGTTCTATTGTTTGTGTGAGCTCTGTTGTTTCTTTGTTGAGTTTTTGTTTCGTAGACCGGTCCATTGTTGTTAGAGGTGTGTTGAGATCGCCCACAAGAATTGTCCGGGTGTCTATGTCTTCCCTTAAGTCTGTAAGTAATTGCTTTACGTAAGTAGGTGCATTAAGATTCGGTGCATAAACATTAATGATGGTGATTGCTTCTTGATGGATCATTCCCTTCACCAGTATAAAATGGCCTTCCCTGTCTCTTTTGATGTTAGTTAGAATGAAATCTATCTCGTCTGAAACTAGGATAGCTACCCCAGCTTTTTTTCCTTGTCCATTAGCGTGAAATATCTTTTTCCATCCCTTCACTTTCAGTTTCTTTGCATCCTTTCTGGTTAGATGCGTTTCTTGTAGGCAACAGATGGTTGGGTCTTGTTTGATGATCCATTCTATTAATCTCTGTCTTTTGATTGGTGAATTTAGACCATTTGTGTTGAGAGTTAAAATTGAGAGTTTGCAATTTTGCCTTGCCATGTGATTGTGTTGTGTGTGTGTTGTTGCCTATGTAGTTGTCTTGTTTGTGCAGCTTTTAGTTTGGAGACCTTCTTATTTGCCATCTTTGTTTGTGATTTGCCTCCTTTTTGTCCGGGACTAGCGCATTTCTAAGGAGACTTTGCAGAGCTGGTTTTGTGTAGACATATTCTTCTAGTTTTTCTTTGCTATTGAAGTATCTGATTTCGTTCTCATATACAAATGAGATCTTTGCTGGGTAGATTATTTTTGGTTGACAGTTGTTTTGTTTCAGGACTTGGAAGATCTTTGTCCATTCTCTCCTTGCTTGTAGGGTCTCTTCGGAGAAGTCAGCAGTGATTCTGATGGGTTTTCCCCTGTATGTGATCTTTTCTCTACTTCGTACTTGTCTCAGGATTCCTTCTTTGTCTTCATTGGAGTAGAACCTGAGCACCGTGTGTCTGGGTGAAGATCTCTTTGGGTTATGTCTGTTGGGAGTTCTCTGTCCATCCTGTATGTGGGGTGGATTCGTGTTCCAAGTGTTTTGGAAGTTTTCCTGTATAATTTCATCAAGCACTGCTTGCATCCCAGATTCTCTTTCTACTCCCTCAGGGAGGCCGATGATCCGAATATTCAGTTTTCTAAGGTAATCCTTCATCTCTTGCATCATTTTATTAGTTTTGCTGAGGTTTGTCTCCAGCTGTTTAATTCGCTGGGCACTTTCATTTTGTGTGTCTTCTGTTTCAGAGATCCTTTCCTCTGCCGCATTTATTCTGTTGATGAGGCTTTCAATTTTATTCTCTTGGGCATCCAGTTTGGTTTTGATTTGTTGTATTTCGGTGATTATGCGGTTCTGGTAGTCTTCCAGCTTTGTGTCCACGTCTCTGAGAAATTTTAGCATTATTTTCATCAATTCCTTTGCTGGTAACACGTCCATGTCTTCATCTCGCATCGCCGATATTGATAATGGCTTTTGGCCCATGTTTGGTGGGGTGCTGGCTCTTTCATCTGGAGCACAGCTCTTTCTGGTGGTTTTTCCCATTGCGTTGGTGAATTCTGGTGGGGCAAATGAACCCGTGTGTTGAGGGGCTGTCAGATGCTTTCCTGTAGAGATTGGAGCCTGCAGACGTGGTGTTGTCGAGCGTGGTAATTTTCAAGGCACCGTTGGTGCGTTCTCAGGCCCCGGGGCTGTAGAGCACCACCTTGGGGGCCCAGTGGATTCCAGGCACACTCTGGGCACCTCTTCTACAGGTGTGACACCCCAGGGCGTGGAGGGATGGAGGCGCTCTCTGGGTGTGCCCCCTGCACGGGAATCCGCAGGACTTAGAAGGTTTTATGTGCTTTCTCCTTGCGTTCTCCGTGTCAGGGACTGCAAGGTTTTTCAGAGCCCACCTGGTGCGTCTCCCACACACGGGACTGTGGGTGAGGCACTTTCCAGGCGTGGCTCTTGTGCAGTGAATCCACCACTCGTGGTGTGTGGATGTTCAGAGCCCCTGTTCCTGTGTGGCTCTCTCACACCGGCCCTTAGCGGAGGAGTGGCCCAGGCGCCCTGTTATAATTTCACGGCAGGTTCGCACCGTGTCAGTGTGATGCAGGAGTTTTCAGTGCTCTCCTGGTGGGTCGCCCACGCTCAGAACTGCAGGGTGGGAGGCGAGAGGTGAGCAGTTCACCCTATGGGAGTGGTACCTGCGTGTCGGGGACACACAGCACTACACTTCCCAAAGCTGGGCAGAGCTCTTCTGACACCTGACACCTGCGCTGTGGAGGCGGCTGCTGCAGGCGGGGCCGCCTAGTCCGCTCGGCGCAGCCGCTCGGCGTGGCGACCAGGGTCTTCCTGATGTTATCTCACTTCCACCAGGCAGGATGTGGAGGACTCCAGATCCTCGCCAGCAGCCTCTGCGCACCGAGACGCACTGGCCCCCCCAGTGTAGGAACACCCGAGGCGCCCCCCCGGGGCCCCCTCAGCCACCAACACCACTGCACGCAGTTCCCAAGGCACAAACCCAACAGTTTCAGTCCGTCTGCCCCGCGTTCTCAGAGGCTAAAACCTCGGCAGGGGTCTAGGAATGCGGAGGCTGCCACGTCAACCCCCCGGCTCACCAAACGTTCGGCCGCTGCAGTCTGCCTCCACCGCTGCCGAAGGCCTCCCGCCGGCGACGATCCGCCCGATCTCCCCGCCTCCGGGCTGTCCGCGTCTCCCGTCAGGCCGTTTTCAAAAGTGACTCAGCAGGTCTGGAGTGGGATGTCGGTTTCTCTACCTTTGCCCTGCTCCGTTCTCGCTGTTCTTCCGAGTTGTGTGGATCTTTTTGGCTCCACACTGTCCCAGGGAGCCTCACGGACCTCTCCCTGCGATTCCCTGCTGTTCCTCTTTGCTGCTTCTGTGACTTTCTATCCCTCTTTCACTGGAGACTCCCTCACAGCCTTCCTCCTACGTCGGCCATCTTCTCTTCCGCCCTAAATTCTATTCTTGACACCAGCCAGTGTGGGGGCACTCACAAATTTACCAAGACTGAGTAATCACTGCTAATCTAAAACAACTCCGTTCCTGGACCTGTGTGATGGCTCAATGAATAAATCCTCACCTTGCAAACACTGGAATTTCATACAGGCATCAATTCGTGTCCTGGCTTCTCTACTCCCCATTCAGCTTCATGTTTATGGCCTGGTAAAGCAGGGGAGGATGGCCCAAAGTCTTCAAACCTTGAACCCACTTGGGAGGCCCAGAGGACTCTCCTGGCCACTGACTTCAGACCACTTCATCTTCAGTTATTGTAGACTTCTGTAGAGTGACTCATTGAATGGAAGATCTTTCATGCTGTTTCTCTATAAATCTGATCAACCCTTCCAATGAAATTATAAGTAAATAAATAAATCTCAACCACTCCATTCCACTTTGCCCTACAAAGTAACCAGCTGCTGCCACAAGTCTTCAAAATTAGAATTTTTATGGCCAGTGTTTTGGCACAATAGGATAAGCAGTGTCTTGCAAGACTGGCACTCAAAACGGGTTCCAGTTCAAGTCCCTAGTGATTCACTTCCAATTCAACTGACTGTTAATGATCCTACAATGTAGCAGAAGAGGGTCTCAGTAGCTGGAAGGCCACCAATTATGCAGGAGACTCAGATAAATTCCCTGGCTTAAGGCTTTGGCCATCCCAACACCATTTGGGAAATAAACCAGCATATGGAAGATATCTTTCTCTCTTTGTATCTTTTTTTCTCTCCATAATACTGCATGTCAAATAAATAAATACATGTTTCAAACATGAGAAAATTTTCTATGTCTTACATAAAAGGATACAGGAACTTCAAATTTAAGGTATGTAGTCTTTTGTCTCACAAGTTAGTAGTCCAAGGATAACAGTACAGCAGAAAATCCCTTTCATTCTATTGAATTATCCAATGTAGAGACTCATTGCAGAGAATTACATGTCTCAATTTCCATGAACTCAACATACAACAATTGTATAAGCAATTAAGATATGCTGTTAATATTTTCCTCTATAATGACATTGTAGCTTCTTTTCAGGCAATGTTTTCAGGGGTAAGATTAGTATACATGAAAAATCTATGCATCTCAAGTCTAATACTTATGGCACATACTGTAAAGCTGCCCCAAAGTTGAACAGCAAGATCATGCCATCAATTTTTCAGGCTCATGCCCAGCTCTGTAGCTTAGTGGCTAACGTCTTCGTCTTGCACATACCAGGGTCCCACATTGGTGTTGGTTTGTATCCCAGCTGTTCCTCTTCCCTCCAGTTGCCTGTCTGAGGCCTGGGAAAGTAGTATAGATTGGTCTTGGGACCCTACACCTTCTTTGGTGACCCAGGAAAAACTCATGACCCCTGACCTCAGATTGTCTCAGCTCCAGCCAGCCATTATGCACATCTTGGAAGCATACCTGCAGACAGAAGCTCTTTCTCTCTGTCTCTCCTTCTCTCTCTGTAAATGTGAGTTTCCAATAAAAATGTATAAATCTTGAAAAAATTCAGGCTCATTTTTGCCACAAAGCTTTCACTGAATCTTGCACAGTTAAAGGGAGAAAATATTACTTCAGTCAATAAAGCAGTTAAAGATGGACAAAATACTTGGGGCACCTGGTCCCATGTGGGATACATGTGGCATTCCACCTAACTCCCTGGTCCAGCCCAGTTGTTGTGGACATTTAGGTTGCAAACCAGCACACTGGTACTGTCTCATTATCTATTTCATATTTGACATCCATCTTTAACCGTCCTCTCCTAACTTGCACACCCCCACCTCCCCCAGCTCTATTCTCCTCTCCTGCTCCCTGCTCTGGTGTGAGGCTTCCTCCTACCTTTTCTTAGCTCCCTCAGGCAGACATATTTAGGTTTATTAGCAATAAGAATCTGAACTGGAGTTTTATGCAAGACAACTTCCCCAGGAAATGCAGGTGCAGCCTTCTCATTTTTCTCAATCAATTTCCTAGGAAGGAAGGGAGGGAACTTACCTGTTCCTTTATCTCCAAGAATTTCTTTTCATGCATCTGTCTAACTCCAATCCCTCCCAACTCTGGAATGCAAAGTTCCACAAAGTCTGGATTCACACCCCTGGGAGCGTCAGATCCCAGGTCTCACAGTCACAGACAGCAGACAGCAGACTACAGTTTATTCAGTTTCACTTCTTTTCTTTTCATTTTCCTGCTCCTGCTCCAGAGAATTGGTTTCGGGGGTAGGGGGCAATCCTCCTTCCATCCTTACTAATCATTTAATAATTCTTAACAATGATTTAAAAAATTAAAAATTTAGTGTTGAGAATGGGGTAAGGAGGAATAATTTTATATGGGATATTCAGAGAAGTCCCGGAGGCCAGCTCCAGCCGAGTTCAGAGCTCGAAAAGGGTGTGTGGAGTCAGCGAAAAGAAAAGACACAAACGCTGTCACTTGGTGCCCTCTTGTAACAGCTCAAGAAGCTGTCCTTTTTATTTACTTAGACACATCACAAACTTCTGCACAAATGTTTGATTTTACTATCTTTAACTTCAGAACTAAGTTGGCATGAACAGATGTTTAATTAATTTTATTTCATTTTCAACCAGGTGCTCTTTAAGATAATTCTACAAGTCACTATAATCAGTTTCTTCAAAGCAATCCATTATTCATTCTTCAGTAGTAGCCATTAGGTGACAGCCAGGACTCCAAAGCCAAGGCACATGTGATTACCTACTAATTAGTAATACATTCCTACTACATTTCTATTTCCACAATTTATCTATCACTTAATGGGAGAAATACATCAAAAGAGAAAAAAAAAAAGATCCAAGACAAACGTTTCAAATATCAAATCCCCCTACAAAAGCAGGACCTACAACCTCATAAACAAATAATAATCAAAAATATATCTCTATGATATTAATAAAATCACCCTATAATTCCTCTAGTCAAAAAATTATAAAAGCAGCTAAAACAGCTACATTTTCTATGCTCCAAAGAGTTGCAAGGACAAGCTGACCTTTAGGGTCACAGTTACTATATTTTTTGCCGTAGCAGTTTCAACTCATACTCCCATCACTTCCATTAGTTTGTAAGATTCTTAACAAGCCATTTCCCAGAAGGCATACTTCACATCTGGGCAAGATTCAAGGGCAATTGGTAGGCACAAACTAACGTGTCCAGAAATCATATGGGCTTATTGTACTCCTGTGTGTAGCGAAAGGCCCACTCACCAAGACATTATCAATAACATTAACTCCCAAGCTCACATCAGTTGCAAAAGCCATCTCACAGGGGCAAACAACAATGCCTCAACAGATTACAGAATTCTTAGTGGGGTGATTGAGTGTCCATGCAAAAATGGGGGTGAAACTGCATTGAAGTGGTCGGAGAGACATCCGCCAGGGCTTGTCACATAGCTGGAGTCTCCTCACGGCCTTACCAACAGGGGAGCTGTTCTCTCCACACCTTCGTGTCATCCATACCAACTGCAGTTTGAAATAGGACTTTTGACCTGAGTGTGTCCTAAGCAAAACAGCTAACCAAATTAATCATCTCTGTGTAAACATCATGACACCACACTTGGTTTTTTTCTGGGAACAGTCAGTAACTGAAAATTGCTCAATTGCAAGTTTAGTGATTTCTACAGCCTTAAAATATTATTGAGTAATAAGAAAGCAAAAGGGTAAGAAAAACAGAGCATTTATGCCCCCCAAAAAAGTCCTCTGTTTTCCACTTAACTCATCTAGAACCAACATTCAGAAAGATTATACTGTAAATCAAAGTGTATTTTGCTTTGGTTCACATAGAACACTCATGACAGACATCAGATAGATTTTATTTGGAAGGGAAGTTTTAAAAGAGTGAGACAGTGTCAAGGAGAAAAGGCATACTCTTCCATCCGCTGGTTCACTCCCTAAATAGCTGAACGTCTAGATATGAGCTAATCTGAAGCCAGGAACCTCTTCCATGTCTCCCAAGTGGGTACAGGGTTACAAGGAATGGAGTTGTCTTCTGTGGTTTTTCTAGGTCATAAACAGAGAACTAGATCAGAAGTGGAGTAGCCAGGACACAAAACATTGACTTGGGACCCGACACCCGTGTAGGAGACCCAGAAGTTGCAGCCTTCTGGCTTTAGTTTTGCTCGGCTCTAGCCTTGCAGTCACTTGGGGAGTGAACCAGCAGACACAAGATCTTTTCTGTGTCTCCCTTCTCTCTGTAAATCTGACTTTCTAATAAAAACAAAAATAAATGAAATAAATGTAAATGAAATAAATGTAAAATAGTTTTAAAAAATTAAGAGGCAATGATAATGACAAAATGTGCAACTCAGCAGAAAGAAGATTTGAAAGCACACAAACACCAATTATTAGAACAACCAAATACACAAACCAATTTTATCTAAAGGAAATACAAGATTCAGTGCAATAATAGCAAAAGATTCAATGACCCCACTTTTAGACAGAGAAAGATCATCAAAAAGAAAATGAAACAGCAGAGTTCAACTTTATTCTAGGTCAACTGGACCTCATGGACATCTACAAAAGGTTACATCCAATACTACTGAATATGCACTATGAATATCACATGGAACATTCTTCAACACAAATAATATAATATGTGAGAGAACAATCTCAAGGGACCTTTCATTTTATTAAAATTTATTTATTTATTTAGATGGCAAATATACAAAAAGAGAAGTAGAGACAAAGAGAGGAATCTTTCCACTGGTGATCCACTTCTCAAAAGGCAGCAGTGGTCTAAGATGAACTAATTCAAGTCAGGAGCCAGGATGGATATAAAAAAAAAGCTAGCACCGATGCATAAAAAGAGAGGAAGGTAAATGGAAAATGGAAACAACCTAATTGAGTCCATATGAAGAGCAGCCTAATATTTCACAAGAGAACAGAAAGCAAACCAGAGGAAGAAGTAGATTTCTACAATAAGTGCTGTTGGGACCATTGAACAATTGCATGCAGAAGTAAGAAGAAGACCCTCACCTTTCGTCATTCACTAAAATCAAAATAAAAGGATGAAGGCTCTAAACCTACACTGAGAAACCATCCAAGTTTTGGAAGAAAACATAGGAAATACTTGACAAGATATGCGGGTAGGTAAAAACTTCCTTGAAAAACCATAAAAAACACAGTCATACAAGACCAAAATAAACAAACGGGCCTAAATCAAACTATGAAGCTTCTGTACAGCAAAGGAAAAAATCAAGAAGTAAAAATGCAACCAACAGATTGGGAGAAAATCTTTGCACATTACACAACAGATAATATCTAGGATATACAAGGAACTGCAGAAACACAATGACAGCAAAACAAACTAGTTAAATGGGTGAAGCAAATTTGTAGACATTTTGAAATGAACAAATTTAAATGGCTAAGAGACATATGAAAAACTGCTAAAGCTCCCTAACAATAAAGAAAATTCAAATGAAAACAACATTTAGGTTCCCCTTAACCCCAGTGAGAATGGCTTACATACAGAAAACTATCCACACCTGCTGGTGAGAATGTGGGAAGAAAGCTAACCTACTGCATTGCTGTGGTAATGTAAACTGATGTAGCCACTGGGAAAGTTGGTATGCAGAATACCCAGGCAACTGAAAATTCACCTACCATATGACCCAACAATCTTATTCCTCGGAATATATGTAAAAGAACTGATACATCCACATGAGAATACAACCTGTACCCCTGTATTCATTGAAATACAATCAAAAATCACAAAAACACGGAAACAACCTAAATGTCAATTGGAGGAGGAATGGATAAAAACATATGTCTACTCTATGGAATACTAATCAGCTATTTAAAAAAATGAAATTTTACTGTTTGCGATCATATGGTATCAGCTCTGGCTGACTCCAGAACTTACAAAGGATGCATGGTTTGGTGAGATAAGAAGAAAGAAGGAGAGGCACAGGAGGCATTGACCATTATGGCCCAATGCTCATAATGGACAACTCAGAAAAGTTGCCTTCTCCTTTTAGAAGATGCCCTATATACTTTCTGTTCTCTATGTGAGAAACCAAAATGCGTCATATCATGTGTTGTGTAAGTCTGAGGCACATGGTAAACAAACTTTTTGTACCTCAATGATTGCCATCTCTTCCAAGATATTATCAAGCCATTTCTTAAGCAAACTCCAGGACAAAGGTGGGCACATAACAGGATGCTTCAGGACATTGTGAGCTCAATGTACTATTGTATGCTTTTAGCTGAGTGGCATTACCGTAAGTTGCTAAAGACGCTGCTCCCATAACATGATTGATCAGTTCGAGGTGTTATACCAGTTACAGGAATCATTTCACATGTGCAGAAAAAGAACAACAACACCCTCAGGAGACTTTTAGAAATATCAGAGAGTTGATCGAGAGTCCATAAAATGGGGTGAGCAATGAGGTGACCAGAGATATTCTGCCAGGCCTTGCCATGCAGCCAGAAAGTCCTCACAGCCTCGCTAACCGAGGAGCAGTGCTCATCACATACCCAATGCCATTTGACCCAACTACATGGCTTCCTGCAATATGGGTCACATTGGAGATCATTGTTCTCAGTGAAAATGAGCCATTTCCAAAAGGACAAATACATGTTTGCTCTGATACAAGACCAACCTCCATCCAAAATTTAAAAATTAATAATAAAAATAAGCACACACTTGTAATTTTACAAATAGAGGATGTAAAGCAAACCCAGGAAACAGGAATCAAAGAAACTTGATACAATGCATCTCTGCTATGGAACAAAATTAGCAGACTTCCAATGAAACTTCTCCATATATTTAAACAACAAAATATCGTATTTTGTACCAGTGCCTATACCAACAGTGTCATGACCCATATAAAGAGCAGAAACTCTCTTTCTCTCTCTCTCTTTCTCTCTCTCCATATATACATGCTAAAACCAAACAAACAAAAAAACCCCCAAATGTTTAAATCTGCCCTTTTTTCAAAGTTGCAATCCTCCCTTTGTGTCCTTACATCTTTTTTGCCATTTGTGCTTCCACAAATGAATTTCTGAAATCTGAATCTGTTGATGTACCAGCTTGTATTTATCAGACATTAATACCTTTGCTCTTTCATTTTCAATTCAGAATTGTTTTAATTTATGCCTGTACTAAGCTTTATCTTTTAGATACAGACTGTATTACTAGATGGTATAATATGTTGAAGTCCATGTAAGTAGCCTGCACATAGGTTATAAATCCTTTGCTGCATAAATAAAATGTTATCACAACAAATCTGCTTTTCTCCAGTCATTATTTAACACTATTTGTGTATAGATACCTTGAAAAGAAAAATGGAGTATTCCTCCATGTAAGAAT
Organism: Ochotona curzoniae; assembly: GCF_017591425.1. NCBI lineage: Eukaryota > Metazoa > Chordata > Mammalia > Lagomorpha > Ochotonidae > Ochotona > Ochotona curzoniae. Next base: position 303,063 of record NW_024466944.1, read on the forward strand.
TATCTTTATTTCTAAATAAAGATGATCACATTGCCCTGGACATGTTATCCACCTCCAGATTCTATCATTCCCCTTCTATATTTAAAAAATGCCATCCTTTCTATCCTTCCTATGGTTTGTACTTGAACAAGGGGACAAAAAATCCTTGATGAAGGACAGATCTTTCCATTCTCATACTTCTAGGATATCAGGCCTGCAGTGAAATGAGGGGCATATTAAATCAGGAAGGCTTTAGATTACATCATGAATATGTTTTATCAACGAAAAGTATTTTATGGTGTGATAATTTCTTACAAATATATTTAGAAAAAATTCTCACATCCCCAAAATTTAAATTCAAAAGGATTCCTTTGGAATTCATCAAGCTTACATTTCCTTGAGAACAGTTCCACTGCTTTCAGACAGAAGCCACTTGACTCTTAGTCCACTAAGCCAACATGTGTTATATGTTACCCGACAGGAAGCAAGTGATGCATAACATGATTGGATTTCCACCACCAAATGAAAGAACTTGATTAAATGCAACCTTTTTCAACCCAGACCCTGGGTTGTGGATATTTGGATATAAAATGCATGGGAAACTTCTCTGTCATTCATTTTTTTCTCTATAGAAACTTCTCATAAATAAATAGATAACTACTTTAAAAAGAAAATCAAATTGACACAGCTTGATTTATTCTACTGAAAATGGAGTTGAGGACCTTTGCTAAAATTAACACCATGCACGTCTGTAGTTGAACCCTAGAAATGAAGGTTTTTATTATTATTATTATTATTATTACTATTAATATATTGCCACCTTACATTTCATATTATCACCACAAATACGGATCTTGTGAATTAGAGTGCACTTCTATTTCACTAAAAAATATTTACTACCCAGTTCAAGAGTTTGTTGTTACTGTTGTTGTTGTTGCGTGCTTGTTTTGTGGGTATTTTATTTATTTTCAATTTCATTTTAATTCTTTATTGTTTATAATACAGTTTCTTAGGCTCAAGGTTTTCCACTTTCACTCTCTCCAATCCCTCTCCAACCTCCAGTGTTCTCATCTGTATTATAACCAGTCAACAGAAGTCACAAGTCCACCATTCTGATCTTTAACTGTATCATGGCATTGTAGGTATAAATTATGGTAGAAAATCCAATATCTTATTGTCAAAATACATTTAATAGTTTCATTTGGAGTCCCGATTTTATTCATGAATAGAGACTCATACTGCAATCTATCTTTACATCTTGGTAGGATGGTCTCCATTATACAGTTCCTCTAGATGAATACATGTACGTACTTTGTTTATTTATGTATCTGTAGATCTTGTACTTTGCATGAAGGTCACCTGATATCAGAGGGAACATATCAGAGTTGTGCTTTTGGGATTGGTGTATTTCACTGAGCATGACAGACTCTAGTTGGGACAATTTTGTTGCAAATGGTAGAATCTCATTCTTCTTCATGACAGAGTAGCATTCTGCAGAGTAGGTGTACCACAATTTCTCTAGTCATTCCTCTTTCGACAGACACCAAGAGTTTTGTGCAGAAATGCTTTTGACTCATAAAATTGCATTCAATCTCTTTTTTAACATAAATTTTGTTTTTTACTACATCAATTAAAATTACTGAAATCAGAAGATGTATCTAACCACCTCCCTTACAGTTTGGTCTAGGAAATCAGACACTGCTTCTTAAAACCATGGGCACACTTTTATTTTTAAGATTTATTTATTTTTATTGCAAAGACAGATATATATAGAGAGAGGAGAAGAGACAGAGAAGATATTCTATGCGATGATTCACTCCTCAAGTGGCCGGGAGCTCTTCCTCGTCTCCCATGTGGGTGCAGGATCCCAAGGCTCTGGGTTGTCCTTGACCGCTTTCCCAGGCCACAAGCATGAAGCTGGATGGGAAACAGGGCTGCCAGGATTAGAATTGGCTCCCATATGGATCCTGGCACATTCAAGGTGTGGACTTTAGCCGCTATGCCACAGCGCTAGGCCCCTTGGACACACTTTTCAAGACGTTGGGTAGTTTTATCGCTGAGTTCTTGATGGGTGGAAAATATTCTTGTCCACTAGTCAGAATGCAGCCCAATGTGGTATTCCCACTTCAGCTCTTCCCACAAAATTTCTGGGTCCCAGAAAGGCAGAAGTAGCAAACTTTCCAGTTTTGCTTTTCTGTTTTTTCATACTGTGGTCAAGTCTGCAATAAGGGAACTCTGTACCACCACCCACAAGATCTATCTCATAACTTAAACTGGTATGTTGTTGTCAAGAAGCCATTATGTGAATATTTATCCTTTGTCATTGGAAATAGTAACATGGTTTTTAGTTTTCAACATTGAGGATTACATTAATGGTGTTTTGCTTGTTTTTACCATCTTGAGGAACATCACTTTTCTTTCTAAGTTGTTAAAAAATTTGACCATGAATGAATGTTGAAGCTTTTCATATACCTTTTTTCTGAATTAAGTGAAATATCATCGCGGAATTTACTTCATCTTATTCGTGTTTTACAAAGTTTTTGTGTCAGGTATGACTGCCACTAGATCTTTGGTTTTGCTAGTAAGTTTAGTAGTATGTGGAACAGTAGTGAGTAGGACAATTTGCCTGTTTTGTGGTTCGTTTGTTTTGTTTTTTGTGTTTCTTTTCATGTTTATCTGACTTTGACATTGTGGCAATGCAGGCCTTATAGAATGACTTTGAAAAAGTTTTGTCCTTTGCCATTTGGTGAGATATTCTGTCAATGTTTGTTATTAAGTCTCCTCTGAATTTCTGATAGTTTCAATTAGTGAAATTATGATGGGCTTTTCTTTGTTGGAAGGCTTTTGTACATTGATTCAGTGTCCTCCCCAGATAGAGGTTTCGCCCAGTTTATTGTTCCTTCATTTCAATCTTTGAAATAGCATGTTTCTGGATATTTGATTGCTTGTTCTAGATCATTTGATTATTGGCATATAATTATTTATACTTACTTTTTTCTATGTTCTTACAAATCTACTATTTGATTATTGTTATTATTGCAACCAGTCGAATATTGATGTTTCTAGTTAATGCCATACTGAGCCTCCTCTTTATTCTATAGATTCTGTGCATTTCATATATTTGACACAGTTTTTAAAATAAATTATATTTTATTTGATAGTAATGTAGTGAGCACAGCTGTCTTTTGATTACTTGTTTCATAAAGTATCTTTTCCTTTAAGGTATAACCTATTGTCATCTTAGAGCTAAAGTGAATCTCTTCCACAGCGAAGTGCTTGATCCTATTGCTCTCCACTAACTTACAGTTTAATCTCCTTTTGGATAAGTATAACCTATACACAATTAAAGTAATGATTGATGGTACGGAAGTTCATATTTGTTTTTATTCCTAAAAACCTTATTAGCATAGAAATAATGTCATGGCAACTGACTGATCCACTAAAAACAAGATCACTAGATTTCCTGAAAACCATAACTGAAAAGTCAGATTCCCAGCCCCAACTCTATCCAGTTTTTGAAAGGTCCCCGTATGGTGAAATGAATGCAGAAGCTTCTGATAGAAGACATGAGTAGGGCTCAATGTCAATATTCATCCAAAAATGGGTAGTTAGGATGTCCTCTCAAACTAAAATGAGAAACAAAAATGCATAAACAGAATTTAATAATTCCATATGAATGATGATAAGAAAGTTATGAAATTACTATTAAGAAGAAATTAGCTATTATATATTGTTACTGGTTAAAGACCATTCCTTTCTTGTTTTCATGATTGCCTTATAATAATCCCTTTTATGAACAAAATTATTCAAATTATATGCTTTTGCTAAGTATTTACCAAACAACACAGAGTCAACATATTCGTATTCCCTATCCAGATAGAACAATAAAGCAAAGTAATAAAAGACTAACTTGTATCAAATGGAGACTAATGCAATAAATTCCTCCTCAATTTCAAGAAAATTTAAGATAGTAATATTACTAACAGATCTCTCTCTCTGTTTACATGATATGCCTACTTTTTCTTCAATATTCTTTATACTTAATAAAATTTTCAACCTTGATAACAAAAATTTAATTTATGCTTACCCTAAATAGCAACATATTCCCATTCTTATAGTCTATCATTTTTGAATATGAAGAAAGTATAACAATGTTTTTTGACTATAAAAATCAAATAGTGCCAATTTTGCTTATGTTTCCTTTCATTCAGTTTCAATTTTTCTTCTACAAAGCTTATAACTTAATTAAGATCTCCATTTTTCACAACATAAAAACTAAGTATTCCTTTGATCAAATCAGGATCAATATGATTTTGAATTCTTGAAATGACATAATATTGCATGACCAGTATGCAAGTAATCATTTCATTTGAAGATGATGGGAATTTCAGTTAAGGAACATAAAGTTAACATGAATGCTTTTAATTTGATAATAAATTAATCATGTTTCAATAACATGATATAAACCTGATTTTGAAAATACAAAATAAACTCTATTGATAATAATCATAGTATATGCCTTCCAGATCATTCTAGAACACAGAGGTCTTTATGGAGGTGTCGATTCAGCAATGGCATTTCCAGGTTTGAAATGTTGTATGGAATGAGCAGCATAGAGAAACATGCAAAGAAGTCCACACTGACATGGAACCTGCTAACTGGTTCCTGTATCAGTGACCGGGGATCTATTGAGAAACTTGGAAGAAAATCCCTGCTTCATTTCGGGTTCATTGTGACTTCTCTTTCTGATGGTGAGGTAACTTTCATCAATCATTCTATATTCCTGTTCAGACAATAAGTTGTGGTAAGATACATGCCAAAGTCACTTACGGACTGGCAGTGAAATATCGAATATTTCTGTTCAGGCCATCTAGGGTTTTCATATCTTCAGGAGTCAAGTGGAATTCAAAAACCTAACAGGAAAGCAAAATATTCTTTTATTATTTTACTGTTTTTTTATTTAAAATGTGGAAAATTTAAGAAATTACACAGGATTATGTAAAAATCATACATGAATATTTGAGACATTTCCAAACCTTAAAGACATCAAGGCAAAATGCATGCGATTGATAATTATCAACTAACACTAAGTAGAAATTCCTTCCCAGATATAGCTAATTTGAGCTGTACAAGACTACAGGTAAAAGGAAATCTAAAAGGAAGCTGAAGAAGCAGAACTGGCAAAGTACGGAGGAGAATCATGCATTTAGATTCTAGAAAAATACAGGAGAAAATTTTTGAAATTTATAATTTACCAAGTTGCATGATGGCATTTAGGTGTTTGCATTTCACCTATTAACATCTAGAATTTAATTCAAGGGAAAAAAAATCACCCAAGTGCTAGTAGCATCAGGTGCAAAGGACACTGCAACTCCATTGAAACTTAACATTGCCTGATGTAGTGACACCATGAAGACTAGAGGAATCGCCACTAATGAATAACACACAATAACAAATTCATATTTTGTGAGTTTTGTATTAGATTGTATAGGGATTCAGAAAAAGAGAATGAGAAATGCCAAAGGGTTAACATTAAAGGAATCTAGGAAATATATGATCATTATATACTTATTGAATATTTTTGTTTATATATCTTTTCTTTTATGTCTTTTTGTTCTTGTTACTTTTTTCATTTCAGAATAGCTTTAAAGTAACAAAACAGAAATTGTAGAGTTTTGCGTAGAGTTCCCATACCCCATACCCAAATTCTTCTACTACTGATATCAGCATATTGCTCAAAATCCATAAACCACACCACATTCGAATTCCCTGTTTTAATTCAAACTCTCCATATTCCTGTATCTCTTGAAGATTGTAATGGTCATTTTTTTAAATTCAACTCCCACACCCGATACAAAACATGCAGCATATGTTTTTTGGTACGTGACGTATTTCAGCTAACATGGTGTTCTACAGTATCAGATATTTTGCTGGAAATGATAGGATATGGTTGTGTATATACATCATATTTTTTGTATCAATTTACCTGATGAAAAAAATGAATGAATTCCATATCATGATTGCAATAAGAATGAAATACACAGAGAAGAAATACACAGAGATGCTCTTGGAGCCAGTATCTCTGATACAATGACTATGGTACTCAAAATGAACAGTTAGAAAATAACATCATAATTAGCACTTTTCTACCAATAAATCAGACTGTATATGAGTATAAATTCCTCATTAAAATGCCATCAAATATATTGAAATGTGTGAAAAGACTTCATACTTAAGTATAATTTGATGTCACATTTATTGAATAGAATCCTTGTAGTTGTCAGAAAATCAGGGTTTCCAAATTGATGATGGCCCCAATATATATTACTTAAGGTCAATAGCTGGAAGTTAAATTTGGTAATGAAAATTCTTATTCTATATTATCTTATTCTATATTACCAAACAGGCGTAGAGAATACTCAATGTATTCCTATATAAGATAATACAGGGTTGTTGTCATGCCAGAAGGTTAAATTAGCACTTGTGATACCACCTTGGATGGTTTGATTCTACTCCAGGTTCTCCACTAATGACCACACTTGCTACTAATGTGCATAGGAAGGCAGAAGAAGATGATCTAAGTAATTGGGCCAATGCCACCCATAGAAAAAAATTAAAACAAAAATAAAACCTTGATAGTGTTCCTAGTACTTATTGAATTGTCACTTTGACCTGGCTGATGCAATCATTTGTGGAATGAATCAGCAGATACCAGTCCTCCACCCCGCCTCTGTGTGTGTGTGTGTGTGTGTGTGTGTGTGTGTGTGTGTGTGTGAGTGAATGTGCTACTATAACTTCAAACTAAAAAATTTACATTTTTTTAAAAAAATAAGAGAATACAGGAGAAATTTTCCCAATCTCCACATTTTCCAACACACTCCTATTTGTTTAGGAAATGCATACACCCACCACACAGAATTCCATCTTTTTCTCACAAAGCACATAACTATATTTCAGTGAATATATACTGATCAGCAGAATTCAATAGAAATAGTAGTATATATCTGTTTCCAGAAGGCTTTGCAATTATCCACTGACTACCTTAGCACCCTGCCAGGGGGTGATACCAATCCGGATATTCTTGACTGAAAGACTGGAAACTAAATGAGGAGAATCGAAGTGGAACAGGGAGTAGCTCAACAAAATTCTTCATCAGAGCTCCAGATTGTTCAGAAAATGTATGAAAGAATCCATTAGAAACACAAAGACTACCAGCTGGAGCAGAAGTATTAGACATAGTCAGATGACCAAGGTTAATTTTCAAACTATAAAATTATGAGCTATGATTGAAGCTTTTTAAATCGAATGTCTACATTGGAGAGGTTATGCTTCATAAATTCTGTAGCTAATATATTTTGGTTTTCTTGTGTTTTAATGTTAAAAGCTGGTCTATTTAAATGAGTAAGACTTAAAAATGTACCAAGCTAAAGGCACAAATCAGAGGGAATAAATACAATCAGGCCACAAGCAGGGAGCTGAAATGAAAGTAGGGAAGCTGGGAAACGAACCAGTGCCCTAATGGGAACCCAGCACTTGCAAGGTGAGGACTTTAGCCTCTTGGCTGCAGTGCAGGGCCCAATGGAAGAAAAATCATAAATGAGCACAGAGAATAAACATTTAGGAAATCACAGGGACACTGAGATAGTGAATTGTATCTGGAAAGCTTGCAGAAAAACACACATATGAAATATGCTTTAGGAGCCTAGATGCCCACAGCCTTGCCCATTACCTGCATATTCTCTTTGATCCGCTTCTCACTGAAACTCTTGGCCAAGACCACAATTTCACGCTGGAGTAGGTATCGCAGGGAAATCTGGGCTGGACTTCGCTTGTATTTTTTTGCCAAGGCACAAAGAACTGGATCTTCTAAGAGAACTGGGGTGTCCGGATTCACCCTAGAAGGAAATGAAGCTAAATTGAATTTCTGAATGAGTGTATTTGTTTTATTGGGAGGTTTCCAGAACAGACTGTAGGACCTTCTCTGTATCAGTGCTTCTCCAGGGTGGGCTCAGGCCAGCAGCATCACTCTCATTTGAGGTTTTGCTAGAAATGTAAAGACTGCATTTGTACTATGTAAAGTTCAGAGTTAAATCCAGAAAACTGGTTAGGCTATGATCGTAAATGTTTCTACAACAAAAGTGTTTTAGGTAAACTTTGTGTTGCTTTCATTACCAGTTTTCATATCTTTGTGTCCCCAAAACACCATAGGCCACCAGAACAATGTCCTTGGACTTGCAGAAATCCAGCAGTTTGCTCTGGTTGAGATAAATGTGACATTCCACCTGTAGAGAAACAACATAGAAAAGTTTACAATTATTTGAGGTGCAAACATTTACATGAAAGATACAAGTTCAAAAATGAAAATAAATACAAAGAAAACCTAAGTAACCCAAAATAGAAATTGAAAATTTCAAAGCAAAGTATGATTTTAAAAGATATTAACACTTAAAACATTGAGAAGAAATCCCTCACGTAAATCAACATCCTGGGACTGATAATACATGTTTAACTTTTTTTCAATCTGAGAAATCATGTAAATTTTCACTTCTAGGAAAAGAAAATAACTGTTTAGATACTTGACATTGAATTGTACCAAAAGGTAAGTATATGTTCAAAGATTCATGAGGGAACGTCGAATGAGCAAAATAATTGGTTTGCTAGCAATATTACCAATGGTTGCATGTGGATTTCCGCATCATAGTGAATAATGAATAAAATCGAATTTGGTACACAAAATGAATAAAAATGCATGTTGATAGTAATAGATATATGTATATATAGAGAGAAAGCGAGAAAGCAAAACTTATCTGATGGTGATTGTGACATTAAAGGTTTTGGGGCCTGGAGCGATAGCATAGTGGTTAAAGTCCTTGCCTTGTAGAGGCAGGATCCCATATGGTCACTGGTTCTAATCCTGGAGGCGCTGCTTCCCATCTAGCCTCCTGGTTGTGGCCTGGGACAGCAGTTGAGGATGGCCCAAAGCTTTGGGATCCTGTACCCGAGTAGGGGACCTGGAAGAGCTCCTAGCTCCTGGCTTCAGATTGGCTTAGCTCCAGCTATTGTGGTCACTTGGGGAATGAACCATCAGACAGAAGATCTTTCGCTCTGTCTCTCCTTCTCTCTGTATATCCACCTTTCTAATAAAAGTATATAAATCTTTAAAAATAAATAATTGTTTTTTAAAAAAACATTGCTAATTAAATGTATGGCATATATGTTTGCTCTATCATACAAGAATAGGTATGGGATATCTTGGCTATATTTTTACATTAAATGTCATATAGCAAAGTAGAAAGAATAGTTAAAAATGAAGATCAGTATTGATAAATTCTAATAAAATAATCAATCCAGGCGAAAATATAACAAATACTAGACTATGACTTAAAAATAAATCATATAATACATTTTTCCCATGACATCTAACACTCAAAAGATTACTAATGGAGCCAGCATGCTGGCATTGCAGGATAATCCTCTCTGCCTCCATATACTGGCATACCATATGGGCATAGCTGCTCTACTTCTGATCCCGCTCTCTTCTTGCGGCCTGGGAAGGCAGCAGAGGAATACCCAAGACTGGACCATCGCATGCATTTGGGAACCCAGGAAGAAGTTCTTGGCTACCAACTTCAGATGAGCTCAGCTGTGACCACTGTAGCCATCTGGAATGGATGTACCCCCCGCCCCCCGCCACCTTTATAAGAATAAAATCTTGAAATAAAAGTAAATAAGTCTTTAAAATATATATATATTTTTAAAATATTTATAAAATATTTATAAATATTTATAAATATATTTATAAAATATATATATATATATATATCGGAGGACAACTGACCAGATCTGTAGAAATACAATTGATTAAAGAAAGGACATTTGAAATCCTTGCTAGTGTGGAGCCAGAGCCAGTTGCAATTCTGCCGGGAAGGCTCCAGGAACAGTTAATATGGAAATGAACAGGAAGAGACTCCCTAGTTCAAGTTTAGATAGATCAAAGAGAGGTGCCTCCTCTGCAAGGCAGGGTAACAGGAACTAACAGACTGAAGAAAGGAATCTGTTAGATGAACAAATCCATTAAGAGACTTCCACTTGCTGTTGAAGTGTAAATTCCTCAAACCCCTCTTCCCTCATGCTTATATGATCACCTGTCTTTAAAAAGTTTGATGCTGTTAATAAACTTTGCTATTGACCATCAGCCAGTAGCCCACCCATGTTATTCTTGGCTCTTTGCACTAAGTCCATCTCTGCTGAACAGTGAAAATACATATAGTAATAACTGCAGTGGTGAGGGAACATAATGCTCAGAAAGAAGAGATATGATTATGACTAGGTTAATTAAGTGACCAAAAAAAGCTAGTTGTGTCCTAGTGGGTTAGGCTACCAACTTTGACTGACTTCAACATCCTTCATCTGAGCCCAGATTTGAGCCTTTGCTTCTGATCCCTATCTCTGCTCTGTCCCTAGAAAAGCAGCAGAAGAGGGCTGAACAATCTGTGCCCTGCCACTCAAATGGGGGACCTGCATGGAAATCCAGATTTTTTGCTTTCAGCTAGGCCCAGCCACAGGTATTGGGATGAACCAATATATGCCAGTTTCCTATATGAATACAATGGTCATTTTGGGGTATGATTGTCATCTTAACCCTTGTATATATGCCTGCAGGGTCTTCCTGGCAGATTCCTCCAGTACCCTATTGCTGGAGGGGATGAACCTTTTGTCCGCCATCCAGCCTCCTGGCATGCGAGAGACAGACAAACGCAACATGGATTCCGTCTAAGCAGTTCTGGTTTATTTGGGAAATTCAGTTTCTTATATAGGGTAGCAAATAGTGTCAGGCCAGGAATCCCAGGAATTCCAAAGGGGATAAACTAGTAGCCCATTGTCATCAGCATGACTGCAGAAGCCACCTCCTATTGCCCAGGGGTAGGTGAGCAAAATGACCCTGGCCAATCAGTCTTTCTTTGAAACAACATGACCCCTACCCTCCTTCACGCCCAGAGCTCTGTCCTTGGCCGCCATGTTGCTCACCACATGTTAACACAGTGACCTTGACTGTTAGTCACCATCTTGTATCAGTGACCCATTCGCCCTTCAAGCCCCACATACATCCATAGCACTGTCTTCTTCCAACTTATGCTTGTTTAACATTATGATTAGTGGGGAAATAAGCCTGTGACCACACAGTGGATAAATATTTTATCTTTTCAAAAACTGATGAAGAGAGGGGAAAGAGGGAAGAGGATCTTTGATAAGTGCAGGAGAATGAGGGCAATATGAGACTGTCTTACTAGAACTATACCTAGCATCTGCAGTAAATGCATGATTTAGTGGCTAGGAGAAAAAGTGCTTCCTAACCTCCAGAACAGAAAAGTGACACAAAAAAGAAGATAACTGGAAGAACAGTATTCCTGATTAAAATAGATTCAAACGTCTTCAACAAGATACTAGCTAGTTTATTCTAATAAAACATCAGAAATATAATTTACCTGGATCAGATGGGATTTATCCCTGCTTTGTAAAGATAGTTCAACATGCCCAAATCAATAAGTGCGATACATCCCATTAAGGAGTTGTAAAAGTCATATGATCATCTAAGTAGATAGAGAGAAAACATTTGAAAAAATGCAACACCCTTTTTATGGTAAAGAACTTAAGTAACTTGGGTATAGAAGGAACATTACTCAGAGTAATCAAGACAAACTGTGACCAACCCATAGTCAACGTAATCGATGAGGAAAAGTTGGAGGGTTTTCCACCAAGTCCCAGAACTAGACAAGGACATGGCTTTTCCATGTGGTCCTGATAGTTTTAGCCAAAGTCGTTAACCAAGAAATGGAAATTGGAATATAAACTGCAAACGAGACAGTAAACTTATCCTTGTTTGCAGCTGATGTGATTTGCTAATTATTGGAACCAAGAGACTTTAACAGACTCATAAGGAGTTTGCTGAAATTGCAGGATATAAAATCAGCACACAAAAATCAGTAGCCTTTTTCTCTATATTAGCAGAAAATTTAAATATAAAAAGAAAAATAGCATATTTAAATTGGTAAAAACAATTTTTTAATGATTCCCAATGAGGTTCAACTTACGAAACACAATTTTATGAAGACAATTTTCTGTCAAAAATGTTCAATCTTAAACTAATAAGAGATTCAGGCCTGAATTCTAAAGGAAAGATTGGAATGGAAAATGACTACTTGTTATTATCAGAAAATAATATCGGACATTCAGAATACAAACAAAATCAGTTTGCATATCATCAGGATTGTGGGGAGAAATTGATTAGGAATCTTTGAGAAAAGAGATTGATAGCCAGAAATTTGGCCTAAAGGTTAAGTCATTTGAGTCCCATGTCAGAGTTTCTGAGTTCCCAAAGCCAACTTTTAATTCTAAATTACTGCCAGTGTAGACATTGAGAAGCAACAGGTAATGACCCAGGTGGTTAGATCCTCACCACATACATGGGAGATTTCACTTTGCTTGCCAGCTCCTTGTGTTAGCCCAGTCCAACCTGGCTATTCCAAGTACTTTAAGTAGTAATGCAGTGGATGAAGCAGAATGAAATGCTTGATAATGGGAATGTAATTTTGATGCAAAACTTTTCATTCCTAGATACTTCGGACATCTGTAATAATAGCAATTTCTCCAATACACTCAAATATTTTTACATACAATTGGTAGCATGTCAAAATAACAGCAATTTGGGCCCAGCACCATGGCCTAGTGGCTAAAGTCCTCACCTTGAACACGCCAGAATCCTATATGGTCACCAGTTCTAATCCCGGCAGCTCCATTTCCCATCCAGCTCCCTGCTTGTGACCTGGGAAAGCAGTTCAGGATGGCCCAAAGCTTTGGGACCCTGCACCTGCATGGGAGACCTGGAAGAGATTCCTGGTTCCCAGCTTCAATTCGGCACAGCACCAGCCACTGTGGACACTTGGGGAATGAATCATCGGACGGAAGATCTTCCTCTCTGTCTCTCCTCCTGTCTGTATATCTTACTTTGTAATAAAAATAAATAAATCTTTATTTAAAAATCAGCAATTTTGTCTATAGATGGGAAAAGATGACTTTTCTAAATATTACATCAAAAGTTCAGATTATTTGGAAGCTTTTCTAAAAATAGAGGGATAGTAATATGAGAAATATTTAATATATCTTGCAATCATCGTGCTCTATATTAAATAGAAAATTTGTAAGTTTTCTAAGTTGTATTTTTTTTTCTAATTTAAAATCCCTGTATCAATACTACTAGTTTTTAAAAAACTATAGCAAAGAATCGATTACAGAATACTTGTGTTTCCTCAGCTACTTGACCACATAAAATAGGAAGCAGGCTTAGGTATAGGTGGGCACTTTCTCTAATAAGTAGAGAAAGTCTAACTCTACTAAAAGTTCTCAGCAATGATTTAATTCATCACTTGTATCACCAGAAACAGGTAACTTTTTTTGTCTACCATGCATGACTGCCTTAGTTTCTACTTACCTCTTCACGGAACTGTGACTATGGTTCAGATACCTAAAGGCAGGTCTCAAGAGAAAGGACTCAGGCATCCAGACTGCATATGAATCATCATGACCTATCTAATTTACCATCTTCCTTAAACACAATTCCCTTCATATCCATGCTCTCACCTTTAAACTCTGATCATCCTTGGTAACTCAAGCGTGAGCCCACCTTCCCTATGTGACACATTAACAACTGCTGCCTTCCTTAACCACTTTGCCTCCATGGATTATTACAATGAATTCAGATCTAAAGCCCTCCCAATTGTTCCATATAGGATTTTATCATTCACAGAACCAAGGGAAGGTCCTATAGTTCTTTTCTAAACAGAAACAATACTCTTAGAAACTCACAGTCCACAAAGGCATAAATAAAATGGGAGTAGAAATGAACATCTACCACTAGAACAGGAATCACAGAATGAAGAAAAGGATACAAGGCTAAAGGGCCTTACCTGGTTGCAAACAGGTTTGTATTTGAGCCCTGGCTTGTTCAGGATCATCTCCAGCTGTCTGCGGTTAAAGTTAGAGACCCCAATGGACTTGGCCAACCCTGCATCCTTACATTTTTCCATGGCCTGTGGAAGAATGGTTGCAAAACTGTATTATTTACAGATACAAATGCTAAGTATTATTATTAGGAGCACCTTTGAAGAATCGCAGTTAAGATAATTAACACTGAATATTCTGATAAGGAAAAAATAGCATGAGAGAGAGAGAGGAAAAATGTAAATACTGTAAGGGGATATATATATTATATCATGTATATAAATATTAAATATAATATGTAATTCATTATATTATATATGCTAATGTTTATTTTATATATACATATGAATTATATATTTATATATGTTAATATATCCACCTTACAAAACTGAAGAGAATAGTGCAGATAGAGCAGAAAAATTACTTTTTATGTCATTTTTCCATTTCTTCTGATTATAGTCCATTAATATATTACTTGCGTGCTCTCTCTCTCTCTTTCCCTTCTTCCCCGCCCACACAAACAGCCTCCATCCAAATCAGAAATGTCTGCATCTAAAGCTGTGACTCCCACATTCATAGAGGTGAGATAACCTGACTCTCTGTAAGCTTGCTTTTCTGTGGCATCTCCAGGAACTCACCTCCCATGTGGTACAGAGATCCACGGTGTCATATAATACTTTTCCATCTTCACCTTTTGGCAATAGTTGTTCACCTGGCTAGAGAAGAAGTCATTAAAACAGTGATTAAAAATTGAGGTTTATACTCATAATATGCTCTTAGACAAATATCTAGGGCAAAACAATAAACCTTTGTAAAGTCGATGCAACAACATCCTCTATGAACACATTTAAAAATATTTTCCATGGTGAATTTCAAGGAACATACTTTGGGGGCAGATTTCCTCTATTTCCTCTTCTGTATATATGTGTGTGTATATATACACAGAGAAGGAATACTATATATATATTATATATACTATATATTATGTACTATATAGTATATTATGTACTATATTACATAATACACTATATATTATGTAATTACTATGTATTGCATATATATGTACTATTTCCAATAGTGTCTCCTAGTTGATCTATTTTATTTTGAATAGTTCTAGACTTTCATCTAAAAGTGTTTGCACTAGAAAAATTAGAAGTTATACAGCTTTGATCTCCAGGTACAATAGATTGCAATCTTGACCAAGTCTAAAAAGCAAGATCAATGCATATGGAAAGCCATTCAGTTGGGACAGATGTAGCTAGGGTGTGACTAGCACTACTCCTCGGTTAGCGAGGCTGTGAGGACTTCCTGGCTGCATGGCAAGGCCTGGCAGAATATCTCTGGTCACTTCATTGCTCACCCCATTTTATGGACACTCGATCAACTCTCTGATATTTCATAATTCTCCTGAGGGTGTTGTTTTTCTTCAAATGTGAAGTGATCCCTGTAACTGGTATAACATCCCAAGCAGATCAATCATGTTATGATAAAAACATCATTAGCAACTTAAGGCAATGACACACAACTAAAAGCATACAATAGTACATTGAGCCCACAATGTCCCCAAGCATCCTGTTATGTGCCCACCTTTGTCCTGGAGTTTAGTTAAGAAATGGCTTGATAATATCTTGGAACAGATGGCAATCATTGAGGTACAAAGAGTTTGTTTACCGTGCAGCCACAAACTGTTACATCATTTGAAATGACGCATTTTGGTTTCTCACACAGAGAGCAGAAAGTATATGGGGCTTCTTCTAAAAGGAGACGAATGGGAATCCCCAAAGAAAAATGGTTTTAAAATTTTACCTTATGTTTGCACTTATATTTAGGGAAAAAAAAAACAGTTTAAAAAGGTAAAAGAAGTTTCTTATAAAAGTCCTCTGTTCACAGAAAGGCTGAGTTGCCCTGATCCCTTTCACTGCCCTTTAACAAAAAAACAAAAAATAATTGATTCAGTACTAGATGAAGGTGGTGGTAATTAGTATATGACTAAGTAAAAATGAAGCAGTTGGATGTTGTGCAAAAGCCTGTGATGATCTGTGCATAAATAAATAAGGTAACTTTCTTGAGCTGTCCTTTATGAGCATCATGCTTTAGTGGTCCACATTGCCTCTTTCTTGTCTTCTAACCAATCCATGCATCCTTTGCAAGCTCTCAGGTGAGTGGGAGAGTGTCTCTGGCAAATGTTCTCCCAAAACACGTGTTATTCCAAGGACAAGTACTTGACATAATCATGGCCTTAAAAGATTGATTTTCATGCTGCAACCTGCAAATATGCCAAGTACTAGTGACAATGAGCATTGAATGACCTCAACATCACATTTGCCACCAATTTAAAGGATTTAGCCAGAAGTCCAGCACATTTGTGGCAATGAGGAAGTAAGAAATTGACAGAAACAAAGTCATTTTCTGAAGATTATATTAAACTAATACATCTATCAGTGTTTTAGACTCATTCACTACTTATTCCATTTAGATATTTCTATAAGTTCTCTTGAGTAATTTCTGTAACTTACAAGAATATGTGTTTATACATTTATATAGGCCTAATTTAAGCATTCCTAAAAATAAAGATCTATACTTAAAGTAATACATGCCAATAACTGATGTGAAATAGGTTTGTTCATGCAAATTACCAACCTTCAAAGGCATTGGAAAATGAATAACGTAGAGATCAACATAATCCAGTTGAAGTTTTCTCAATGTATCTTCCAAGACTGGTCGAACAAGCTCTGGTTGATGGAAGGTGCACCAAAGCTGTCAAGATTGATAATTGAAACTTGTTTTGGAATAATGCATTAATAAATGAATTGATTTGCTTTAGCTAATATTGACATGATTCTACTAGTTTGATATGATCAACACAAGGAAAAATATTTCATTCTATATTGTGTATTCCTTAATGTGAGCTACTAAAGTAAAATCACAGTGCATACACTTGGTTTTTACTGAACAGTGGAAATATCGCTTAAGAGATTCATGCTCGCTTCAGCAGCACATATACTAAAAATAAGAGATTGAAAAATATTAGCTGTTTACAAAGTTAAAGTCAAATTCTTCCTTCTTTTGCTGAATAAGAAAAAACAAATCATCAATATCATTTTCACAGCTAAGGGAAAATAATTTTGAACATTTGAATGGGTTTTACATAATTACAGAGTACTTAAAAATATCATGCTTAACATCCAAAGACGTCTCTAAAAGACCTGTCTTTTAAATTTTTAAAAATTGTACACAATGATTAGAAACCTATAATGGATATGGACATAATAAATCCATAAGAATAATTAAAGTTAATCAATAAAGAAAATTTAACCAAAAACTATTAAGCCAACTACATAGCTGTTTCATATATCATATTTAACTAACATATACTTGGATACTATATGTAAACCACCTTTGAAGTATAGAATATCTCTTTTCTTTGCACAATTCCTTCCGCAATCTTGCTTCTGATTGCCAGTCCAACCTCCTCTTCAATGCTGTATGTATAAGCTGAATCAAAATGCCGGAAACCAGCATCGATAGCTAATTTGGTGGCCTCCAAAGACTCAATTTTAGGAACCTAAGGGAGCAATCAAAAACTGTTTGTAGAGTTACATGTATGAGAGATACCTAGTGCAGTGCTAGTAACCTTCCCAAGAATCAATTTTTACTCAAATTTTGGATTACTTCTGAATTAGAGATCAAAGATCAACTCCAGGTAGTCTGGGTTATTTTCAAATCAAATATAAGGGCCAATAGTTCAATGAACCTTCCTAGATCTAGGTAATAACTTGGATCAATCACTAGTTACTTCCAGTCCTAGAGTTTGAGAAGTTTTCAGGCCATTATTATTAATATACTAAGATTACAAGATAAAACTAGCAGAGGCGAAATGAGCATATGTGCATGGAATGAAATACGGAAGAAATAAGACATAAGCCTCTGTGAGCTCCATTGCAGTGAAGTCATCCAGAACACAGCAAATTCTACCTATATAAAATATGATGCACCAGAAAATAGGTCTAAAAGTAAATACTGAGATTTATTTGCTAAAACACTCACTGGAGACAGGTTTGACAGACTTGCTGCATTACTGACAATACCTCTATCCATCTGAAAGCAGTTACTCTTTACTCCATTTCTAAAAGGTGTTTAGATACAGTCACGTTGTTATCGGATACAGAAACAATAAAACAATTAATGCTGGCAAGGATATGGGAAAAATTTTATCCTCATCTGTAGTTGATGGGAATGAAAATTAGTACATTCATGAAAGACAGCATGGAGATTTTTCAGAAACCTAAAAATTGACCTACCATGTGACTCAGCCATCCCTCTCTAGGAAATTTACCTAAGTGAAATGAGATCAACACATAAGACGGCTGTTTGTATCCCCATTCTTACTGCCTCTCAATTCACAACAGCTAAATTATGGAATTAACCCAGCTGTTCATCCATGGTACACTGGGTTAATAAGGAAAATGTGGTATACATACACTATGGAATACTACTTGGCAATAAGAATTTAATCTTATCTTATGCAGCAAAATCAGTGCAATTGGAGATCAATAGGCTTCATGTCCATGAAAATTTGAAAGTGTATTTGTTAAAGGAAAAGAAGAAAATTAAACGTTGCAATGTTTACTATAGGAATTTTATAAATCAGTTGCTTTTAATGAAATACAAATGAGACACATATTTTGTGATACTGTCGTCCTAACCTAGGTGTTGGGGCACATAGTACTCTCGCACAGTATTAAAACTAGTATTAAAACTAATGATCTAATGATGCCTCGCAGGATTCATCTCTGCCATGACTTTGAAAATAACCAAGTCTTGCAATATGTCCTCAAAATTGCCTTTTAAAAACGTTCTTTCTATCATAGATTTGGAAAAATAAAGTTACCAATGTTAACATCTTTAGTCCAGTGTTACACAATTTTATCTTCTATAAATATTAATCCCAAAAGATAGCTTCCAGACCAAGATACATTATCCATTGTAATGATTTTCATTTCACAGAGCCACATATAAAATTTTTGCTAAATATGGTGTGCATTAGTAGGACCAGCAATTTGGATATTATTAGGTTCCAACTGTCTTGTTGGACTCCAAATATTCTCTAAAATGTTACGTTTTTTTTTTTTTTTGGTATTTTCCCAGTTACAACAGTTATATTTGAGATGATCTACTTAAGGACAGCTGCTTATGCTGTTATTTTCAAGGTTGTATTCCATTAACATTCAGGCAAATTAATTCCAATAATTTCAGCAACAAAGATTCAGAGCAAATTTGTTTGCTTGGAAGGAAAAATTAAGTCTTCAATCATAAAATGAACATAGGAAATATTTCACTTGCTTTCAACCTTAAAAAAAAGACTCTTAATTTGATTTTTATTTTTTATACCACAATTGAAAAATATTTTTAAAAAGAGAGAAACATCCAATGACCAGAAAAATTAGTAGCTGATTATGAGATCAGAACCAGATGCAGAACTGGCTAAGTACCCTTTGTGTTGTGCCTCTCGCTGGTACAACTTACAAGTATGCTCCATCCCCAGCCCTGCTCAGAGACACACTGAAAAATGAAAACTTAAAACAAGAAACTAAGTCACTAAAACCTCTTCTATTTATTTGTTAACCTTCAATTCCACAAACATAATTCTCACCTCCCATTTTCTAGCAGTACCAAATCCCAGTGCAGGCATGAGGTTGCCATCATTTAGTTTCACACAATAGGTCTTGTGGTCCATTGTTGGTTATTCTTCTGGTTAACCACACTATTTTCTGCCTTTTCAGTCAGGGCTACCAAACACACTGCTTTATTTTTTGACTTTTAAAACGTATGCAAATTTTGATTTAATTATTAACCAATGACTAGAGAGACACTTGGTATTAAAGCAAATTAAATATTGCGGAACCAATATTTAATTGAACCAGCTCAAAATTTAGTTGAACCAGCTCAATTATTTTACATGAAAGTAAATTGTTCAACAAATAACTTCCTAGCGATCAGGAAAACATGTTTTAATGAATTGCTTTTTATAATGTAATACCAATTATGGTAAATTATTATTGAAGTAATTACAGGCCATTTGCTACACCAAAAATTATGGATAGTCCTCATTTTGTTTTAATTTTCATATTTTTGTCATAAAGGTCATAGAATATTTAAACCATCCAACTACATAGCTTATGTTACACATTCAAACACACATTAGAATTAGCAATATGACTGAAGAGACCATGTTCTTTTCTTTCTTTTTTTTAAAGATTTATTTTATTTTTATTGAAAAGGCAGATGTACAGAGAGGAGAGACAGAGAGGCAGATCTTCCCTCCAATGATTCACTCCCCCAGTGAGCGCAACGGCCGATACTATGCCGATCCGAAGCCAGGAGCCTTTTCCAGGTCTCCCACACGGGTGCAGGGTCCCAAAGCCTTGGGCCGTCCTCGACTGCTTTCCCGGGCCACAGGCAGGGAGCTGGAAGGGAAGCGGGGCTGCCAGGATAGAACGGCGCCCATATGGGATCCCTGGCATGCAAGATGAGGACCTTAACCACTGCGCCATCGCGCCGGGCCAGACCATTTTCAATTGATAAAAACAGATTGCATTTTATTATCTTGCAGCACTATGTTTACCATGGGTGCAATGTTACCAATACGTTGATTCATAAACATGTACAGCTAGAGCTCTGAAAATCTTAATAAAGTGGAATTTCTCAGGAAACACCAAACAACCTAAACCCTACACAGGAGTAGGCTTTTGGTTCAACAGTTGTGACTATTATGCCCACATCTCATATTGGAGAGCCTAATTCCAGGCCAGAAGCTTCCTTGTTCAATTCAGCTTCTCGCTTATGTGTATCCTGGGAAGAAGGAGGTACCCATATGGAAGACTCCTAGGAATATATCCGTAAGAAAATTAAAAAGTATATAAAACAGTCACTTTCAGTAACATATTGGTAGCAGCTGAATTCACAATGACATAAGTGAAATCTCCCACTCATTCATCTGTACACAAATGTAAATTAATTTGTATTTATACCACATTTGCTACAATTTTTTTAAAGATTTATTTTATTTTTATTGCAAAGGCAGATATACAGAGAGGAGGAGAAACAGAGAGAAAGATCTTCCATCCAATGCTTACTCCGCAAGCGGCTGCAACAGGTGGAGCTGAGCCAAACAGAAGCCAGGAGCCTGGCACAGTCCATTGCCCCGATCAGCTGGTGGTTGCAATTGCTGGGTTGGTTCTGTTTTCAGCCCCAACTTCCACTGGAACCAATGGGTGTTGCAGTCCAGCCTGGTTCTGCCCAGCACATACTCGGCCCTCACATAAACCAGTGGGAGCTGCAGCCTAGTCAGAGTGACCCACAATAACCCCCACCAGGCCCACCCCCTACCCTGGTTTGCCAGTATGTGTAGCAGACTAGTCCAGTCTGTCCCACATCCCATTTGGCTCTCGTACATGTCGATGGGTATTGAAGCTTAGTTCCATCCAACCAGCTCCACTATCCAGCCCTCACGGATGTTGTTGAGTGCCTCTCTGTCTAGCCACCCCAGCCCCTGTTCTAGTTTTCATGCCCTTCCACTGGAGTGGTAACCCAAGAGGGAGGAGCCCACTATTTCCCTCCCAGATGTCTAACCCACTCCAGGATTATGCACTCTTCAGGTGGTTCTGGCATTTGACTTGACAAAATTAGCCCCCAGTGCCAGCTTCTGCCAGCTGATGCTGTGGCTAAGCCCAAACAACCTTCACCCACTCTAATTTTGTTTGCACCAGTAGGAATAATCAGCCCAGCCTGGATTTTCCCTAATCTAGTCCACATGAGGCACACAGGTGTTGTAATCCTGCTTGGTCTGTTCTGCCCCTACCCCAGCTCATGCTCTCCAGTGGGAGTAGCTGTCTAGCAAAGGAACCCTCCCTATAACCCTGCTGGTTTCTGCTCCCCTCCTTCTTCCCTGGTTCTCACACATGCTGGATGGGTACTGTGGTCACTTCTGGCCCAGGCAACCTCACCTTGGCATTCTGTATTGTGCATTGGTTTTTGTCACAACCAAACCCGGCTCAACCCACACTGTTCTGGTGTCTGTGTTTGCCAGTGGATGATGTAAACAGATTCAGCCTGGTCTGGCCCTGACCCATGCCAAATATATGCCAGTGGGTAACTTTCCATGGCCTGTTCTGGGCTGTTTCCTATCATGCTTCTTGCGCTTACCTGCCGGGTCTGTGTCCTGCCAGAGGAGTTGCCCAGGCTCCTCCATCAGAACCTCTCCCAATGCCAGATTTTGCGCATACCAGTGGGTCCATGAGCCAGCCCTACTCAGTTCATGTCCTGTCCTAGCAGAAACAGTGGCTCTTCCTAACTGGCCTTCAACCCAAAATGGTGTTTGCTGTTGGATGTTTCAGCCCAGCCATGGCTCACACATGGCACATATGGCTCACATATGGTTCAGTAAGGCCTGAGACCTTGCCTAGTCCATCCCACATCTACCCTGGTCCTCCGGGACACCAGACAGTGTTGGACTCTGGCTTGGTTTGGTGATCCAATCCCAGTCCACATTTGTGCCAAGGGAAACTACAACCGTGTCCCATTCAAAATGCAACCCCCATTCCAGCCTTCAGGCCCCTTGGTGGGAACCTCAACCAAGATAGGATTGTCCCCTTAGCTCCCCAACTGGGCCTGTTCAAAGCCATAGATCACCCGCATGCCAGTGGTTGCTCTGACTCAGCTTGGCACAGCCCCTCACCTGTCCCGACCTCTGCCTTAGACACTGTGGCTTAGAGTCCCTGACTCATGCAGACCAGTAGGTGCAAGAGCCTAGCTCAGCATGACCTGTGCTCCATCCTGGTTTCTAGTTTTGCTTGTAGGCCAAGGCTTGCTCGGTCCTGCCCAGTACATCCCGCTCCATTACCAATTCACACAATGGCCAGCCATTGGAGCTACTTTGCCCAGCTTGTCCAACCCCCAGGTCTGGACCACATGTTCACCAGTGGGATCTATGATTCACCAAGGGAGTTTTCCAAGTTCCTCCACTTGATCCACTCCCAGACCCAGTTCTCATACATGTCATTGGGTTTTAGGCCAGTGCCCAGTGCAGTCTGGCCTTCCATTTGGCCATGTATAAGCTGGTGAATGTTGCAGCCCAGCCCACCCCACACCCTATTCAGGATGCACATTTGGGTGCTGCCCTGATCAGTCCAGACTATTGGGAGTTCCTTTACCTGTAGTTGATGATATGCGCCTTAGTCACACCTAGCTTATTCCATCACCCTCCATCTCTTGAGCTAACCAGTGGGGCTAGAATTTCCACATGGTTTGACCCACGCATCCCTCACAGAATCTGCCCCTGGTTATGGTTCTAGTGCTAGTTAATGTAATGGCCCTGTATGGACCTTTTTCCTGATCCATCATCATTTCAGGTAACAGGGTATGATTCTGCTGGACCATCCCTGAGCCTTAGCTTTTGCATGAACTGGTGCTAAGCATTGTTCAGTGATTACAAGTTTTTCAAAGGAAGAATTACTGTCATTGGGAATCTTTAGGATTGACTCACATCCCAGAAGCACAGTGGGTTCAACCTGGAGCTACCTAAGCAGCAATTCAAAGAACCAAATACCTAGAGCTCCTTAGCCGGGCAGCCAGCAAGCAGAGCCTGGAGCCAAATGGTGCACTGGCCACCCAGGGAGAGCTTACCATGTGCACATGGTGGCTGTAGTCTGGGATCCAGGCATGAGGCACCCATCCTGAGACCCATCAGCCGCCAGGAGGCTGCTGGAAATTTGAGAATGAGTAAAATATCAAATGTAAGATCGCTTTCTCTCCATTTAAAATGCAAATTTACAAATTAGTATAAACTTTATAACATGCTGTGAGTTTGGCTACTTAAATTGTTGATGTTATGTTGTGGCTTTTCATTAGACAGGATGATATTCTGCCAGCTTTGCTTTCAGATCAGAGATGGTCTCCCCAAGAAACTGTTGAATTTGTCTGAATGATAAAAGCCTAGACTCTATGCATGGTACATGCTCACAATGAAAGAATCATGACTGGATTTGAATTGTACTACTGCAACAAGATGGAGGAATCCACCATGGTGAGAGGGCTTAGGGAGGGGTTGGGGGAATCCCAGAGCCTATGAAACTGTGTCATAAAATGAAATAAAACAAATATTCATGATGACACTAACAATAAAATAGTTATAATCAGACAAGTCACATTCATCAACACAAAGGCACTGGTAAATAAGTTATGTAGATGTCAGAACAATCCAATTACATTTGTTTCAGTGACTTTTCCAAGACTGATTAAATTAGCTTTGATTGATAGACAGTGGATCAAGCTGAGGAAAATGGAATTTGAAATTAATACTTAGGCAGCTTTGGTTTGCTTCAAATATTGTACATTTTTCTACAAACAGCTGCAGCTGAAAATGTTCTTCTCGTATTTGTATTTCCCATTTATCTGACCTTCCTATATACAGTAATCTCTGAAGATCCACATGGGATATATTCTAAACACCCTCCTGACCAGTTTTTACCAAAATTCTTAGATAATAATAAGTCTACTATAGGTTTTTTTTTTAAATTGTATTTTGACAATCGTTACATAGTTAATTAGGGTAAAAAGGTTCAAGGGCTACAGGAACGTGGGTAAGACTATTATTTTTTCCATATTGTTTCCTTCATGTTTAAAGGGGGGTATTAAGGGAGAAGGCCCACCCAATTTCCCACCCTCCCCAGGTCCCGGATGTAGGGTATGCTCTGAGGTTCTTGCTTAAGAGGTTTTGATACTTCAGCAGTTATGAATCGCTGCAGGTCTTGCCACTCCAAGCACTGTGAGGTCTTTGAAGAATCCATTGATTGACGTAATCCATCATAGAGTCTCTGTTTGCCCCATATTTCGCTGCCAAGATATAGCTGAGATGGTTGGGTGACCTGTTTGTAGGCTTTTTCTTATGCAAATAGACTTATCAAAAAGTCTACTTTAAAATAAATATGAGATTAAAATAGTAACTGACAATTACAACAATTATTAAAATATAAAAATACTTTCATAGAAGTTATTTGCATGTGGTTTTTCTCTCTCCTTCAAATATCTCAGAGAAATAAATGACTTTATAAGAAAATTACACATGCCAAAGGGAATAATGATGATGTCGACGTGAGGGTTTATAGTAAGATGGACCAGACTGACTGGAAAAATAAGTTTGTTATCAAGTATGTATTCCTCGGTGACTCTGGGCTGCTTAATTGTTTTGTAGCTTGACCAGACAAAAGCTAGATATATACAACACACAAATTGGTCAAAGTTCAGTTGCTTTTCAGTTGATCAGATGGATGACTGATGATTATTCTGGGCACTGATTTGCCTATTTTATCATTTCCAAGTTTGGCAGAAAGCATGAAATTAAGCAGTTCAGAATAACCCCATGGATTTAAGCAAACTTATTTTTCCAGTCAATCTGGTCAATCTAACTATAAACGCTCATGTCAACATTACCATTATTACCTTTGGAATTGTTCCCAATTCCTTGCACAGAAAATAACTGACTATTGTTTCATTACACAGAGTGACAATTGTGATTCATAAGCTATCTCTCTTCTGGCAAAGCTGATATCTTTCCTCTGCTTTCACAATTTATATGAGCAAGACAAAAGCACTTTCCCAAATGCTTTAAAAAAAAGCTTTCAGGAAAAAAATAAGGCTCGAAGGAATGGTGAATTCAGAGAATCATTTTGTGGTATTAGGAAGAAATTTGAACCACTTTAGACTTCTATAAAAGAAGTTTTTCACGGAATTATGCCTTGAAAACAAACTTCTGGTTTCTCTCAGAAGTAAATTTTCTATTGAGCATTCATATGAATTGTAAATCATCACAAGATATTTGATAAACAACTATTTATTATTGTTCACTATTTAAACACACCTAAAATCATTTCATTTTTAAATAGTAAGTAACTTCTTTGTTTTATATTCATACTTTCTTTACATCAAAACATGTAAGAATTCTAGTAGGTTTCTTTTTAAAGGTAGATTTTGATATTAAATACATTTTCTCATTTTAATCTTACATTTTCAAGAGATATTCCTAACTCCAGTTATCTGAAACCTTGAAATGTTTCCATGATTAACTAGGCTTGTAAAAGTTGCTGCCTCTGTGTCCTCGCCTTGAATGCACCAGAATCCTATACGGGCACCAGTTCTAATCCTGGCAACCCTACTTCCCATCCAGCTCCATGTTTGTAAGCTGGGAAAGCAGTCGGGATAGCCCAAAGCCTTGGGACCCTGCACCCACTTGGGAGACCAGGAAGAGTTCCTGGCTCCTGGCTTCAGATTGGCTCAGCTCCAGCCATTGCAGCTGCTTGGGGAGTGAACCATCAGAAGGAAGATCTTCCTCTCTGTCTCTCCTCCTCTCTGTATATCTGACTTTGCAATAAAAATAAAATAAATCTTAAAAAAAAGTTGCTGCCTTTATTCTTCCTACTCTGTAAGCAGATCTGAGACTGAGAAAAACAGAACCAGGTTTCAATTATTTCTGAAAAGTGTGGCACAAAAATAATTCCTGTTATAAGCTGGTTACAAAACAAGGACATGTGTAGTGAGGGATTTTTTTTTAACAGAAAAAAAAATGGTATCTCTGAGAATCCCATTACACAGCTTATATGTTTTGTCCCAAAATGGTAAGGTGAGGGCAAAATCTCAACATCAGTTTCAAAGGACTGCCTCTGTGAGGGGACAGCGGTCACAGAGCACTGGGTCTCCACCTTTCTCAGCTGGTGAAAAAATGCAAGGTGTTTTTTGTTGTTGTTGTTTGTTTGTTTTGTTTGTGCAATGGGTGTGAAAGAGGGCAGGAGCTTGGTTGATGTTGGATCTCTAACAGAGAAATCAGATTCTTCTTTTCACATCAGCAGAAAAGTTAATTTTAAAAACACTTGGGAAGTTACTCTTCCACTCTCAGGAAGACTAAGAGAAGGAAGTTGTCAGTACAACCCCCTTCTAGGCCATAACAGAATTCTTGAAGGTGGGAGAGCCTGCAGAAGTGAACGAAGGCTGCTGCTTCCACCAAGGCATGGAAATCTGATGTGACCGTAACCAAAACTCAAATTTCTGGGAGAGAATCTCTCAGGACTATGAATAGTACAGAGCCCAGCTGGGGTAAAATATGGAAGAATCATCCCATCTGACCCACTGTGGTGGCCTTCACAAAGCCTCAGTGAGAGTAAAGTTCATGGTGGGCACAGCTCCCATCAAATCAAGCCTCAGGAACACACCTATTCTTGTCTGCTGGGACTTAGGGGGTAACAAAATGATCTCACTGTCCCTAGATGGTGACAGGTATGCCCAGAACACAGAGAGCAGAGAAGTAGTTGAGCCATGGCTGTGGGAGTAGTAGAAGGAGTAACAGCTAGAGGGCAGTTTCCCATAATCAATAAAAGAATCTCTGAGTAGCACAGTTTGGAAAAATTTAGGAGACTTTCTCTGCATGATGATATGTAGTTTTGACAAGTTAGGATAAACTGTAGAGAAGCCCTACACCCATAAAGACCATCCCAAACACCACATTCTCCTGGAGAAGAATTATGCAGCACATATTTAATCTGAGCATGGTCAAGATTCCCCAAAAGAGAAACAGCACAAAGTAATCAGATGGGTCCAATATTGCCCGATTCTGTATGTAGCCAGAAGTAGCTCTTGAAGCAGGTAGAAAAGGAGGGCATGGGTGACCGGTGGCCATAAAGCAAGTAGGTGAATATTGCTTTGCTAAGCAATTTTTTGCCTTTTATTTGCCAATTATTTGCTGCCTTCAGCCTGTCAGGTAGCACATCATGCAAGATGACCGTCTAACCATTCCCAGACCTTGTTCACAAACTCTTCTATCCTCTCCACTGTGTGGTGGGCCCACAGGGGCAGTTTTATCACTTGCGCATTCTCCTCTTCTTCGGCTTTTTTTCGGCGGGCTGATGATCACACATTTGCTCTTACCTTCTAACCGGGGTCCCAATTAGGTCAGTTCTACAAGACTGCTAATATGTCTCTGATGAGTACCACATTTTCCTGTGTCATCACTGACCCATTGTGGGAAGGCATCTGACTGTTAGCACTGTACCCTGAAGCTTCAGTTTGTATAAAGTTCAGGGTATCTTTGTGACAAAGTAAATCTTAAATCCTAAGACAGTCTGAAATGGTTTTTTCACACACTTCGTGTTCAAAACGAATTCTATCCTTTTTCTAAAAGATTCATTTTAATCATTTGAAGCATAGAGTTACAGCCAAAATGGTCATCAGTATGCCAGACTGAAGCCAGGAGCTGGGAGCTTGGAATCAGGGAACCACACACTTGGACTGTACCTTACTGCTTTACCAGCTGCATTTGTGGGGAGATGGATTAAAAGTGAAGCAGGGTCTGGTGAGGTGGCACAACAGGCTAATCCTCTACCTGCTAGTGTTGCCATCACCTAGGGATGCTGGTTCACACCCCAGCTTCTTCACTACCCAAACAGCTCCGTGCTTAAGGTCCAGGAAAAGCAATAAAGAACGGCCCAAGTTCTTGGGTTCCTGAACCCACATGGATGTCCTGGAAGAATCCCTCAGTTCCGGGCTTCAGATTGGCCCAGCGCTATTGATTGCTGCCATCTGGCAAGTGAACCAGTAGATAGAAGATTTGTCTCTGTCTATCTTCTTCTCTCCAAGAATCTAATGTGCATTTCCAATAAAAATAAATAAATATTTAAAAAAATAAAGTAAAGCAATGGGAACTAAAATTATAACCCATATGGATACCAGTACAGCAGGCAATGCTTTAACAAATCGACAATGGCAGCCCACCAATACTACACTTTTTCTACACGGTATATTCATACATTAAGTCAGTTTACATGTGACATGTTTATGTGTGATTGTTATTCACTTTAGACATCAAGAACAGTGGGAGAAAGTCACTGACTTAGCCATTGAGGAACTACTTTCCCATACTTTCATGTTATCAGTTTACAGAGAAAGGCAAAAAGTGGAGTGCTAATCATTCAGATAGGGGATCATGAATCACTTTTTCTATAATGACACTAAGAGGTACAATTATTGCTACTTAAAGTATAGCAGGTGCTTCCTGGATCACAGCATTTTAAGAGAATCTTGTTAGCTGGGAAGTCGCAGGACACCCTCACAGCACCTGTACCACTCTGGTCAGTATTTAGTCTCTATAGTTATCATTCAATCCACAACATCCAATCAGGATAAACAGGAAACTGATCTGAAAAGATCTTGGAACTTCTCAGCTCAGCCACTGCACTGGGTAGAAGGGGGAAGGTGAAATGATGTTATAATGAAGAAGGTGCCATGAGTCATAAAAAAACAGGTTTTAGCTTCATTCACTCGCTTCAAGTTTTTGTTTGCTGTGAAAGGCAAACAATTGCTTAGCAAAGGGATATTTACATTATTTTTAAATGTCTGTTTACACTTGAACCAGAAAAACTAGATGAGTAGATGGGGATCAGAGATTTTTTTTTTTTTTACTTTGACTCTTCTGCAGTATTTATTACTTTCTTTTATCTAATATATTTTCAAACCAAGAATTTGCTGAGACTCACTCAACTGAGAATTTAGTGGATCTCAGATACTTAAAACTCTTAGGGAGAAGTAAAAATGCAATGTTAGAGAGGAATGAAGAGGAAGTTATTAACTCAAATAATTGTATTAGTTTCAATATACTTAAGTAGACAGTCTTACCTAAAATGACTTAAAAACAAGAGAAACATTAACCCCAGAGCACACAGATAAGAGAGGAACAGAAAACGTTGACTTTCATTAACTGTGGCACAAGAACTTCTCTCGCTTCCTCCAGACTATTTCCTCTGTATATTTTTGTCATCTTGAGCGTAGATGAAGATAGCCACATCAGTTTGAGAAAACAAGGAACATAGTGACACTATCTCTAACTAAATTTTCTTAGGAGAGAGACAGACAATTTTTGCAGAAATCTCATACACAGTGTCACTCATGAGGCATGGTAGAGTCTTACAGACCATATGCCAAGGACGAGATTAACATGAGTAGCCAAATGGCAACAATTGTGGTAATAGTAAGCTTGAAGAGGCAATGATCTTGTCCAGGAAAACCATAGTCAAAAAGCGACAATTTCCTTATGTTGGGGAATCTGAGTGCAAAGGGTCCAGGTGCAGAAAATAAGTTAAGAAAAGAATCCATAGAAGGTTCAGTGGTAGGAAAGATTCAGTGACAGTTCAAAAGTACTGACACTGCAGTCAAGGAGTGAGCAGGCTCAGAAGCTAAGCTGATGCAGTGCCCAGGAGCTGAGGTAGTTTATTTCACAAGATTCTCAAGTTTGGGAAGGAATTTTTATCATTTTTAGGGTGGGATTTGTTTCGTGCAGTCGCAATTGAAATAACATTTGAGATACCAGTTTACATCTCTCAACGGTGTGCTTTTCTAAAATTATAATGAATTAAAGAGAGATCCATAATCAAGAGAAAATGGAAAATGGCTACTCAAATAGATACCAATTTTTCCCCTGATCAACTGAAAAGAAGTAATTTGACTCAGGTTTTTAGCTGTTAATATTAGAGGTCCATTATTTAACAAAGAGATAATAGTGGAATTGTTAATGTGTGCCACACAAGTCAACATTACACGATAATATTTCTCTTTTATTCCTTGTTATTCTCTTTTATTCCTGATCCAGCTCCCTGTCATGTCTCATATTTCCCCTTCACAGATTTGCGGCCCTATTGTCTTAGATGTTTCTGAAAGAATGTTTCGTCTTCTCTATGTACATTTGACTGGGAAGGAGTGTCATCCTGGCTAAACTGGACTAAGAAACATAATGATAGTGATTGTAACTCTAAAAGCCTAAATAAGTTACGAAATAGCTTAAGGATGGGAATAAAATTCTAGGTTGATTTAATTCACAGTGTTCACTATAAGATTATAAGATTGTCCATTTGGGGGGAAATATGTTGAAATTACTAGAATCTGGAAAACTTTAACAATAGAAGGGATGAATATCAAATGAGGGAAGGAAGGAAGGCCAGTGTTCATAATAGTGCAATGAGTAAGCAACTAGACGCAATCCATTTCATTAGTATAGTCATTCTGCCTATGCATAAAATCTTGATGCTCTTAGTTTTTACTACACCTTATTTACTGACTTTTGTGTATCAGGTTTGTTTAGAAACAGCATGCACACCTAGTCCTAATACCGGTATTCTTAAAGCCACAACAAGAGTTTTCACAGAGAATAATCATAAGTCCAGTGTAATTATTCATCCAGGTTGTGTAAACAGAATAGGACAGCACAATGTTCCAGTATGCAAATACCCATGATGGACACACTGTCGGAACATTTTAAGTGCACAGTGTTCCTTTATAATCCTCACCACTCACCAACCCACCCTCCCAGCCAAAAAACCCACAAATATCTGTGTGGACACAGAGAATTCCAGACAAGCTACACAAGCTAAGTTCAGAGTCTTCCAATACTTGCCGGAGACCAGCTCCAGCTGACTGAGAGCTTGCAAAGGATGCATGGATTGGCGAGATGATAGGAAGAGATAAGACATGGACCACTATGACTTGATGCTCATAATGGACAACTCAGAAAAGTTGCCTTCTTTATTTATACATAAATCATCACAAGTTTTTTCACAACATCCAATTGTTTCATTTTTCATTACATCATGGTTATGAAAATGCAAGAAGCAATCCTAAAAAATATTTTTCTATTTCAAAGAAAACATTCTTAACAAACCATTACTCATTGAAACCTGCAATCACCTGGCTGAAGCCAGGAACTCCACGGTTGGCAGCGCATGCA
This sequence comes from Ochotona curzoniae, assembly GCF_017591425.1. NCBI lineage: Eukaryota > Metazoa > Chordata > Mammalia > Lagomorpha > Ochotonidae > Ochotona > Ochotona curzoniae. Next base: position 334,858 of record NW_024466944.1, read on the forward strand.
GTTACATAGTGACAAGTAGTTTACTTATACTCAAAATCAACTTTTACTAAACACAAACTAATATTGATTAAAATATTAAGAATACAGAATTAAAAGATCATAAGTAAAAGGATTTTATAAAAGCATATAACATAGATTCTTTGCTAAATTTTATAATCAAATCATGCATTAATTACGGTCACCGTCACCTAGTGCTGATTCAATTGTTTTTTATTCTTTTGTTAAAGGGCAGTGAAAGGGATCAAGGCAATTCAGCTAATCTACAGAGGGCCTCTTACAAGAAACTTCCTTTCATCTATATAAACTGTTTTCTTTCCCTAAATATAAGTGCCAATATAAGATAAAGATTTTTATAAACTGTTTTCTTTCCCTAAATATAAGTGCCAATATAAGATTGAGATTTTAAGCCAATTTGACGGGGTTCACATTTATTTCCTTATAAAAGATGCCCCATATACTTTTGCTTTCTGTGGTAAGAAACTAAAATGCGTCATATCATGTGTTGTAACAGTTCGAGGCACATGGTAAACAAACTCTTTGTACCTCCATGATTGCCATCTGTTGCAAGATATTATCAAGCCATTTCTTAAGGAAAACATTACTTATACTAGGGCAAACTTTAGGACAAAAGTGGGCACATAACAGGATGTTTGGAAACATAGTGGGCTCAATTGTATTATTGTATACTTTTAACTGTGTGTCATAGCCTTACGTTACTACAGGTGTTTTTATCATAACATGATAGATCAATTTGAGGTGTCACACCAGTTACAGGAATCACTTCACATTAGCAGAAAAGCAACAACACCCTCAGAAGAATTCTATGAAACATCAGAGAGGTGATTGAGTTCCATACAATGGGTGAGGCAGCAATGAGGTGACCAGAGACATTCTGCCGGGCCTTGCCATGCAGCCAGAAACTCCTCGCAGCCTTGCTAACTGAGGAGTGGTGCTCATCACACACCCATGCCATCCGACCCAACTGCACGGCTCCCCACAAATACTATTCAGTCTTTCAGCAAATCTTAGAGATTGGGTAAAACTATGTATTGGAAAGCATATCTCTGAGTGGAAGGCTGTGTGCATGATTTTTGAATTTCTTAGCATGATGGATAGGAGCTTGAGGGAGCCTGGAAAGTTTTCAGAAAGTTCCTGTGCTGAAAATGATGGCTATCATTCTCTCTATTGAGTTCAGAAACACTAGGCAAAAGGGAAAAATCTCTGTTGTTTCCCTGTCTCAGCTTAAATAACCTAAGAGAATCAGCTGTTCATGCTGATGCAATAGTTTACTTACTGAAAATCTGAACAATTGCTTAGTATCACTGTTGTTAGTTCACTGGAGACAAAACATAATTTGAGGCTATGAAACAAACCCTACTCTTCCCCAAAAGCTACCAAGGAAAAACACAGGTCAGGTGACAGGCTAATTTGAGTAGCCATTTTTACCACTGACTGTTTTGCTTAGCAAGAGTGTCTGTAGTATCTACTTCACAGAGCAAAATTAGTTACATGAATAACTGAAAGGTCATCCTAGTCAAAAACTGAAATGTTTTTGATATGACACAGCCATCAATCATTTAAATTTCCTGAATAGGCCCGTGATTGAGACATTCTTATCGATGTTTTATTTGCAATCCCCATGTGGAGTTTAGACATTTAGAATAAATATATTTACCTTCTATATTTATACTCATGTTGTCTTTTCTTAATATATGTGTTAGATGTTGCACCAGCTCATAGCTCTGAACTATTTTAGCAGGTCATCATTGGAAACTTTTAGCTGCAAAGGGTAGAATTTCATTCTTTTTAATGGCTGAACAGACTATCAACAAAATGAAGACACAACCAATGGAATGGGAGAAAATCTTTACACACTATACAACTGATAGGTTAACAAAGAGTTTGCAGGGTTTGCAAAGAGCCTCAGAAACCCAGGGACAACAAAGCAAAGAACCCTGTGAAGAGATGGAAAAAGGAAACAGCTATTTTAAAAAAAAAAACACACATTGAAATGGCTAATCGCCTGGTAGATATATGAAAAATGCTCAGGCTCCCTAGCTTTCAGAGAAATACAAATGAAAACCACATTGAAGTTCCACTTAGCTCCAGTGAGATTAGACCACATCCAGAACTCTACTAACAACACTTGCTGGTGTGGACATGGGGAGAAAGATACCCTCCTTCTCTATTGGTGGTAGTGTAGACTAGGACAATCACAAAGGAAGTCAGTATGGAGGGTGCTAAGAGATCTTAACATTGATCAGGCATATGAGCTAGCTATCCCATCTCTGGGAATTTATCCAATGTAAATGAAATGTGCATATGAGAATGGGATCTGCAATCCTATACTCAGAGCAGCACAGTCTACAATAGCAAAGGCATAGAAGCAACCCAGACAACCATCAGACTTTGAGTGGATAAAGAAGCTGTGGTATGTGTGCTCCATGGAATATAACTATTACCTTATTATTTTCCATGATACAGTTTTATAGGTATAAGAATTCCCTTGTTTCCTTTTCTTTTCTTGCTCCCACTTCTCCCTCACTCTACCCTCCCATATTAGTACAGTAGTAATATAACACTTTAGCAACTGTTACAAGTTTACAACCTGCTACTTAAGTAAATCAAAACATTGTGGATATAGACAATGATAGAAAATGTATCATATTGTTCAGATTTATTTAACTGTTTCAATGGTATTCCACCTTTTATTCAGGAGTAGAGGCTGCAACATATCTTCACTTCCCCGTACAATAGTCTACATTATACAGTTTAGGTATGAGAATGTGTGCATATAATTGTTTACCTATATATCAGTTTTGTATCTTGAGTGAACGTTGACTTACTTTGGAGAAAATATATAATATGTGTCCTTCTGAGACTGGTTTAGTTCACTGAGAATAATAGTCTCCAGTTGGGACCGTTTTAGAAAGCAGTATATTTTTACTTTCTCAATAGTGAAAGGAATGTTTAATCATAAGCTGTAAATAGAAAGGACTATAAAATAAATTTGTATACATATTCTGATTTCAGACCCAAGCACTCATACATGCAAGTTCCCTGTCAATTGTAAAGTCTTCCACGCTGAAGTCCAACACACAAAAGGCTATAACACCAAAGTGACATACAGCTTGATTGAAATTACAAATTCTGACAGTTTAGGAAGTAGAGTAAGAAATGTGATTCTAAGCTCACATTCAGGAACAGGTTTTGCACTAATATTTTTCACAATCATGACAGGAAGGTCTGAGCTATTATTTCCCATTTATTCATTGAACACACATTACTGAGCACACTCAATCTTACAAGTTCCTTCTTAAAAGAACGTTCAATCAAAGAATTGATAAAATGTAATCCTAGTAGCAAGAACTGCAAAGTTGATTACTCTTTTCTTATATTCACACAAGTTAGGGGGAAACTCTTTGGCTTGGGGCTTCAACTTCCAAGTAATGCAGACCCTTGATGTCTTCAGTAATTGGGTTCTGTCCCATACAGTTCCCAGCTTCAGCCTCAGTCGGTCCCAGAAATTATTGACACATAGTGAATAAATTGAAAGGTGAGAGCTGCCTTCGTTTATCTTTCTTAAGTAAATAGTAACTATGTTGTTTAGAAGAATTGATGCTCACTTTGCTTTTCACCAGATTCTTTACTTTTTATAAGTTAGTTAATCTGTAGGATCTGGATGCAGTGAAGGTAACATTTAGGGAATAACTTAACATGGTGAGTTGCTATTTTGATCAATTTATAAGATTATATATAGATTCTACATATCAAGATCTGTCATGGAAAAGGTGTTGCAATTGACTCAGAGGAAGTCACTTCATTTAACACCTCAGAATGCAAACAGCACACAGACACATGAACATATTCAAGCTATTTAAGAAAATAAATACTATAGAGCTAAGCCAACTACTTTGATGGTTGGAAAAACATATGGAGCAGAGCACCTGACTTTTTTTTAATAATTCCTGAGTTTGAGCTTAAAGTTCAAATAGAAATTTAAGTGGGGAAGGTGAGTGGGACCACTAAGGTCCTTAATGATCTTCACCACATGGGAGCACTAATTTAACACAAAATATCGAAATATTGAAATCAACATAAGGTTGGTGTCACAGAATTATCAAATTTCCAACCTAGTTGAGGAGACTAAAGTCTAGACTTTGAGTCCAGTGCTTCCTGGTTCTATCATTTCAAGATGCAACTTGTAGTATCCTGGTGAGAGATGCAGGGGCGTAATGGGACATGGTATAAGACCTCATGAAAGAAAGATTGCACCAGTACAATCCTCATGCTCACCGTGGAGTGACACTGCTTAAATCTTTACCAGAATGTCACTGTTTCACTTTTTACTGAAGCTTTTAAGCCAGAGCCACCACCACTAGCTGCAGAAGTTAGCATAGGGTGATCTGAGCTGGGGCTCAGTTGCATTTCTTAACAATGATATTCAAGACTGCCTCTTCCAAAAGTTGTGGACTATTCTGATCAACCCTAGAATGAAAATATACAGAGACACAATGGATGTAAATGAATAATTTAGAGTGTGTTAACCATTTAACACAAATACCTGAGGCGATTGATAAAAATATGTACAATATGACATGGGATGTGATTATTGTGTACAGTCTTTGCTTAAATCCCAACATTTTGATTTACTCCCTTGATTTACTCCCCAAGCTGCCACAACCGAAGCCAGGAGCCAGGAGCCTCTTCCAGGTCTCCCAAGTGGGCACAGGGTCCCAGGGCTTCAGGCCATTCTCATCTGCTTTCTGAGGCCACAAGAAGGGGGCTGGATGGGAAACAGGGACTCCTGGATTAGAACCGGAGCCTGTATAGGATCCTGGCATATTCAAGATGAGGACTTTGGCTGGTAGGCTACCGCACTGGGCCATGAACTCGTTATTATTATTGTTGTTGTTGTTGTTGTTGTTGTTGTTATTGTTGTTGTTGTTGTTGTTATTGAAGCATCACAGTACAAACAGTCCTAATCTTTCTTGGAAAATAAGCTGAAAACATGATAAGCAGATGTGATGACACTTTAATGGGCTTGTGGTCAATTTGGCTACAGCAAAAACATGAGGACTAGAGGACATGGAGGTTTTCAGAAGCACTCACCAACAGATACTGTTGCATACTAATCCTCAATCCATAAGGAAATTTGCTTTTCTATAAGTAGTCCTTTCACTCTCTCTTTGTAATCATATTTTTAAGATTAATTTTATTTTTATTAGAAAGGCAGATTTACAGGGAGAAGGGGAGACAGACAGAAAGATCTATCTGCTGGTTCACTCCAAATTACCCCAATGACTGGAGCTGCACTGATCCAAAGTTAGGAGTCAGGAGCTTCTTCCAGGTCTTCCATGTGAGTTCAATGTTCCTTGGCTTTCAGCCATTCTCTCCTGCTTTAATGGGTAGCAAGCAGTGGCTGGAAGGGAGGTGGAGCAGCCAGGACACTGACTGGTGCCCATGTAGGATCACAGTGCTATCAAGGAGAGGATTTTTGCCATTGAGCTATTTCACCAGGCCCTCCTTATAATGTCTTAAATTAGATATATCACCCCAAATTCTCACAATCCCTTTGGGTTACTCATAATGGGTGAAGGCATTGTATACAAGTTAATGCACTATTCTTTCCTTTTTTTTTTTTACTACTTTTTTGTTCGTTTCACATTACAGGGTTACAGGCAACAAACTTAATGTGGATAGAACACAGTTTTTGCATCTACTGCATGGCATCTTTTTCCTCTTATATCCCCAGATAGTACTCGACCAAATAGTAAAAGCCTCTCCTCTCAGTGTTCAAGAAGCTCTTAGTTGCATAACAGTGGTAGGAACATAATCAGTGTTGTTTACATGCTTGCTTCTTGATGATTGGCCCTGAAATACCTGACCACTGGTGACTTGTCTTCCCCTTCACCTTAAATTGATCTTTGGAAGCTCACTATCTCCTGTTGAAACAATATACCAGAGTGTCCACAGAGGGTGTGCCATGTGTCACAACCTTCATAGTTGGTGCTATTCAGGGTCGGTTGCTACAAGAAATCCTGCATGGAGAAATGGGAAAGAAAAGCATGAAGCTGCTTCTTGGGGGTTGCAGTTTGTGATGAATGTACCATGGATTAGTGATCTCAGCCGAGTTTTGCACTCAGCTATGGAAGGACATTCTTCTTCCTTAATGTCTACATGCTTACCTTCAGACAAGAAGGAAGGAATTCAGTTACAGAAATCTGACTGACAGAAGTTTCCAGCAAGGAAGTGAATGAAGAGAGTGGAAGCTCTGTGGAACAAGAGGACAGACCTTGAAAATGCTGGTTGTAGTCAGCAGCCAGTGTAAACTGTTTCTCACCACCATGTAAAGGGACACTGCACAACAGCAGACAGAACTCAGTGAATCCGAAGCGGCAGACACATAGCATGGCCAGAGCAGCCAGAGGCTTTGACTGGCATAGAATCTCACAGATAATTCTCACCCTGGCACCAGACAGGTGACACTGAGAGAAAAAGATACTGGTGAGTCACCATGGGGAAACAATATGCTCCTCTCTCCCTTTCTCCTACAGCGCCATCAAACTGACTATTTGGAGACGGCTTGTTCGTACAGATATTGCAGCTGTGGCGTAAACCTGATTTTTGACACATCCTCAGTCTTAATTGGCTGCCTCTAAAGGAAAAATCCATTTTGCTCACTGACTTTAGGTCAGCGCAGGTGGCCTGATGGGGGTGACACATACACCTGTGCAGCAGCCTTCAGTGGGCTGTGAGGGGAGGCACACTCACGAGAGCCATTAAGGCAGAGTACCAGAGGTATCTGGAGCAGGCATTGGACAGAGTCCTTCAGCTGTGGGGAACGCCAGCACTCGGTGACAGTGGGAGTCTCACACAAAGGTGGTGGGGATTCAGTCACTGGGAAAGACTGGTGTGAAGCTGAGTCTCTAAGCACTTAGAGAATCACGTAGATCCTTTATGTGGTTCAAGTGCTCGCATGTGTGCAGTTGTGCCACCACATGCTAACCTTGGGTACCAATCACCTGGAACAAGAGGAAGACAGCCAGTGTCACCAGGAGTCATGTTCATTGCCTCCTCTTGTGCTGACAAAACATCAGAGCTGACATGTTCAACCTGGATATCGCCCTGGACTCTTTTCCCTACACTTGAGCAAAAACCACAGTGCACCTCCTATGCATACCACACATTTGCAGAGATCCACTGAAGGAGCAAACATTCCATCAGACCACAAAGGCATAATTCAGAAACTTAAAGAAAGAAACAAATAAAACCTTTTGGGGGAGAAAAATAGGTACTGGTATAAATGACTAAAAGAAATCAGAAAGATTTGAGAAACAAGAACAAGGGAGACAACATGACTTCCACAAAGGAACATAACACTTCAAAAATATTAGAGCATAAAAATGAAGAGATTGATAAAATGTCTGAATATAAATTTAAAAATATAATCATCAGACTACCCCAAAACAACCAAAAGCAAATGCAGGAGTTCAGACACTCCACATATGGCAAAAATGAAAAGTTTTCTCACAAGATTGATATTTTGGGGTCCAGAGGCATGGTCTAGTGGCTAAAGTTCTTGCCTTGAACGCGCCAGGGATCCCTTATGGACGCCAGTTCTATCCCGGCAGCTCCACTTCCCTTCCAGCTCCCTGCTTGTGGCCTGCGAAAGCAGTCGAGGACGGCCCAAAGCTTTGGGACCTTGCACTAATGTGGGATGCCCGAAAGAAGTTCCTGGTCCTGGCTTTGGATCAGCATAGCATCGGCCGTTGTGCTCACTTGGGGAGTGAATCATCGGACGGAAGATCTTCCTCTCTGTCTCTCCTCCTCTCTGTATATCTGCCTTTCCAATAAATAAATAAATCTTAAAAAAATTGATATTTTGAAAAGAAATCAGACTGAAATGTTAGAAACTAAGATTCAATATTCCAAATAAAATACACAATGGAAAATGTTAACAACAGACATCATTAGGAGGAAAAAGAATCTCTGAGCTAGAAGATAATTGTTTGGAAAAAACTTAGTAATAAAAGAATTTGAACAAATGAGAAAATTCAAAAAACTTTTCCAAGAATTATGTGTTATCATCAAATGACCTGTCATGCATATCTTAGGAGTAAAGGTGAAATAAAAGAATTTCCAAAAACAGAAATTGGAAGAATTTGGCACCACTGTCTACAGCCCTAAACGTTATCTTCTAAGCATAGAAAATTATATATATGAATAGCTAATTTAATAGCTGGCTTTTTGAAAATCTGAACAAAATCAGTGCAGCATTAGCCCAACTATCCTCCCATCCCCCACAAAATGGGAGAAAGCACAAATCAGTAAGATCAGAGATTGAAAGGGAAATATAGCAATAAATACCACAGATACACGAAGAATCATCCAGAATGATTACAAACAGCTCCATGTTAAGTTTGAACAAGTAGAAAAAGCAGATATAATTCTGGACTTATGCAAAATACCAATATTTAGTAAAGAGATACAGAAAAACCTAAATAGACCAATAGCTAAGATGGAGATTGAATTGATAATAAGGAACCTGTAAACAAAGAAAAGATCAGGACTTGATTGTTTGCTGAGTTCTACCAAACTTTTCAAGAACTAATTCCAATTATTCTCAGCAGTTAAAAACACTCGGAAAGAAGGGAATCTTTCCAAAATATTTCTAGTAGTCTAATTCATTTCTAGTAGTCTAAATTCATTTTAATTTCAAAGCTATGAAAAGATACGATTGAGAAGAAATGTAGACCACTGATTTTGATTTAGACAGATGTAAAGGTCCTTGACAAATTACCAGCTAATTGAATTCAGCAATACATCAGAATGAGCATTCTCACAGATCCCCATGGTTCAACATACACAAATGAGTAAACTTGATACATCACATTAAGAGGCTGAAGAATAAAAACCATATGATTATCTCAACAGATACAGAGAAAGTATTCAGTAAAATACAATATGTTTCACAATAAAAACCTTAATCAAATAGGGTTTAGAAGGATCATTCCTCAACACAATCAAGGCAATGTATGAAAGACACATAACCAGCATCACAGCAAATGGGAAAAAGTTGGAAATATTCCTGGCAATATTTGAAAACAGACAAGGATGCACACTTTTACCACTGCTATTCAATATAGTTCTTAAAGTCCAAAACCAGTGGGCAAGAAAATGAAATTAAAGGGTACAAATTGTAAAAAATCAAGCTATCTCTGTTTGTAAATGACATGATCCTCCATAAAGCAGAACTGAAAGAATCTACTGATAAATTGTTGGAACTCTGAAAGATATTGGTTAGGTTGCAGGATATAAAACCATCACACAAAAACTAATAGCCTTTCTACAAACAACTCCAGAGTTTAGAATGTGTAAGGTCATTCACAATAGCTTCAAAAAAACCATTTAATCCTTAAAATAAACTGATTCAAGAACCTGAGGGTTGTCTACAATGAACATTACAAAACATCAAAAAAAAAAAAAAAAGACATAGAAAAAGAAACCAAAACACTGAAAATTCTTCCAGTTTCCTGAGTTAGTAGAATTACTATTATCACAGCATCTATAGTAGTAAAAGTGATATACAAATTCAATGTGATCCAAAACATAATACCTACAAGATTCTTCTAGAATCTATGGAAGGAAAACAGTGCTGATTCATACGTGGTTAAGATAGTCCAAATTGCTCAAGTCACCTTAAACAACAAAAACAAATGTGGAGACAACAAGATACCAGACTTTAATATATACTACAGGGCAGTTGTAATCACCACAATCTTTTACAGACACAAAAACAAATCTGAAGATCAATTGAACAGAAATCCCTGAAAAGAACCCACATTATCTACAGAGGTGGTGGAGAGAAATTATTTGGAAGCAATCTGTAATCAACTGAAGAATTAAAAACATTATTTTCAACAAATGGTACTGGGGAGATTGTATCTACATACACAGAAATATGACACAAGACCCCTATATACCTTATATAAAAATCAACAGAACAAAGATCTAAATCTAATAACATCAAATTACCAGGGGAACAATCAGAAACACTCTGTAAGACATAGTCATAGGCAAAGATATCTTGGAAGAGTCCAGAAGCATAGGCAATCAAATAAAAATTAAGCAAATGTGATTATAAGAGCTAAATAAATCACAAAATAAACTATGAACAATATGAAAAGGCAGCCAACAAAAATGAGATAAAATATTTGCAAACTGTAAAATTGATGGATGGTTAATTTCCAGGATCCAAAAAGAGTTCAAGAAACTCAACAAGAAAACAAATATTCCAATGAAGAATCGTACAAAGGATACAAATAAACATCTCTCAAATTCAAATGGTCAAAAGACATGATCTGGTACATTTGCCATCAGGGAAATGACAATAAAAACCACACTCCAATTAGAATGGCTATCGTCAGAAAATAAAAAAATTAAAAAAAAACATAAATGTTGGTGAAAATACAGGGGAAAATGATACTCTAATCCACTGTTGGTAGAAATGTAACTAGTACATTCATTATGGAAGATAGTATAGCGATTCCCAATATCTGAATATCTGTAATGAATCATCATCAAATAGCTGACATAATGCTGTTTCTTAATATTTCAATATGAATGTTTCCGGAAGAGACAACATTTGAACTCCCATATTAAACATCTGGTTCCAATGTTTGTTCTACTTCCAATTCTAACTTCCTATTAATGTACACGTTGGGAAATATTGTAACAGTTCAAAAATTTGTACTTCTACCACAAACATGAGAATCCCAGACTGAGATATCAACTCAGGGCTTCAGCCCAATATAATCCCTGTCATTACTGACACTGGGAAGTAAAACAGTGAAACAAGGAATCACTCTCTCTTTCTCTCTTTCTCTCTCTCTCTCTCTCCTCTCTCTCTCTGTTATTTTGTGCAAATTACAAATCAGTGCCCTCACTTCCTCTTTGCCAGTTCCCTCTGAGTCACAATTTAGCAGAAAATTCCGGATCTGCTTGTGCCCTGTCAGACACCTTTGTGAAAGGCACAGTGTGTTAACAGTAGGAAACAGCCTTAACTGTTCCCCCAAAGCCCTTTAAATGCACCCACACAGGTGAGTCTTCCACAACCAAATATCTGCAAGTTTTTTTCACAGGCTCCAAGCAGGGAGCCTCAGCTGTGGAACTACCACCACCAGGGGGCCCAGCAGCAACTTTTTGGGCCTTGGGCAGAGGGGGCGGGGAGGGGGGGGGAGTGGAGAAATACTATTTTCTTCTCTGAGGCATTTAGGGTCTTCACAACCATACCCTCTAGGGGCTGAGCATGGAACTTGTGAAACATTTGCCTGCATTCTTTTTGTTGTTGTTGTTGTTAATTACATTGCATTATGTGACACAGTTTCATAGGCTCTGGGATTCCCCCAACCCCTCCCTGTACCCTCCCCCCATGGTGGATTCCTCCACCTTGTTGCAGTATTACAGTTCAAATTCAGTCAAGATTCTTTCATTGCAAGCATATACCAAGCATAGAGTCCAGCATCTTATTGTCCAGATAAATTCAACGGTTTCTTGGGGAGACCATCTCTGATCTGAAGGCAGAGCTGGCAGAATATCATCCCAATCAATTAAAAGCCACAACGTAACATTGTTAGTTATTTAAAAAGTTTGAGTTCTAGTTCTAGTTCATGTGATATTATAATATTATCACGCACAGCTAATTCCCACAACCTGGTTCTTTACCGTGAGCTGAAAACACCAGATACAACGAGGTATCTTAGGAGGTTTATTTCAGCCAGACAGGAACAGGGTGGAGCTGGTGGAGAGAAAAAGGGGAAGGGACAAAGGAGGGAGGAGAGGTTGGAAGGAGAAGAGAGAGAGAAAGAGCACCGCACCTGGGGTCCTTTTTGTCTGCAAGGTGTGGGGGCGGGGATTGGGAGGGATTGAGGGCAGGCCCCAGGGGATTGGTGCCTGCAGGTGAATGCCTAGGGATGATTGGTGAGTGGGTGGGGTTGGGAAAGGAGCTGGAAGATTGGGGGTGGGATTCTCAGGTGGAATGCCAGGTTACATCTGATTGGTGGATGGCTAGACCAGCGCGAATTTCGTGAGCTGTGAGGAAGAGGAAATGGCACCAGGTCCAGGGTGGGATATTTGAATAACTCCTTACAAACATCAGAACAATTTACAACACTATGAAATTATTTGACATGGTATTGAGTAACCAATATGTTAAAACATGTAGGCTCCGTACAGATCTGGTTTTTTTTAAAAGATTTATTTTTATTATTTTTTATTGGAAAGGCAGAGAGGAGAGACAGAGAGGAAGATCTTCCATCTGATGATTCACTACCCAAGTGAGTGCAACGGCCAATGCTATGCCAATCCGAAGCCAGGAGCCTCTTCCAGGTCTCGCACACAGGTGCAGGGTCCCAAAGCTTTGGTCCGTCCTCGACTGCTTTCCCAGACCACAGGCAGGGAGCTGGAAGGGAAGCGGGGCTGCCGGGATTAGAACCGGCGCCCGTATGGTATCCCGGGAGTGCAAGGTGAGGACCTTAACCACTGTGCCACTGTGCCACTGTGCCGGGCCTGCGTGCAAATCATTTAAAAGGCACTATAGTAGGAGATCCTCGCTTCATTTCCTAAGCCATGGTTTAAGAGGAAGCTTATTTTAGGACTAAAAACATCAAGATAATCTCACTTTTGAGTTCTTATTTCAAAGAAAACCATTTTTTTTTCAGTTCCAGCAAAAATCTGAGGATATAATCCTGTAAAAGTGAATTCTTAGACTTGTTCTTTGCAGATTTGAAGATAGAAACAGCACTGTTTATGTACAATAGGGAACTCAACAAATATTTGCTAAGCTGAATTCTGATTGCAAACAAATAGGCTCAGCTATGCTGATCTTAACCTCTGGCAAAGTAACAAACATCTTGAATGTTAAGGAAGCTTGTATTTGATTTGCAAAATTCCACAGACCCAGTGGAGTCTAGGAGAGGATTTTAAGGTCAACAGAAGCATTGTTTAAATTCCTGTTTTAAATTGTTTAGGTTACTGCGCTAAATTTACACTGTGATGCTGACATAATCTAATGTTTCTGTGAAATCAGCATACACTGGAAAAAAAGGCTCTAGTCCTTCCATATCCAGTTTTTTTTTTTATGTATTTATTATATGACACAGTTTTATATGTACTGGGATTCCCACCACCCCTCCCAAAACCCTCCCCCCCATGGTAGATTCCTCCACCATGTTGCGTGACTCAGCGCAAGCTCAGTTGAGATTCCTTCATTGCTAGCATATACCAAGCATTGTGATCCTCATATTATTGCCCAGATAAGTTCAATGGCTTTTTGGAGAGACCTTCTCTGGTCTGAAGGTAGAGCCAACAGAGTAAACCCAATCAATCCTCGGGGCATCCAAGGACGTCGGAACAACAGCCAGGAACCCAGAGTGGTCCTCAGAATCAAAAGAACAGTAAACTCCCTTCAGGACTAAGGAAAGAAACTTTCTCTTGTCCTTACTTAGTTCCAACTTTGGGTCTCCACCCTCTATGCAATGACTGTCAGGGTTGCTCCAGAGCCCCCCTCCAAACACACACACACACATATTTGAATAGACAGAGAACAACAAGGAAAGCTTGGTCAGTATAGACTCAAACATACTTTGCTAGGTAAGACACAGAACAAGGACACCTCACCAAGATGCTGAGGATTTCTCTGCTCGCCCCTCCTGTAACTGTTATGTACCTTATATGGGGAAATGTCAATGTTGGGGCTTCTGATTGATTGGGTTTACTCTGTTCGCATATCCAGTTTTTAATGCTGGCCTCAGGTTAATTTCATTGATTGATGTTCATTAATCTGTTGCACTCAGTGCCCTTCCTCCCAAATTTCCTGCTTTACTGTGATCCAAGGCGGCTCTCCTCAGCAGCCCTGAGTCTTTGCCTGTCTGTTGTTGGTTGTTAGGAGGCACCAAGAGAGATTAGAAACGGAGGAAGGTGTTGATTTATTAGTTTTTTTTCCTGAAGTATCATTAAAAAGCAATCAAAGAAAAAGTCTCCAAAAAATTATGATGTAAATGAAAATAGCAGGGCAGTGCAATGGTAGTACCTGTGTTGCAGTAAATGTGACATGTATTCAAAAACGCTGAGGCAAAGGAAAATTTTTCAAAGCAGATTGAGGACTATGTAAATATTTTAAATCAAGGATGCTTTGCTACAGGGTTAGTAATAAGGGTGGTGTCTGTTCAAGGTTGAAAAAACAGTTATTTTTTCTTCTTCTTCTTTTTTTTTTTAAGTTGCAAAATTCAGATATGCAGAAGACCAGCACACATTACAGGCGGGATTGGGTGCCTGCTAGGCTGGGCTAGATTGTAAGCCTCACCAGTGTCAGCTGGAATTAGGGATGGATTGGGCCGAGCCAGGCTATAGCACCCACTGGCAAATGCCGAGGCTAATAGGACCATGCCAGACTGGGCCACATCATCCAACTAGCACACATAGGAACAAGGGTGGGAGGAGGGAAAGCCGGTAGGGAGAACATGAAGCATTTCCCTGCTGAACTGCCACTCCCACTGGAAGCATGAATTGGGATGGGGCAGGCCAGACCAAGCAGGGCTGCAACACCTGTGGGCTTCATGTGTCTTTAAGTATCCTTTTTAGGGCAGGTTTGAAAGAGGCATATTCTTTTAACTTTTCTTTACTGTGAAAGAATTTTATTTCATTTTCAAAGACAAATGAAAGTTTTGCTGGGTACATTACCCTGGGCTGACAATATTTTGCTTTTAGAATCTGGAATATGTCGCTCAGTTCTCTTCTTGCCTGTACAGTTTCCTGTGAGATATCTCCTGTGAGTTTAATTGGCATTCCGTTATATGTCAGTTGATTTTTTCCCCATGCACATTTAAGGATCTTTTCCTTATGTTCGATTGAAGGGAACTTGGTGATCACGTGTCGTGATAAAGACCACTTTTGATCAAGCCTGTTGGAAGTTCTGTGCCCCACTTGGACTTTGTTTCCCAATTCTTTCTCTATATTAGGAAAGTTTTCCCTTATTATTTCATTAAATACATTTGTAAACCAGCTTCTCTTTGCACCTTCTGGGACACCCATAACTCTAATATTTGGCATTTTAATAGTGTCTGTCAATTCTTGAATACTTTTCTTTTTACCTTGACCCAGCTCTGCTTCCAGCTTTTAGTTTGTCTTCCCCTGGTGACAGGAAATATCTCAGAAATGTGATGATTTCAATATGAGTGCAGGAACAAGCACAAGGTCATTTCTAAAATAGTGGCATGGTGCCTTGTTGTCAATGAGATACTTATTCAGAGTAAAGTAATACACAAAACTCTTCCTCCAACTGAGATGAGATTCTTAATGGGTCATAGCTTGTTTTTGTTTTGAGATGTGATCATTTTCTGTGTCCAACCCATAAACTTCAACCTCCAGCAGTATGAAGTTCCCAAAAGATCTTTAGAGCATGATTCATCCTTTGGGTGGTTTCTGGCATGAAGACTTGTGCATTTTGTATGATGTAATGGTGTGCAAAACTAGAAATTCTATCTTTGAACTAAATCTTGGTCAGATAGTCAGAGAGCCTATACACCTGTAGTTAGGAAGAGAGAGGGGCCCTAAGCTTAAGAATGTGTTCTCAGGCAGCTGGAAAGAGAAACAGCAGATGCCACTTAAACTTCAATGAGTAGCACAACTTCCCCACACTTTCATTTTGGAGGATTGAATCTGATATCGTTGCCTAACATTTCTCTGTTTCTCTCTTAGCCCTGTCTTCATCACATCATCACCTTCAAGTGTCCTCATAACTATGTTTTTTACTAGAGCCTCCAGAATGCTGCTTTCTGCCATCACAAATTATACTTGCTTGACTGCATTTGTTTCTTCTGTGATATTTATAGTCTCTGATCTTGTTCATTCATTGAAAACATTCTCTGTCAAGAATTCCTCTTCTCCCACACATTCTTGAATTCACCATATTCAAACTCTTGGCCCCAGCATCATATCCAAAATGTTCTTGAGACAATTAAGTCCAATTCCAACACAATTATTTTCTATTCCCATGTTACTTAAGTTACTGAAATGTGTCTGTTCTCTCAAAGGACTTGGTTATTTGCCATCAAGGCAGAACCATCTTCTCCTTACATTGTATTATGCAAGTCACTGTGTTATTACTATTATTACCTTTGCTGTTCTCCTTTCTTTTTATGATCAATCATTTTGTTATGTAAAAAAAATGCCTGTTTCTCATGTATTCTCTATTTTCACTCATTTTATCAATCCGTTGTGATTGGTTAATGTCCTGACTGAACCAACCATTTTTTGGTAAAGCCCAAAAACACACTATTCTCGACCTATGAGTTTCTATTCCCAATGGCTTATTTGACATTCCCACTTGAATGAATAACAAGAATCTCAAATACACCATGTCTAACATTAAATGTCACATCATCTGGACCACTCACATCTTGTCTTCTCTGTACACTGCATTCATTCCAGTCAATGACTCAACTAAATATTTCTGGTGCATCTTTGAATCCATTTTCCCCAGATCACCATACATTCAATGTGTTGGCATGTTTTATTGACCACATCCTTAAAATAATTCCATATATATTCATAATGTCGATATCGTGGAAATGTTGGGTATATATTAGGCAGTCTTACCATCCATGTCAGACACCTGAAATGAGTTCCTGGCTCCCAGACATTTGGAGTGAACTAGCAGATGGGAGATCTATGCCTATTTATATCTCCCTGCCTATGTCCTGCCTTTCACATTAAAAAAAATAATTTTTAAAGAAATTGAATAAATCAACATCATGCTGTGATTTCCCATGAGAGAAACATAACACTGGAATTTCTAAACAACATTGATACAAAATACATAATGATAAGCAAAGAGAATGTATAAAATCTGTAGTTGATTCTTTTAATTTTGTGAGTAAAATTACAAAATAAAATTATTTTATGGAAAAATCATGCATGAAATTTAAAACAACAAGTATTTTTAATGTGAGAATACAATTTATTTTATCCTCTATAATTTCCTGTTTTATTGTCCAATATTTGTACAACAGTAAAGTATTATTTTAATAATCTGGCAATCTCATATTGAAAATTTTATTAGTCTGTAGTATGACAAAGCAATTACTGCTTTTTAGTCACATTTAACAGACACCCTTTCTACAACGTCTAGGTTGAGAATATTCTGGTATCAATGTCCCCATACTTCATTGTCAATATTCTTCCAAGAATGGATAATTGGGGTGATTACGAGCACTGCAAAAAAAAAAAAAAAAACAAAAATCAGATATGAATTTGTTAGATAAGTCTTTCTAAAAGAGAGAATACATACATTCATTTATTAACTCTACATATTGAAATGGAGAATTCCTAGAAGATTCAGCTAAAATGTACTAGAAGATAAATTCACACACATTCTCTGATTTCTATTGAAGTACGCATTCATCCCAGCTCTCAGGTGATGTGCATGCCCAATTCCAAAATTCTGGCTATAAAATCAAAGTGGTATATAGATTGATTGACATTATAAATTCCCAGTTGATTGACCTTATAAATTCCATGAAACTATAAAAGATAGAATTGAAACATTGTGGTCAGCTCAACCCCACCCACAGCTTTTGTGCTTAGATGATGAAAATGGTGGCAGAAACAGCTGGGTTTTTCTTTCCAGCACATTCGCTCAATCCTTAAGGAACATTCTTTTCTTAAGGAACATTCACTCTATTGAGGAGGCAAAATTTAATTCTAAGACCTACAAAGCTGATTAGCCTTTTCTTACATATATTTGAAAGGAACAGATGGTAGTGTTAATTGTCTGCTCATCAATTAAGACAATTGTGTTTGATGTCAAAATGTCTGGGTTTAATGCCACTCCCTGGCTTGCAAACATCTTGCTAATGCAGACCCTCAGAAGTAGAGATGAGGGCTCAAACAATTGGTCCCCTACCAAACACAAGAGTATTAGGATGGGATGGCAGCTCCCAGTTCCAGACTATAAAGAAAATGGAAAATCACTTCATAGATGGGAGCTGCTTCTTTTAGTAAATCTAGCACATAATATATAGAAACTAATATTCCTGATTAGAAAGAGGAAGGGTTCTTTTGAAATCCTTCCTTAGAGATTTAATAGTCTCTCTACTCATTAGAATTTTATTTATTCTAATCTACAAATTGCATTTTAAATATCTCTTATTAATTAGACTCTTTACTGAATTCTTAAGCCTTGAACTAATTAAATGGATTTTCATGTTTGAAGTAAATAAGGTGGAAAGGAATAGATTGTTCCCCAGAGACTGTTAGGGAGAGATGACAAAACTTTACATTCAGAGAAATACTAGAGGATCTTTATTTTTATAAATGAACTGATTTATCTTAATATCTGTTCACAATTCATCCTGGCAAGGTTATGTATCTCAGAAAATGATTAGTCATGTTTGAGGAAAGGAAGGCCAAGGAAGATATTTGATTGGAAGAAATCAATGAAAAAGGAATTACAGGTTAGGAAAAATGTCACTGAACTATTAGGGTAGGAGCAGCAATAAGACTCACTGACACATAAATCAATAAATCCATAAACCCATACATATATTATTCCCATACCCCAAATTCCTTATAATTACATTGTGCATAGGTTGGATATAGATATAAATAAAGGCTGGTCTCATTTTTATTCATTATTAAAGATTCTCATGTATTCATTTGTTTCATTTCTAGCATATATTTAAGAAAAATTATTTGTAAAAACATTTTAAAAATAAGCTCCTAGCACAATAGCCTAGTGGCTAAAGTCCTTGCCTTGCATCCATTGGATTCCCACATCAGCTCCGGTTTCATGTCCCAGCTGTTCTAATTCCCTTCCAGCTCACTGCTTGTGGCATGGGAAAATAGTCAAGGATGCTCACAAAGCCTTGAAGCCCTGCACCTCAGTGGGAGACCTGGAAGATGTTCCTGGCTCTTGGCTTCACATTGGCTCAGCTCTGGCCATTGCTGGCATTTGGAGAATGAACCAGGAAATAGAAATCAATCTTTTTGTGCTTCCTTCTCTCTGTAAATCTGACTTTACAATAAAAATAAGTAGATCTTTAAAAAAATTAAACGCTGGAATCCTTCAGATCTCTACAATCTGCATCTAATGCATAAATGATACCTGAACACAGTGCTTCTGTACTATAACCTAGATCCATAATGTAAACTCTGGCTGTTTTCCTTATGATCTTCCATGATCCTTAAACCATTCTGCAGGCTCAAAGGTTGAACCTCAGAAGAAATTTCTGCTGTGAATTCTACAAGAGAGATCCTATTTCATATAGAGCCCCAAGCAGGGCCTGTCTTCCTTAATTAGGGAAGACTCATTCCGATTGAAATCTTTGGGCACATGGGAACAATCTGTGAAATAATCCACATGGGTCACTTACAATGACATATCATAGTATCGAACATTTTTATTGAGGGCGTCGAGTTCTTTCATGTCCTCTGCAGTCAGTTCAAAATCAAAAACCTACAAGGGACAAAAGAATGGCATTGAGGTTGCACATAGAAGCTACCTTCTACCTGGGAATGTCAGAGTTTTCCAGGATAAGGTGATAAAGAAGGAATCAAGGAAAGCAATTTCATCACCATTGACAGAGAAATTCTTCTGAGTACTTTCAAGTCTGAGCTCTGTTACCGGTATTTTCAGACATACAATTCATCAATTCCCAGTCTTACTAATAAGTAAAGGCAAACTATTTCACAAACAAATGTGCAGTTGAGCAAAGTACCTAACTGCTGACTTTGTGAAAGATTTTTTTTCTGTATTTTTACTATGTCTAAAGCAAGTTTTGGAACATAGACTAAACTTTCCCCAGTCTGTTTACCTCAAATAAAACATTATCATTTCAAGGTTGTATTATATTGTTTTCTCATTTCAAACTTTCTAAACACTGTGTATTTATAGGATATGTTTCTTCCCTATTAAACATTTTGTTTTTCATACTGCATTTAGAAACTCACATATCTTATATGTTTAAGAATCCTCCCTGTTGAACAAACTGAATCCTACCTATCTACTTACTGAAGTCTAACTTTACATTCTTTTCAGCATCATGTATCCATTCAATACCAAAAGGTAAAGATTTTGTGCGAAAATATTAGAATCATTAATTGTAAGACGGAGATAACATCATAGCAACCTAGGCTGTATCTATGCATCTGCATCTGTGTTTCTATTTATCAGTCTGTCAAATATCTGTCTCATTTCTCTGTCTACTAGTATATACATATATTTTTTATCCACACATATGCCATTTGCACCTTTAAAACAAATATTCATCATTAATTCAAGTATTCGTTGGAACACTTTTAAGATATATTCATGAATTGATACAGTATTCATAGGAAGATTATGTACAATGTGGAGTTGAATAAGATAAAAATATTTTTTGAAAGTTTTCACATAGAATGTTTCATGTTGATTTTTCTTAAATTTATTAATGAATTTATATTTACAAATATTTATAAAAATCCATTTAAAGTATATGTTCCTGGGCCCGGCGCGGTGGCGCAAGTGGTTAAAGTCCTCGCCTTGCATGCCCGGGATCCCATATGGGCGCCAGTTCTATCCCGGCAGCCCCGCTTCCCTTCCAGCTCCCTGCCTGTGGCCCGGGAAAGTAACTGAAGACGGCCAAAGGCTTTGAGACCCGGCACCCACATGGGAGACCCGGAGGAGTCTCCTGGCTTCGGATAGGCATAGCATCAGCCGTTGTGCTCACTTGGGGAGTGAATCATGAGACGGAAGATCTTCCTCTCTGTCTCTCCTTTCTGTATATCTGCCTTTCCAATAAAAAAATAATAAAAATAAATCTTTAAAAAAAATAAATAAAGTATATGTTCCTATTGGTATTTGTTAAAGCTTAAACTCATAATGAAACTTTTGCCTGTCATCTTAAGATTGGAAAGACTTTTCAAAACAAAATAAAGATCATTTATATAAGATTTGAATGTAAATAAGGAAGCATTTAGAAAATGGTGTTACATATTGAACTATGACTTATATCTATCTTCCTACATGCCAAGATCTCTAAGCCATGGGGAGGTGATAAAATTGATTGATACGGTATCATTTCATCAGTCCTCAAAGTCTAATTTAATCTAATAAAAAAACCGTAAAACCAGAACAAGTGCCCTTATGGTTAAAACACAAATGCAATGTAGCACTTCAATTCTTTACTAAAGAACTAATTGCATTTGAACTTGAGCTTAACATTCAATAAGGAATGCATATAGGGAAGGTGAAAGATAAGAATCAGGAGTCTTAGGAATTTTTACTACATGGAAGGACTCACAAAACAAAAACAAATATGCAAACAAATAAAAATTAAATTAAGACTGATGCCACACAACCAGTACATTGCCAATCTACATGTGAGGTATTAATACTTTGGACTGTGAGTGTAAAGATACTTACTCTCACCATTCCAATGTTTCCATCATATTACTCTGGGAGTAGATTTACAGGCATTATAGGAGGAGACATAAACTTTCATGCAATAGGTTATGCTAATTCAGTTCCCATGCCTGTCTTTTCAGAGATGCTGCTTGATGTTTACCTGAAGATTCTCTTTGATTCTCTTCTCATTGAAGCTTTTGGCCAGGACCACCACCCCTCGCTGCAGAAGGTAGCGCAGGGAAACCTGACCTGGTGTGCGATTGTGTTTCTTGGCAATGGCATTCAAGACTGGGTCTTCCAAGAGAGGTGGAGTACTCAGATTATTCCTGGAGTGTAAATATACACAGATACAGAGGATGTAAGATGGAAAGCCTGAACTGAATTGACCTTTCAGTACAAATTCACCAGAAATTTGACAGAGATACAATATATCCTATGGATAAAAAGCGTGTAAGGAATATTTATATGAATCATTTGCAGTGACAGGATCTGAGAACAGCTAAATATGAACCCAGGGCCTGGCACGATAGATAAGGGACTCAAGTACTTGTCTTGCACGAGCAGGGATCCCTTATGGGCACTGGTTCTAATCTATTAAAAAATTAATACTATAACTCTTTAAAAAAAGAATCCAAAAGGTTATGGAGAAACACTCATACTATTTAAGAAGATTTAAATCTCTAGAATCTGAGAAATGAAGAAAACATAACAGCGGATGCCTTGGACATACAGAGAATAATCAGGAATTATTACATCAATTTCACACCAGTTAAGCAGAAGACCTAGAAGAAACAGATTTTTGGACACATACCAATTATCAGAAATGAGTCAAAAGGCAATTAATAATCCAACTAGACCTGTAACGGAGGCAGGGATTGAACCTGTGATAAAATCTTTGCCAACAAAGAAAAGCTCTAGATGGATTTCTACAATGTTGAATTCTACCAATTATCTCAGGAAGAATTTAACCCCAATCCTCTGCGACCTCTTTAAAACAATGGAATGGGAGGCAATCCTTCCAAACTCTTTCTAGCAAGCTAACACCAACTTAATATCAAACCATGGCAGAGTCAAAACAGAAGAAGAGAATACAGACTGATATCCTTGGTGAACATAGGTACAGAAATCCACAACAAAATACTAACAGAATGATGGCAATTCATCTGGCAGATCATTCACCAAGACCACGTGGGTTTTACCACTGACATGTAGGATGGTAACATATGAAAACCAATAATTGTGAAACACCATATCAGCTAATTGAAGAACAAAAACTATTTAGTCATCTCATCATATGTAGAGAAGGCATTCGACAAAATTCAACTCCACTTCATGCTAAAAGCCCTAAACAAGATAGGCATAAAAGGAGCATACTACAACAATAATCAAAGCAATATACAAAAAACAAAACAAACAAACAAACAAAAAAACAAAACTGTGCAAGCATCATATTAAATGGGAAAGGCTGGAAGCTTTTCTACTAACATCAGAAACTAAACATTGATGGCTAACACAGCTGTTCACCATTGTACTGGAAGTCATCGCTAGAGCTATTAGGCAAGAAAAATAAATTAAAGGAATTCAAATCTGAAATGAGGAATAACATTATCCCTGTTCACAGACAGCATGATTCTATTCATGGGAGAATCAAAGGACTCAATCGAGAGGCTATTGGAACTCATAAAGGACTAACAGGGTAGTAAGATACAAAATTATTGAATATAAATCCATGGACCTAGTATACAAAATCAACTCCATGGCTGAAAAGGAAATTGCAAGTACATTTATTCACCCTATAAAACAGTGAAGAACAATCATAAATGTCTCGGAATTAACCTAACAAAGAAGTGAAAGGACACCATGAAACAAATTACAAAACATTAAAAAAAATGAAGAAATTGAAAGATGGTGAAATTTACCATGATCCTTTACTGGCTGAACCAACATTATCAAAATATTCATGTTACCAGAAATAATACACAGATTTGATTCAATCTCGATTGAAATCTTAAAAGAAAAAACAATTTTTTAAAAAGGAAAAAGATGATACAAATTTTATTTGGAACACGAGAGAACACAAATAGCCAAAATTACCATGAAGAAAAAATACTAAAGTTGGAGGAATGACAATCTAAACCTCAAGACATGACACAGATCAATAATAAAACAATCTAGTGCTGATACAGAAGCAGTGAAAAAGATCAATGGGATGAAACTGAAATTCCAGAACTGAGTTCACAAATGTACAATCAGCTAATCTTCCACAAAAGTACTGAAAACGATCCAAGAGAAAAGGTCCGTCTTTTCAACAAATGTTGTAGGGGCAATTTAATAACATTATGCAGGGGTAAGAAACAAGACCTCTTCCCCTTCCACACAAACACACAGATTTCACCTTCTACAAAAATCAGCTCTAAATGAATCAAGAATCCAAGTGTACATGCATAACTGTCAAGCAAATGAATGGTGGTACATCTAATCCATGGAATACTACTCAGCCAAATGAAAGAATGAAATTCTACCATTTGTAAGCAAATGATTCCAACTAGAGACTCAGGTTCACTGAAATAAGACAATTCTGAAAGGACAATTATCATATGTTCTGATAAAATGTAACTTTCAAGCAAAATACAAAATCACTACATAAGCAAATACATGGAGGAACTGCATAATGCAAACTAGCATACTGAGACATGAAGCTACATTGTAATATGCTTCTCTACTCCTGGATAAAAGATGGACTCTCAATAATATTGTTAAACACATATGGATAATAAGACGGCTGGACTTTCTACCATTGTCTATAACACAATATCATGATATACCGAAGTAGCAGACTGATGAACCTATGACCGTTGCTGAAGGATGCTGGAGGAAAACTGTTGGGGAGTGGGACAATTGGGGGAAATAGAAGGAGAATTCTCTGATTTACAGTAGGTCCTAGTCAGGGAAGGCCATCATGGTGTCCCACATGCATGACAGAAACCAAAGCATTTGGGCCATTTTCATCAGCTTTCCTAGATACATGAACATGGATCCATCAGGAGGAATGGAAGTAGAACTTGACAAGCATCAGATATGGGATGTAGGCATCCCACACAGTTGCCTAATTCACTGTGTTACACCAGGAACTGAGGTTAATTTGGGCATGAATCAGCAGATTGAGGATCCTCCATTCCTTTGTTTCTTGTCCTCACTTTCTTTTAACATTCCATTTATTGCAAAAACAAACACATACACAAAGATACACACACACACACACAAATATAGACTGAGTTTGGGAATATGTGAACATATAGGTGAAGCCAGAGTAAGAGCATGTTGAAGACATTGAATCTCAGTGTTGGTACATAGGCAATCACCACATTATATTGTGGCTATATTTTTATGTCCTAGATTTTTGGTGATAAAGTGCAGACACTTATTTGAAGTATTTCATTACCAAATAGTTGCTGATATAGATTAACTCTTTTCAATTATCAATACAACCTTGGACCTCTTTGTGATCCCAAGACAGCATAAGCAACAAGAACAATGTCCTTGGACTTGCAGTATTCCAGAAGTTTACTCTGGTTGAAGTAAGGATGGCATTCCACCTGTAATGTGTCAAAACCAGAACACTTTAAAATACATGAGCCAAAACCACATCCACATCTTTAAAAATACTTGAGACACATGCAGCCTCTAGCCCAATGTCTCAGTTCAAGTGCTCTTTATAGTTCAACATTACATTCATGGACGCATTCATTACACTATTTAAGTCGGTCATTTTTCCTATGCATTCCTCCTGAAATACTGAAAATTTCATCAGATGTAACATGTATTTTGATTACTAATATTTTAAAAATCTTTCAAAGCTCTGATTCTCAAAATGAGGTCATTAAATATCTTTTTTAAAAGAATTTTAATAACTTTTATTGCAAAGTCAGATATATGGAGAGGAGGAGAGACAGAGAGGAAGATATTCCGTCCGGTGATTCACTCCCCAATTGACTTCAATGGCCAGCGCTGCGCCAATCCGAAACCTGGGGATATGAACTTCTTCCAGGTCTCCCTTGTGGGTGCTGGGTCCCAAGGCTTTGGGCCAAACTTTACTGCTTTCCCAGGCACAAGCAGGGAGCTGGATGGGAATTGGAGCTGCTATGATTAGAACTGACTCCCATATGGGATCCTGACACATTCAAGGTGAGGACTTTAGCTGCTAGGCCATGACACTAGGCTCTAAATGTCTTTATATACATACATATACATATATGTATGTATGTATAGAAAAATATACATATATGTATATGTATGTATAGAAAAGCTTGCACAGAAATCAAGAAAATTAGTCATGTCGAAGACACTAGAAGCTTTCTGAGGAAGTTTCTGCTAATTAAAATGTGGACATTTAAGCATCAATATGGATAATGTAGGACAGCACTCTGGTGCTGCTAGTTAACCCATAAAGGAGTTGGTATGAATGCTTGCTGCTCCATTTACAAGCCAGCCCCATGATGATGTAGCTGGGAACACAATGAAAACCAGACTAAGTATGTTGGAGATTTGGATGGAGTTCCAGGCTCCTTTCTTCAGTCTGGCAAAGTTCAGCTCTTTCAGAAATTTGAAGAGTGGATTCTCAAGTTGTTCTCTATCTGTGTAGATTTTGATCAGTATTACTGTTATTCTGTCATTGTAACTATGATACAATCTTATTTTAACAATCATGGTATTTAACAACACCAAAAAACTCATTATTAAAAATTTAAATTGTAAAAAAAATTTAGATTGAATAATGATATCCTGAGTTTAAAATTAAAGTTTCAAAAGACATGTGCTGAAATATTTTCAGAGGAATTTATCCAAAATCTCTTTTAAATGATATAAATGTGAGTACATATATATATAATATATATACACATATTATATATAGACATATATATATTAAAGTTTGAATGAAAAATATGCTTATTGTGGTTGCAAAAAAAATTTATATCCATCATTATTAAGTGGTGGGTTTCTCATGATTTCTTTTGAAAATGTCTCATACAAATGAATATTAAAATCACTTTATTTGAAAATAATTTTAACTTTTACATTCTATTTCTCATGATTCTAAGGCAGTACTTTCATACGTAATCAGTTTTGACATAAGACAGTAATTTCTTACGTGTTATGGTGAACTCATGAAAAAGTCACTATGTTTTTTGTTGTTGCCTTTCATCAGTTCGAAAGTTCACAATAGTAGAATTCTTTTTAACACAAGAAATAGAATATTTCTATATTGAAATATAGAAAAAACACCACCGTAATAATAAAGCAACAGTTAAATCATTTTGATATGCCTCATGTTAATATTTTTATATCTAAGATCTCATATAACAATGTTTTATATAGATATATAAAATGCATCTAAAGTACTTTTATTCACATAATTTATACTAATAAGAACCATCTTTTCTCCTACTTTTTATCTCCTTTCCTCTATTTTTAACATCTATATCACCAATCAGCAGACTCCTGCTTTGCTGAAATAATCTTTCCTTTTTACTACATGGTTTACAAAGGACACTTCTGCTGTCAATTCAAGAATACATGAGAAAAAAGTGTTAGACAATTTGAAAATTCCTCCATGTTTAGCAGCATCCCAGAAAACTCTCTCCCATTCCACACAATGAGTCTTGCAGCCCATTGCCTGTATGAAAACATCTTGTAACTGCACAGGATGAAGCTTGAAGGAAATATACTGGTGTTATGGCAATGTCTTAAAACTTCCAGAAAAACAAAACCCCAAGTAATCTGAAAGTGAATCAACTGCTCGAAATATCAGACCCCTTGAATCGACTTCTCCTTACAGCTTAACACATCCTGTGACAGTGCCATAGAAATGTGAGTTGTGATTTGAAAACAATAATAAAACATTTTGCTTCTTTCAATCAGACTCCAAAATATCTCAACATAGTTCTCAATTAACCCATCATGAATTTAAATATATCCTCATGTTAGATATTTAGAAATCTAATTTTTCTTGATGTATAAGCAATAAATGATATATTTTCACCTATTACATTTTTACAACAACATTCCTGGTAGTAAATGGGGTATGAATGCAGGAATAGCTTTTTACATAATTATCAAGTCCTTTGAAAGCATATGTATTTTTCCAATAGCATAAATAGTGTGTGATAATTTACAATATTAGGTATTCTTTAAAATACGCATATACATATATTAACTGTTATTTATATATTTTCTCATTTTCAACAACTTTGGCATTATTTGCTCTCATCATTCTGAAACTGCTTTGCTAGATTTCCCACCAACTCCATACCACTAAACCCAACATTTTTCTGCTTGTCAAGATGACACTTGGGGACTGGCTACCACACCCTCCTCATTTTTCATTTTTCTCTCCTTGGTCCTTCATATTGAGCTTGGCTGACTTAACTTTCATTTAATCTTAATTTTCCCGAGGAGAATTACTATGTTTCTGTAAGTTTATATTTATTACAGAAAAGCAAGGACTCCAAAAGTCTTTTGCTCCATTCCAGATCATTTTTTTTATTTCAGCACTGACAACTGTCAACTCAATAACTGGAATGTCTCACCTGAAATTGAGCTTGAATAATGAAGTCATGCTTCTCTCATTCCATCCAACCCGCCCATTCTATGTTGCTATTGCAATGAAATAAATGATTGACCACATGCACAAACATCAAGCCATAGACCTGAGAAATGTGAGTTACAGAGAATAGGAAGAGAGGACCCTCTAGTCTAGAGACTTACCTGGTTGCAGGTGGGCTTATACTTGAGTCCTGGCTTGTTCAGTATCATTTCCAGCTGTTTGCGATTGAAGTTGGACACCCCAATGGACTTGGTTAAACCTGCATCTTTGCAATTCTCCACAGCCTGGGGAGGTGGGAAATGTGTGGTTACATCTTTTTTGTATTACACTTTTTCATCTGTTCTTAGAATTTCGGGAATCCAAAAGTCATTTTTTTGCCACGCATAATGATTTTGATGAAACAAATATTTTCACACTGGAACATGGCAATTGTTAATTCATTTATTTCTTTGCAGATATATTTGTCTTCTGAATTCTGTTTCATGTACATTGAGGAAAATGATTCTTACATTCTTGTAAAACTTCCTTTTAACTCCCTTGACTCATTCAGTGATGCAAATTTTGCTGTTAAAATTACAATCACCTTTAACAAATGTCTCCAAATTCAAGGGCCAATGGTTTGGTTTTTGCTGCTAGAGATTATGCTATGTTTTCTCCGAGCAAAGATCATGTTGATACCTCATTTGGGCTAAGTGGGGGCGAGGTCCATTATTTACATAGTACAACTTTCTGGAATGTCAAACTGGTGAGTTCCCCACCCTCTGCCATACAATATGCTTGCCATTTCTTGGATATTCCTCCTCTTCCTGAGATTGCTTCTGCTAGTACCTGTGGTAGGGTTTACAACCGAAATTGATTTTGTGGATAAAGAAATAGAGTTTTACAGCTGCATTGGATATGACTGAGGCCAGATATGTGGCCCAGTGAGTTAAAACATCACCTATGAAATCAACATCACACATCTAAGCCCCACTTTGTAATTGGAGTGCTCTCTTTCAGATCCAGCTCCATGATCATGCTTCTGCAAAAACACCAGAGAATGATGCAGGTCTTGGACCTCTGCAACCCACAGGAGACATCTAAATCAACTTTAAAGATCCTGAGATGCTTGAAAACCAACTATTTTTGCCATTTTGGGTGGCGAATCAGCAGATAGATCTGTTTCTCTGAATGTCTCATTCTAACTTCCAAATAAATAAAACAGAACTTCAGACAGATTAAAATATTTGAAGTCTTCAGACGCAATCTTGTCTGTCTCCTCAACATCACAACAGGAATAAAGGAAATACACAGAGGTTCCAGATCATGTCCAAGATTCCAAGATCAGATGTCACTAGAGCAAAGCCCATTTCTTCTGACTCCCCATTCCACGGTTCCTACCTTCCTATGTAGGGCTCTCATTGTCTGTATCATTAATTACCTCCCATGTGTCACGAAGGTCCACAGCATCTGCAATAACTTGCCCTTTGTCATCCGTTGGTAGAATTGCATCCCCAGGCTGAAAACAGAATGAAGATTAAATAAAGATGTGTTCTTTCAGAATGACCTTACTGATGCCTACATAGCATGGTCACACAGCTTTCTGGATGTTATTAACTGAAGTATGCATGAGTGCTCTTGTGCATGCATGTTTCTGAAAGGAAGTCAAAGGGAAGATACAAAACTTAATTGTCTGACAGAATACAGACTACACGTTACAACTGTCTGCCAAGATCCCAGAAACCCTAAAGTTCAGATAATAGAGATTTCCTCCAGTTGTGGTATATTCATCTCCCAAGCACAATGTCATCTGGAGGAAACTAGTAATTAGAACCTCAAATCAAGGAGTTTTAATTCTAATTTATAATTGTACAGCACTGACAGACTGAGTCTTTCAAATGTACTCAGCCCACAGCCACTGTGAGTTGATGTCAAATGGACAAAGTCCCACAGAGCCTGGCAGTGCAATGCAAACCATCCAGGTGACCTTCAACAACACTGAGGTAAGGAGTGCAAATGGGAGAGGTCCATATCCCCAGAGCTGGAAATTCTCATTGTATTTTTCAATCTGTAGGTACTTAACACCCTTGAGGACTTTAGTGTTAATCGGTCAACACCAGCAATAAAATAACAGGTCACAGGGTATTGCATTCAGCTCTTTGAGGTAGATGTAGTAATGTCATTAAGTGATATTTCTAAAAAATGGGCAATAGAACTGAAAAAGCGTTAGTGCTGGTAAAACTCAAGTAGTTAGGAAAGTCACATGATTTCAAAACCTTACTCACATCTTTCTCTACAGAAACACAGACAATCTAAGGATGTAGCTGATGTGACATATGCATTTGGTAGGTACATTGGTGAAGACATGCAGGGTACAACAAACAAAATCAAATACTTACCTTCATAGGCGTTGGAAGATGTACCAGGAAAAGATCAACATAATCCATCTGAAGTTGTTTCAGTTGTTTTTCCAGGGTTGGACGAACTAATTCTGGGCGAAAGCATGTAGCCCAAAGCTGCAGCAACAGGAACGAGTTATAATTATTGGATAATGTATTTTCACTTTTGGGTGCTAACATCGAACATCATAGTTAAACAGTAAGGGATGAATATCAGTGCACTATGAAGGATCTAATACTAAGAAGAAACTAAATTCATGATGTTCATTATACCTCAGGTGCTTAAAACACCAAGATTGAGTGGAGTGTATTAACAACAATAAAAATAACAGATTGGAAAGGAGAAAAAGAAAAGTCACAAAAAGCATAATTACCCATTATACAGTACAGGAAATGAAAGGCAAAAGAAAATACAATCCAATATTTCATACAATTTGTCCTCAAGTACAACCTTGACAAGTAATTCATATTCTGAAAACAAATGCAATGAATACATACATACATATGTTCCGGCTACAGAGAACTGGGCTGTTTTTACAGTTTAATATGACTTTCCACCTAAGCAAAATAGTTCTTATTATTATTATTTAATTTTATGGCACAGTTCCATAGGCTTGTGATTTCCACAACCACTCCCCATGCCTTCTCCCCATATTTATTTCTTCCATATTGTTACAGTAGAACAGCTCATTACCAGTCACAATTCCATTATTGCTGGCCTGGACCATGCAGAGTCCAGCATCTTTATATCCAGATAAATTCAACAGTTTCATTGGGAGACCATCCTTTATCTGAGCTATCAGAATGTCATCCCCTCAAATGAAAAACCTTAACACAAATTCACCAATAGGAAGAAAGACGGAAATTTACAACATCATGAAGTTAATTACCACAATACTGAGTGACCAATGTGTTTGATAATTCAAGTTGTTAATCACATCCTGTAACTATTTCATTGACATTTCAATTCAATTTTAGTTTATACATAATCGACTGCTACAAACCTTAAAATATTTATAAGGTACTATTCAGCTGTCACATGTCTTTTTTTTCCCTTCATATTTATAGTAATCAGCTTATAGTATTCAAGCATGATTTTACTGAACTTCGTGAATTTGGGGATAACCCAAACAGGCTGATAACCCTAACATGCCATAAGTTAACGATTGAGAAGCAGAACAGTTTTAGGAGAGGTGCACAGAGAAATCTTCAATACCTTGGTGGGGAGTAACTAATCTTTGTGTCCTGCCTAGTGAGGTATATGACAGTCCAATCTGACTATGTCTTCTCTGTTCTAAGCTTTCCTTATTGGTCTCTGTCTGTCTATCTGATCTAATTTTGGGGGTTCTGGAGCAGTCCTGAATGTCATTGCAAGAGAGGATAGGGAGCCAAAGTTAGAAGCAAGTAAGGACCGGAGAAAGTTCCGCTCCTGAGTCCCTAAAGAAGTTTACTGTTGTTCTGCTTCTAAGGACCGTCTGGGGCTCCTGGCTGCTGTTCCATTGTCATTAGACCCTGTGAGGAGGATTCTGGGCTTCCTCCCTCCTGTGTGGGAAATCCAATAGTGTATGGTTGACCTCAGAGTTCTCGTATTATGAGAGCACTCAAATTCCCTGAAATCTCCTTGGCATTGGGATATAGACCTTGGTGCCCATACTACCAGTCCTTGACAAGCATCCACTGCTTCTGTGGTAAAAGCATTTGGGAGGTTACCAGGAGTTTCGTGGCTAGGATACAAACCTCCTCCTGAACTCCTGTTCCACTCTGGGGTCGCCTCCTGATCTGTACACATGACCTCCTATTAAGAGTCTGTCAAGATCGCTCTTGGATCCCACTGTATAACTTTACAGTTTTTGCTAATGTCTAATGCTGATTCGAGTCTGCCATCTATAAGTTACCTGTTATAATCTTGATAGATTATACTTAACATCTTCCTCACAGACTAAGCAAGTAGAAGATTTCTCTGCTCTCCCAACCCATTGCGGAATAACATAGGGTATTAAAAGCAAATCAGGCTTTTAAGTTCCTTGATGTAGATCATAAGCAGTCTGTCTCTCATCAATTATTGGTTCATTGGTTACATCACAGTTTCTTACTGTGTTTGATACACGCTGCTTGAGGGTGTAATAATATTACAAGTTACAGGTACTATTTTTTTGAATTGACATCTCTCCTCTTAAATTAAGGCAAACATGTGGTATCTAACCTTTTGGGATTGGATTATTTCCCTTAGCATAATGGTTTCCAGTTGGGCCCATTTGGCCACAAAGGAATGAATTTCATTTTTTTCAGTAGCTGAGTAGTATTCCATAGAGTACATGAACCATAGTTTCCTTATCCAGTCTTCTGTTGATAGGCATTTTGGTTGCTTACAAGTTTTTACAATTATTCATTGTGTTCCTATGAACATAGGAGTACATATCGGTTTCTCGTGTAACAGGCGTTTTGGTTATATTCCTAAAGTGCTATTGCTGGGTCATATGGTATGCAGATTTTTGGTTGTTTGAGTGTTCTCCATATTGATTTCCATAAAAGCTGTACAAGCTTGCAGTCCCAGCAACAGTGGAGAAGAGTTCCCTTTCTCCTGCATCTCTACAACAAGTGTCGTTGGTGGTTTTTTGTATGTGAGCTGTTATTACTGGCATTAGATGGTACCTCACCAAAAGCAATAGCAATGAAGACAAAAATAAACAAATGGTAATACATCAAACTAAGAAGCTTCTGTACAGCAAAACAAACAATCAACACAGTAAAAAATGCAACTCACAGAATGGGAGAAGATCTTTGCACACTAAACAGGTGATAAGGGGCTAATATCCAAAATACACAAAGATCTACAGAACAACCAAAACAACATATTCAAAAAATCACTCAAAAAATGGGCATGGGAAATGGGCAGATGCTTTATAAAGGAACAAATTTAAATGACCAACAAACATATGAAAAACAGCTCAAGATCCCTGGCAAAAGGGAAATAAAAAATAAACACCCCAAAAAATTTGGCCAATTTTTCTTTTCAATTCAGTGCTTACTAGGGAGAAAAGATGTTATACTGCGGCTCCCTTTTTGGGATATTTTCTAAAATGTACAAGTTATACCTAAGGACAATTTGTTTTCAAAAATTATAGGAACAGACATATATTGGCTCAGGAAATTCATCTAATAAATAGGAATAGGAAGAGTTTGAAAACTACATCTCATCCCTAACAAATTTCATAACAAAGAAGTTATCATCTGTTCTCTTTCCAGATGTGTTTATTTTAAAATGGAGAAGAAAGGGGAAGAGGGAGAGAGAAAGAGACAGAGAGAGAATGATGGGGAATGGATTGGGAGGGGGCAGATGAAGGAGAAAGACAGACAAACAGGTTTCATGTATCTGTACACTACTTAAGTTCCCAGGGTTTTCCAATCAAAATTTAGGGGCAAAGACAAATAAGTGAGTCATTGCTTGGTGCCTCTCAACTGTAACAAAAGGAAGAAGTATTGGAATAAGAGCAGTGGAACCTTGAGTCCCCAGGTAGAAAACAAAGATAGCTAAACTCAACATGTCCCATCTATCAAAGCAAGTCTTTTCTGTTTTCTCTTTCTATGATGTGCCTCTAGTATTGTAGGAAGTAAGGCATTCAAGTGGTGAAACCAATTCTTTTCATAGTATCATAGCTGAACTGACAGTGTCCTGTAGAGCCTGTACCTTGGTAGTGTAGAATATGTCCTCTCTCTTCACAGTCCCATCAGCAATCTTCTCACGAATAGCTGCCCCAACCTCCTTTTCATTTTCATATACGAATGCTGCATCTATGTGACGGAAGCCCGCCTCAATGGCCACTTTGGTGAACTCGAAAGCCTTGCTTTTTGGAGCCTGTGAAACAGGAATAAGAGAGTTGGTGATGAGTCCAACTCAAAGAGAAGCAGTGTACTTCCTCAGGCACATGTTCACCCATTGTTGATGCTGACATCACTCACATACACTTACAGTTTGACTTGTTAATAAGACTGCTCTCTAGAGACATCAGCTGAGTTCAAGTATTCCCTCTTATCTGGAAGAACATAGGGAAATGTGCATCCCATACAACATCAGAAAGAAGTCTTATGCATTGAGAATCATTGATATGAAAATGGCCAAGAGGAGAGCATCCAATACTAGAATATAATTTCTCAGGCAATCAGAAGGAAGGAAACATTGCTAACACACACACACACACACACACACACACACACACTCACTCACTCACTCACTACATCATCTGTGTATGAGGTTTGACCCATAGTTGAAAATGAATCCCAGATGCATATTCTTCCCAGACTCCTGACAACTGAGATCTTCAAGTTGTCTTTCAATTTCTTTGCTATTCATTCATCAAATTCTCTTATGCAATATTTAATCTACATGCACTTACTGAATACTTCCTTTGTGATTAACAATATCTAGACCTTGAGGTGCTACTCATTTAGCCATGAATAAAAAGATCATCTTCCCTGTTATCAGGAGAAATCTGGGAAAAAGAACAAGTCAGTCATTAAAGTATATAAGTTTTAAGTAAGTAAACCAATGAAAGTGCATTACAAACCTTGCAAAAGTATTATTACAGGACCTATTCCAAATTTAAAGGTTTACTGGAAGCAGCTGAGAAAACAAACTGTTCACATGCTGACTAAGAAACAAGATATGAAAAAAGAACAAAAGACAAAGACTGCAAATGGAAACACATTAGGGAATGAGTTGGTTTTTACACATAGCCCAGAATATAGCAGTCTGCTAAGAGACCATTGAGCAAAAATGGACCTTCAAAAAACTGAATGTTATACCTGAGCACTGGGAAGTCCTGAGTTTAAAGAAAAATTCTTCAAATTTCACTAAAGAAAGCCAGGATATTAATAAAAAAATCTAACTCTCTCACTTATTTTTTAAAATGGCTCCCAAGACCTCCCCTTCTTTTTCACACCCTTCATCTAGCCTCAAGCTGAGTAGCATTTCTCTGCACCATGATAACAATCCTAATTTTCTCCAACCACTGCTCTAATGTGAAAGACTCCACTTTTGGCTTTGTTTGTGCTTTGCTTGTTTGTTTGGCTTTCTCTAAGCTTACCCTTCATAAAAATTTCTGGGTACTCAATCCCATGAACTAATCAAGAACTATTACGTTAAATTTAAATTTTTTTTTAAGATTTTAATTTTTGTTGGAAAGTCAGATATGCAGAGAGGAAGAGACACAGAGAGGAAGATCTTCTATCCGTGTTTCACTTCCCAAGCACCTGCAATGGCCAGTGCTGACGCAGTCAGACACCATGAACCCACCGCCTCCTCCAAGTATCCCACAGATATTAGGGCCCGAAGGCATTGGGCCATCCCTGCCTGCTTTCCCAGGCCACAAGCAAGGAGCAGGATGGGAAGCAGAACCATTGGGACTAGAACTATCACCCATATGAAATCCAGGTGTTTGCAAGGTGAGTTCTTTAGCAGTTAGGTCACTTTGCCCGGCCCTTATTGTAAATTTTTTAAGGAGTCTTCAGATTATTATCCCTGTTTCTAGAGGAATGCATTTGGACTTTTTTTTTTATCAAGTTGCATTATGTGACACAGTTTCATAAGCTCTGGGATTCCCCCATCCCCTCTCTGTGCCCTCCCCCCATGGTGGATTCCTCCACCTTGTTGTAGTATTATAGTTCAAATTCAGTCAAGATTCTTTCGTTGCAAACATATACCAAGCATAGAGTCCAGCATCTTATTGTCCAGATAAATTCAACAGTTTCTTGGGGAGAATATCTCCTGTCTGAAGGTAGAGCTGGCAGAATATCATCCGATCAATTAGAAGCCCCAGCACAACATCAAGAGCATTATGGAATTAATTGACATGGTATTGAGTAATCAATATGTTAAAACAATGCAAGTTCTTATCCACATCCTGTGACTACTTCATTGACATTTCAATTTTTGTTTGTACACAGAACCGGCTGCTATAGCCATTTTAAGGTGTATTGCATTTGGACTTTTAACTTGAAGTGTACACATGAATAGGAACATATCTGTGCTTCATCTTCAGCATGTACCTTCTTTTTGAGTTGAATAATATCATAACTCATAACAATGTCTTGCCTGACGTCAAGCTTTGCTAAAGTTTGAGCAACTTCTCTTGACTGCTTTGGGAAAATACCAGACTGCATTGCTTGCTCAACTTCTGAACCTCTCAACTTCCACTGGAATTTGCTGCTATAGTATTGAACATGGTGTTGGCATTATGGTATAGAGTAATAAATACTCAAATGAATAGTAAGTATCCAAATGAGATACCCTCATTCCATATAGGAAAGCCGTCATTCCATCTCCACTTCAGACCCAGCTTCACACTAACACAATTGGCATATAGCAGAGGCTGGCTCAAGTATCTGGCTTCCTACCACCAAGTGAGGTCTGGATATAGTTCCAGGCTCCTGATTATGTCCTGGTATACACCTATGGTTGTAAGCCTTTGGGGAGTGAGAAGTGTGTAAAATATTTCTCTGGGACTGTAATTTACTTCTGAGTCACCATGTATTTCTATGAATAAAGCTGAATTAATTGATTTATTTGTCAGTGAATAAATATACATATCCCCTAACATGGTTTCATTGTAGCATTCTAATGTAAAAAAAAAAAAAATTATTATCCTCATCTGCCTACTTTTGAAACTGGGCCCCAGCAGATGTTAGATATATGGATCCTGACTACCACAATTTCCAATCTTCCCTGTTACATAAAAGTGTCAATGATCTGCTTTTTGGAGCAAAAATTCAAATAATTACTGAAGTATCTCACTGAATTGAGGGAGGGTGCTGCTTATATTAAAAGTTTATAATCATTATAATTATGGGTTCATTTATTTCACTTTGGGAGAACATTTTATGGTTATGCTGAGGCTAAAAGTGTCTTTCTGCCCTTGGAACAAGAAGTAACTACAACAGGCGTATAGACCCCAGTTTGGCTGGAGCTCACTTTTCCATCTATAAAATTCATTACCAGATTCATTGCTGAAAAAAGAAAGTACGAACACAACACCAGTTTGAGGCAAAACGTAAGCCAAACCTTTCTCATTTATCTTTACCCTAACCACTCAAATACTTTGGGAATAAAGCAAAGAGGTGTTTTACTTCTCATTGTACTCTGTGCAATAACAAGCACACCCTTTCTCACGCCAACACACTGTCAGTGAATAGATTTCTAAACACTAGCACGTCTAACCCAGAATGGGTGTCCTTTAGCAATTATTTTCTTCAGTTTTTTGGGTTAGTCTATAGCACTCTTTCAAAGAATAATTCATTCTAGTTTTTGTTGTAACCTCTAAAAGGCTGAAATCAACATGCTGCTTTCCTACACAGAGAGTCTATGAATCTGTCTTTTGATCAACTTCAGAACTTCTGAGGAGGCAAGGGGAATAATGCTCCCAGGAGAAGTGAGTTCCCACCTCACTACACCAATTTGCAATATACCCACGACAAAGCTCACAAAAACATTTACAAGGCTTGCCTAAAAGCTCAGATTATTATAAGTTAATGTGACTTTCATAATGTTGAAAGGCATTATTTGTAAAGTAATTGCATGACTTATTTTCTTCAGAGAGGAAAATATCAGTGTTTTGGTTCTATTCCAATGGCACTGTTCACTACAGTAGTGATAAGCATCGGATGCAACATTTTAGACACATGCTGTGCTAGAACTATTACAATTAGCAATCACACCACTGGAATATCTCTCTCTCTCTCTCTGACACCTGCTATTTGTTAAGATTTCATGTCATACTTCCTCAAGTTGGAACATAGAAGTCTCTGCTACCATGAGGTAACCTTTCACTAGAAACTTCAAAATTGTCCTGCCTCGGGCCCCGGGCGATGACGCAGCGGTTAAAATCCTTGCCTTGCATGCCCGAGATCCCATATGGGCGCTGGTTCTATCCTGGCAGCCTGGCTTCCCTTCTAGCTCCCTGCCTGTGGCCCAGGAAAGCAGTCAAGGACGGCCCAAGGCTTTGGGACCCTGCACCCGCGTGGGAGACCCGGAAGAGGCTCCTGGCTTTGGATCGGCATAGCATCAGCCGTTGCGGCCACCTGGGGAGTGAATCATCGGACTGAAGATCCTCTCTGTCTCTCCTCTCTGTATATCTGCCATTCCAATAAAAATAAAATAAATCTTTTAAAAAAATTGTCCTACCTCACTCTTACCAAGTATTAACTCTTTACATTCACTGTAACACTTTCTTTGGAGGCATTATTATAACATTCAGTGAGAAATGACCTTTTGACACACTTTTAAGATTATGCATCTGAATGCTTCTTTCCCAAAGTTCAAACAGTGTTCCATGTTGGAAGATTGGAGAATTGAGTTTCACAAACATGTTCAGTCCCAACACACTCAGAAAGACTCCTCTGCTTCAAAGTAGACCTGTTACCTGCCATTTCCTCCAGTGCTCTGTGACCGTCAGGGATTTCCAACAGATCAGAGTGACTCTGACTGAAGCAACAGAATATCCCCAAAAGGGCAGCTTGAGCTTTCAATTAAAAATATAACAACCAGCAACAATGAATCCTCTCCTGTGAGAGTTATTGAGGAATTAACTGAGATTATGCATGCATAAGACCTAAAGATCTTAGTAAGCATTTCATACATGTTAATAATAATAATAATAAACCTAAACATAGCATTTTCCACCTCAGAATACTCAGAGTCAACCTTTGTCACATCAGTGCATAAAAAGATCTCTCTGACCTAGATAGAAACATGCAGAGACAGACAGAAATCAAGACAATCCCCTCCAATTACCCACATTACAGCATGTAAGGTTTGTATCTGCTGACAAGCACAGCAAAGCAATTAACACTCAATCTCTCAGTACCCTGGAGTTCACTTACATCTCTAGGAACAATAGTGCCAAATCCAAGCCTGGGCATAGAGTGCCCATCACTCAGCTTCACAGAACGATTGTGTTTGAGATCCATTCTCCTCCAAGCTGAAATAATCTGACTCTTTCTCTTTTCTTTTCCTATGAAACAAGTGGAACACAGGCCTACAGCGTGTTCAGAGTATGGCACTCCACCAATAGGGGTGGAGTGCAGCCTTCTGCTCTTGGTTTAAAGTTTCACCCAACATGTGACTACTAATCAGCCTCTTGCGAAACACCATTCACTGAATTGAGGAAATATGCAGGTTGAACTAGAAGATCCTGATCTCCAGATCCCTGAGTGATTTTAATTTTTTTTTCAATAGATTAAACCCTGATGTTCAGTCTTATCTTGAGGATTTACTTTTCTAAGGAGGTCCTTAAGACAAAAATGTAACAAATATTTGCATACAGCTACCACATTGACTAGAGCATATTTTGCCGTATCATCGTTACATAAAGGACACATGGCCTCACTGACCAACTGAGGGAAGGTCAGTAGCAGCACAGATCAACCAGGACCGTGGACACAAGCTGAGATATACATCCTTCCTCTTCATTCTCTAAGAGATTAACTCGGAACAAGGAACTTATGCAAAAGATATCCACTCATATCTGTGTGCTTTGTGAAAAACACATTTTTTTTACCATACTGATATGAATTTGTACATACTGGCTGAGTGAACCCAGTTCGAGATATCAATTGTAGCTATTCCCAAAAGTTTTGAGGATGCAGTCCATCAGGTTTAATCAGGGAGAATTCACAATTTGAAAATCAGCTACCTGAGTCCTTACTCTAAGTGTAGCCATCAACATCATCTTTTTGCAGTCTCCAGAAGTCAGTTCCAGACTAAATGAGCACTGGGAATGCAGGTCAGTTGAAGGTTTCTATATATACTACTACAAACAGTTTGATGAGTGCTCTATACATTGATTTGATGTTTACTTCCATTAACATGGCTTAAAAATCTGACAGCAGCAGAAAATATGCATAATTTAGCATTTAGAGACTCCTGTTCTACTCTTTCCACTCACTATATTCAGAAGTATTCAGTGCACACTCCACCAGTCTAGACCACACTGAAGCAATTCTGAACTGAATAACCTGGAATACAAAGTGCACTAGGATATTCTACATGCAAATCAGCAGTTGTCAAAGGCCAAAACACAAGGCTACAGATAGCCTCACATGGTAAAGGAGCTCACAGATGTTGCATGCTCACTGAGCAATCACTTTCTCCTGCTCCCTGCTGTTTTAAGGATCTGCAAGGAAACAGTTCATTGTCAAAGTACTTGGATCCCTGCCACCCACACAGGAAGCCAACATTCAGTTCCAAGTTCCTGGATTTGCTCTGTCACTGACCTATCTCTCTCTCTCCATTTCAAATGAGTCAAATTAAATTTATAAAAGGCTAGACATCCTCACTTCTCCTCTGCCTCCTTCTGCTTCCCTTTGCCTCTGAGTAATACACACCTCATTGGAGCAGAAGGAGACATGAAGCAGAAATATTTTCTTCCTTTCTTTCATTCATGTCCTGCAATGCCCACATTTGCAAACTATTCTGAAAACCTACATGTCTGAATATGCAAGTGAGAACATAGTCACCTTCAATTTTATCTTTTCAAAGTAGATATCAGACTCATTTTTTGAGAAGTGGACTTATAGAGTAGTCTATTTGAATTCTGGGAATACCAGGATTTGAATTCTGCTCATGTTCTTACAAATGTGTCATGTACATTGGTTGCTTAATGTGTCATGTCATTTCCTTCTCTGTAAGATGGATATGCAAACATACTGTAATGAAACATAAGACTTGAGTGAGTCAGCATTTTTTTAAAAGATTTATTTTATTTTTATTGGAATGGCAGATATACAGAGAGGAGAGACAGAGAGAAAGATCTTCTGTCCAATGATTCACTCCCCAGGTGGCCGCAACGGCTGATGCTATGCCAATCTGAAGCCAGGAGCCTCTTCCGGGTCTCCCACTTGAGTGCAGGGTCCCAAAGCCTTGGGCCGTCCTTGACTGCTTTCCTGGGCCACAGGCAGGGAGCTGGATGGGAAGTGGGGCTGCCAGGATTAGAACCAGCGCCTATATGGGATCCTAGGCCTGCAAGGCGAGGACTTTAACCACTGCGTCATCCTGGGCTCCAGTAGTCAACATTTTTAAGGGATCAGGAGACATTTCCCTTTCTCCTCTCCTGGAGCATGGGCTGCAGGATGCCACTACTTAAAAATGCAACATTTTTCAATCTGAAGAACGTGAATCTCACATAATATATGCCATGGAATTATAATTTTTGGCACATTAGTATTTAAAATGTAAAATTAAAGTGATTACAAGTAGTATACAGAAAACAAATGAGCACTAATATTTGATTCTTTAAGTTACACAAATGTCTCAGAGATTGTATTGATCTCTACAGAAATGATTGCTTTTCAGACTTTAGAAAGTTATGTGTAATGTATTTATTTCAACTCAAGTTTTAGTGGTTTCAAGCACTCAAAATGACTTTAAATAAAATACTCATTTAGATAACTAAACTCACAAATCCTTATACTGAATTTCAAATAAAGCCTTCGTCAACACTCAGTAGGCTGAGGAACAGCAAAAAAAAAAAAAGATAAATAAAAATTAAAAAAATAAACATTTCAGTTTCGATCTCCTATAACATACATGCTAGGCAATAAAACCAGGATTTCTTTGACTAGATGAAGATATACTTGATATTACCAGATAGGGAACATGCCTTTCATTTCATTCCAAGGAATTTATGCCTCTATACAAAGATTTGTGTGTCATATAAACTTTTAGGAAAACAATGGGATAAGGACAATCAGTATCTCACTCTACTAAAAGGGTGTATAAAAAGAATCCATGGAGAATTTTCTGCTTATACCCTCTTATTCACATCCCACAACTAAAGATTTATTTCTTATGTACTTTGTAGTCTACTTGATTCCTTATCTTTTAATTCATTTTAATTTAGCATTGAACTTTAAAATAGCATCTGGAGCACAAAGCACATTACAGTTTTGGTGGGTATATAAATGACGATTTATATAACGATTACCAACGCAAACATAGATGGATGAGTAAGTGACTTAAAACGAGTATTTAATGTAGCAGGTAAGAAGCCCAAGCCCGTATGTGAACACTTGGAATAACAGCAGGGCTCTGTTCCCAGGAACAGCCGGTGCTAATGCGCAATGGTATGGACATTGTGTTGTGCAGTGAGCAGTCCTTGCCAGAAATTTAAGACTCTTGGCTGGAGTTCCTGGCTCCTGGGAATGTGCAAGAAGCCAGTAGATGGCTCTGCCTGTCTCTATATTGCTCCTTGTCTATCACATTGTCTTACTAATAAAAAATAATTTCTAGAAGAAATAAAAAAATACAAAGAATTACATGTATAAGAAAAAAACGAGTGTAAATGCCCCAGAATTTTGGTATTTTGTGCGACAGGCAGCAATTTACTGTAATCTTCTATCATTTATTGCTTTTCCCCAAATATAATGTGGAAACTATATGGCACCAGTTCTAAACCTGGAGGCAGTGCTTCCCATCTAGCGCCCTACCTATAACCTGGCAATTTTTTTCTAAATCTAAAAAAATTTTAAAAAAACAAAACAAAACTAGCAAACAAAAAACCAGCAACAAAAACAAAAACTATATTGCCACAAAAAATAATAAAACAAAGCATTCATGGGCAATGAGTCAGATTATAGATATGTAATGAAAAGATACTTAATATATAAAATAATTTCTCAGGTTTTACCCCCTTAAAATGTTATACTTAAGAAAATAAGAATAACTCTAATATAGGACAAGCTTCTCCTGTAAAATAATGCTGTGCAATTTTATGTTTATTCTGTTTTAGTTTATTTGATTGATCAATTCCATTCCAAAAGCCCTTACTATCTGGTTCTTTCCTTTCAGACCACAAGCCCTTCCATGGCCAACGGCAATATTGGCTCTACGAGTCAGTCCTGAGATACTTCAGTGGAATAATGCCTTTATGACTAAAAAGAAATTCAAGGGATATCATCACTCCCTAAGACTGATGGACAAACATTACACATGAATAACGCTTGATTTCAGGGTTCATGGAAATACCAGTGCATCTTCTCTTGGTATTTGCACACCTGGACTAATTAGATTCATGATCTATTCACTATTCACCTTGGGAGATAAAATCACTGGGTTAGATGAGGGTAAGAAGGCTAAGGAAGAGATCATTTTGGAAGGACTGGAGGCAAGGGAATACCACATCTGGGAGAAACACCATTGGACACTAACATTAGTGAATACAGAGAGGGGTCACTAAGACATTCCTATGAAACATTGATATTTGCTTTTAAGGATCTATCCTCCTTAGAAATCTATTCTACTTTGGCTGAATATATCCAGAAAGGAACATCAGGTCCATTTATTATTACATATGCATTACTATGTGCTCTTTCATCTTTAATATGCATTATAGTTAGATCATTTTGGAGAATTAGAATGTGTTAGGAGTCTTATGCTCTGTGCTTTCTGTGTCTAATGGGCAGTGGTCCCTGAACAAAGTGCCTGTGGCACAGGTGGGGAACAATGTGGGGATTTGCAATGATGCAAGCCTTGGCAGTTTTGCTTATGATCTGTCTTGAGTTCTAAGACAACTCTACTACCCCACCTTTCAACCAGAGAGCAATTTTCTCTTGTAATGTTTATGGAAGAGATGCTGGTTCATAGTTATTCTTTAGGCCAGATCTGTCTTCCTTGCTCTGGGATGAATTATTGTTAATTGAGCATTTGTGCAACAATGAACAGCTTGTGTAAAACATATTTGTGTCACTTACTATTGTAATGTAATGTACCGGAGATTTTTATTGATGCCATCAATATCTTTCATGTCCTCCACAGTCAATTCAAATTCAAAAATCTGAAGGGATGAAAGAACCATGTTAAGATGTCTCCATAGAAGTTCCTTCTAAGTGGTAATGAGAAGGTTTCTGACTAGAACAGTGATAATGATGTCCTTGGAGAAAGCATTTCCATCCTCTTTTTCCAGGTAAACTCAGCCTGAGATCTCTTATGTGTGATATCTGCTACTTGTGCTTTGAGACATATCATTTATAATCTCCCTGTCTTGCTGTGTAGAAAAAGCAGTTTTCCCCAATGTTGCAATGTTACTACATCGTTGAACACATCAAAGATGATCTTTCCATTCCCTCCAACTTGACCTGGCCTTTATTGGAAACATACCAGGGAGGACACAACAATGTTTCCTCAAGAATCTATTGG
This sequence comes from Ochotona curzoniae, assembly GCF_017591425.1. NCBI lineage: Eukaryota > Metazoa > Chordata > Mammalia > Lagomorpha > Ochotonidae > Ochotona > Ochotona curzoniae. Next base: position 379,470 of record NW_024466944.1, read on the forward strand.
CTTCAATGAGAATCTTCATCTGTTCAACACTTGGACTCTATTGTTCCCTCACATTACTCCTTCCAAACAATGTCCATTTGCAAGATGCTTGCTCTTTCATACTAATCAACTAATTGTTTTTACAGACACATATATCTCATATTTGAGAATTTTACTCTTGGAAAATGTCTCTTAGTAAAGCCCACCCTTGATTTTATTTGTACTATGTACCTACTTAGTAAAAACATTGGGACCCTGATAAATAAAAAATACATATATATATAAGCATGTATGTATAAATTCATTATATATTTAGTTTCATTATGAACAATATATGTGAAGTTTTAATTATGTATAATTCATGTATATGTATACAAAGTAAATTATATAAGTATTGAATGTAATATGCAATACATATACAATATTGTAATAATATGCAATATTATCTATATACTATATTATCTATTATTATATTACATTATGCTAGGGTATTATTGATATATTATTAATATATATTCCATTAATATAATTCAATGCATTATATATTTTATAATATATTGTGTACTATATATTGTGTCTATATAAATTGTGTATTATACTTTATAATATAAATTGTACATTATGTAAACTAGTATATTACCTTATATTATATGTATTTGTGTTATACAGATATATAATGAATATAAATTTCATATATTAGGTAATAAAATGCATTTATTGCAACCTGTAGATTACATGCAAGAATACTCAAGGTTATATCTATCTGTCTGCATCTAGCTATTACACTCTTGCTTCTCTCTTTCCCTCTTTCCTCTTGTTTATATATGTTCAATTTACATTTTATATTATTTCCCTTACCTCTATTACGCATCTAACTAACAATTCACTTATTTGTTGATCCTACTTTTTTAGGATGAGCACCAGAGTTTGTATAGCTCTCACAGCAAAATGTTTTGCCAGATGGAATTGAACACACAAAATAAAATAATTTTTCCAAAATGTTTTTAATGATACTTGTTTGATGAATCTCTGAAATTTATTACCTCAATTCAAAATTCAGGGAGTTACACAAACATTTAAATGGTATGTTCTTGGCACCAATTTAAAAATATTAAATTCATTTTCAAGATTTTACTTGTAATTTAAACTTTTAAAAGAATTTTCAACATTTTTAATAGACTCAAAGCAAAATAATGACATTTGCTTGATCTAACATCTGAATGTATACACAGAAGCATTTACAGGTATTTAGCTTCCTTCTTAACAAACTGTCTTTCAGGAAAAAGAAGATAAAATAGAGGGAGTTATTGAGGGCCTCAGAGAACAAAAAGCACAGTGGATTCTAAACAAACAAACTCAAGCCAACAAAGAAAAAACTCACACACAGAGCTGAGCCAATATGGCTCCTGTTTTTTTTAAAAAATGTATTTAGGCTCTGGCAAGAAGAGAAAAAAGAAAACAAATAAGCGAGTAAGCAAACAAAACAACCAGAGTATCACAGCAGGGAGTTGAATAGCAAGCCTGTTATTGACAGAGTATAAAAGACTTAACTGGCATATCCCTTTGAAATAAATACAACTAAGTCATGAAAAAAACCACAATAAAGAAAATTTTTTTGAAAAAGACACAAAATTATTGAGAAATTTGCCATATTCCTGGATCGATAGAAACAATATCATTGAAATATGTATATTGCTGAAAATAATACAAAGAGTCACTGTACTTATAAATAAAACCCCAATAACATTCCTTTGTATATTGTAAAGCTGTTCTCTCTATATTATAAGGCAACCTTGATGCAAAATGCAAAACAAATACATATATAGGTAAACTAATTGAAAAAATATCTATATTCAATTAAAAGTAATTGAATATAACTCCATAATGGAGATAATATACCAGGAAGTGAAGACACATTGCAGCAGGCATCTCTACTCCCAAACCAAGGATTCACACTAAAAGGCTTAAGTACACCTGGGCAGTAGAACAAGAATTTTTAGCTTTACTTTTATCTATAATGTCATGGTACACTGAAACATTAGAATGTTAATTATATAACTCTTACTAAAAACTAAACTGCTGTGATAATAATGAGGATAAATGGTGAGAGTGGAAACAAAAAACAAAAATCAATCACATTCATCAGAATTTAGTAAGAATTCATCCCATACAACATTGAGATTAGTCCAAAAATTGTGAAGATGGGAAAGCTGAGGATCCAAGACGCTTACAAATTTACGGTAAGAAAGGACTCAAAAAACACAATAACAAAACAAACAAAAAAATTAAATAAGGCTAATGTCACAGATTTAGTGAGTTGTCAACCTACTTTTGAGACAATAAACCTTTTGATGATCACTCTACTGTTCCCTTCCTGTACCTGCTAGACGCCCTCATAGTACCCTGGGGAGAGATGCATGACGAATCTGAGATGTGCCACAAGCTCTCATCCAGAAGTTGCAGTTTGCAAGCACACTACTTGAGAGACACAGCTCAGTCTTTACCTGCATGTTCTCTTTGATTCTCTTCTCATTGAAGCTTTTGGCCAGGACCACCACCCCACGCTGCAGGAGGTAGCGCAGAGCAACCTGACCTGGGGTACTGTTCCGTTTCTTGGCAATGGCTTTCAGAACTGGATCTTCCAAGAAAACCGGACTGTTCTGACAACCCTAGGGTGAAAATACACACAGATACAAAGCATATAAGAGGGAAAAATCTAGAGTGTGTTGACCACTTCCCTTAAATTGCCTGGAGAAGTGACAGGAATAGGTACAATATGGTATAATTAGAAAACAGTTTCATAAATATACATGTGATTCATTTGCTTGGCAGCAACTAGAACCAATTGCACATGAAAGGTTAATAGATCATTATAATATGTATGCTCAAATAATAAACTATTGCAGCATTGCAATGATCCCTGTAGTGTGTTGGGGTTATTCTTTAACATCTACTTCCAAAATACACAATGGATGTCTGGAATCACAGATTTTACTGAATTACAAATGCTTATAAAGCAAGACAGAGCTAGATATGTCATTTTTCTATACATATGCGCAAACTTATCTCTAATATCATTCTTATGTACTTTTCATTCATGGTAGAAACCACCTTTGCAAGATGTGCAACAGTAAAACTAGCAGACATTTGCTGTTTCTACATTGTAACCCATAAGGAAATTCATCCTTAGAGAAGACTGCAATTTCAGAATATTATTTTTTCTTTCTTTACTAAGCATAAAGCTTTTTACAAGTTTACCTAAAGGAAACAATTCATAGGTCCACTTGGACAAATATAAATTTCAGCAATATTACACCTGTGCTTATAGATCAGTATAAGTCAAATAGGAATGGTGGAAAGACAAGCACTCAGTGTGGAGACACTTGACTTGATTACCTAGACAAATATTAAATGACCATTGGGTAGATCCTATAATGTGAGTACTCAACGAAAGAAGAGGAATACCAGATTTCATTACTCAGAATAATACACAATGTTAAACTGTCAGGGACAGGTATGTGAAACACTGGCATAAGTCACCTCTTGAAATACACATATCCTTTATTAAATGTGCCTGCTTTGAGCCAGCCACTAGATGGTAGCCTAATACTTGGGCTCCAGCAACCCATATCAGTAACTTGGGAACAGTCACTGCCTCTGAGCTTCAGTCTGGCCTAACTCACTGTTTCTCTCTTCCTCTCTCTCTCCTAATTTCTTTTCTAACAAAATGAACAAATACTTAATGATGAATACAGCAAATTACTTATTTTAGAATTATTCACTTAATATTTGACCACTATCCACTTAGCAACAAATAAGGGAGGATTTTTGCAAAATAGAATGAACTACTGATCCTTGTGACTATTTCCATCAATCTCATTGAATTTCTGAACAAAAGAAATTAAAACAAGATCGTATATAAAACTGCTTTCATATAATGTACCAATTAAGGAAAACTTAATCTGAAGTGACAAAAATACCAGAAAACTGCTGCTCTGTTGCAGAGTTGAGATTCATTTCCCACTTCCTGTCTCTGACCAGCCATTCTGCTATTGTGGGTGTTTGGAGAGTGACCAAGAGGTGGAAATTCAGTCCATCTGTCTGGAACTTTCTTTGAATCATAAACATACAATGCCGATAGTGCAGTGTGGTAAGTCACTGCTTTGGACGCCTGTATTCCATATCCTATTGCTGATCAAATCCATGCTCCTCTGCTCCTGAGTGAGAATCATGTGTATGCATCTAGGAAAGCAGAACATAAGAGCTCATGTACTGTGATCCCTGACACCCATGTGGGAGATCCAAATGGACTCTTGACTCCTGGTGTTGGACTGTGTAGCATATGAGAGAATCTGAGGTGTCAAAGAGCAGCTGAAATTTTTCTCTCTGTGTGTTTCATTCTGCCTCAATCTCCCTCTCTCTGTTTCTCTGTGTTTGGAAACACTGAACCACAGTGTTTGTACATGGGAATTGCACCACACTATCTTCCACTTATATTTTAAGTTTTATTTTGTCTCATTATCAATAGAATTGCAGCACAGGTTAACTGTTTCATATTCTCCTTATCAGCTTGGATCTCTTTATGACCCCAAGGCGCTGTAAGCAACAAGAGCAATGTCCTTGGACTTGCAGTACTCCAGAAGCTTGCTCTGGTTCAGGTAAGCATGACATTCCACCTGTAACAAACATGTCAAGAGCAAATGATATTAGAATACATGAGCCAGCATCACAGGAAACATGTAAACTGCTTGAGGGAACTGTACCCTTAAGGCCAATCTTTCTGTTTACATCCTTCTCTAAATGTAATACCACATTAGTGTATGTATTACATAATTATGTATGTTATTTTCCTATGAACCATCTGGTTATCTCTTATTCTCAGCAGGTGTCAAATGAATGAAGCAAATCTATTCTTATTCTTTTGTTTTATTCATATAAATATCTTTTTATTGTCTCCGTATCTGACTTTCCAATAAAATTGCATAAATATTTAAAAATAGATCTAATCACTGAAATTCAGTAGAATAAGTTTGATGATCCAAAGTTTGTTGTAGTCAGTTTGCTTATGTATTAAGTTGATAAGCACAATCTGGCTGGAATACAGTATTAACATTGGCCGAGCAAGAGCAGCCTGCTCTGCCAACAAAAACAGTTCAGATAATAAGGCTGCACAATTGTCTAAAATGATCTTATCTAAGAAACTCAGGAAATTTTGCAAAGTCATGAATAACTTACCAGCTTCCTAAGCCATGGGGAAAAATAGAATTTTATTAGCATATGCACTCAGCAGATTCTCCCAATGAAAGGAGTATGTTTCACTGGAAAGAAAAAAATGCTGCCCATTTGGTATTCCTGTAGGAATAACACAGATTCTCACTGGGAAATGTCTGGAAGAGACAGCCTAGTGTCTAATTTCATCAGGTTTGGGTATGCAAAAATGAACAATCCAATATTATAACAGGCAAATTTCCATATGAACCCATTCTCATAACATTTGTAGTGCAATCTTCCTAATAACACCAACAAAAATATCCTGATTTGGACACATGAAACTCCAAGTAAGTTATATAGTCAGACTCTGTTCCCAAACCTTTTGAATCGGGGAAAAGTACTGGTAAGTGTATCTCTGAGGTAGATGTATCTGTGCAAATTCACCAAAAGAAGTTGAATTAGTAATCTTGTAGGTGAGAGCTTTGTGGTTCTGAGCAAGCTTTCAGGAGTTGCTTGTGCTAATATTAGGGGCTATAAGTCTTTCTGTTGAATTACAGATAAACTGGACAAATGGAGCAATCTCTTGTTTTATGGCAATTTCATCTCAGATAATCCTAGGAAACTAATTTGTTCATATTATTTTCCTTGAAGGAGTACTTTGTTCAGAGTAGAACTGAACAATTATTTAATAATAATCTAAGTAGTTTGCTGGAAATATTACACTATTTGGATAAATGAAACAAATCCCAGTTTCCCACAAGGTTATCAGGGAAAAACATGGAGCAGGTGCAAAAGGATTCTGAGTAGCTCTTTTCACACAAAATTTTGCTTAGAATGACACTCTGCAATATCTACAATAAAGTTAGTCACACAGCAAAAATTAGTCACACTGTGGACCGACTGGTCATAATTGTCACAAGCCGAGACAGGTTTGAGAGGGATCAGTCATCAATCTGTGAAAGCCCCCAAAGAGGCCAGTGTTTGAGAAATGCTACTAATACGTTAGTTCTCATTCCCACAAGACTTTCATGTGGGCATTAGGATAAACCTATCCAGCATCTGCATTTCTAATTACTTCTTTTGCCAAATTTAATATAATTGTTGGATCCTCCAGTGGCCCACTGACCTGAGCACTGAGCTGTTTGGAAATGTATAAAGGAAAAACTAATCAAAAACGTAAAATATATCCCATTATATCAATTTATCTCTCTCTCTATATATATATGTATGGGTGTGTGTGTGTGTGTGTGTATATATTTACACACAAATGTCATATATATGGCCTTCAATCTAATTTTCACAATGTGCTGAAATGTTCTCTGACACACAGGAGTGTGAAAAAATTTAGCTGAATGTTATTTCAAAAGGATTTAATCTAATCTTGCTGTCAATGACATACTTATTCAGAGTAAAGTAATACACAAAACTCTTGCTTCATCTGAGATGAGATCCTTAATGGGTCATAGCTCAATTTTGATTTGAGATGTGATCATTTTCTGTGTCCAACCCGTAAACTTCAACCTCCAGCAGTATGAAGTTCCCAAAAGATCTTTAGAGTATGATTCATCCTTTGGGTGGTTTCTGACATGAAGACTTGTGCATCAACAGCATTTTATCTGATGTAAGGGAGTGCAAATCCAGACATTCTATCTTTGAACTAAAATCTTGGTCAGAGAGTCAAAGAATCTATAAACCTGTAGTTAGGAAGAGAGAGGAACCCTAAGCTTAAGAATGTGTCCTCTAGCAGCTGGAAAGAGAAACAGCAGATGCCACTTAAACTTCAATAAGAAACACAAACTTCCCCAAACCTTCATTTTGGAGGATTGAATCTGATATCCATGCCTGACATTTCTCTGTTTCTCTCTTAGCCCTGTCTTCATCACATCATCACCTTCAAGTGTCCTCATAACTATGTTTTTTACCAGAGCCTCCAGAATGCTGCTCTTTCTGCCATCACAAATTATACTTGCTTGACTGCATTTGTTTCTTCTGTGATATTTACATTCTCTGATCTTGTTCATTCATTGAAAACATTCTCTGTCAAGAATTCCTCTTCTCCCACACTTTCTTGAATTCACCATATTCAAACTCTTGGCCCCAGCATCATATCCAAAATGTTCTTGAGACAATTAAGTCCAATTCCAACACAAATAATCATTTTCCATTCTCATATGACTTATGTTACTGACATGTGTCTGTTCTCTCAAAAACCTTTTTTGTTTATTATCCATCAAGACAAAACTCTCCTCTTACATTGTACCATATGAGAGTTAGATTATTATTGTCTTTGCTCTTCTCCTTTCTCTATTTATAACCAATCATTTTGTTATGTAAAGAAAATGCTTGTTTCTCATTTATTCTTTATCTATTTTCACTCATTTTATCAATCCGTTGTGATTGGTTAATGTCCTGACTGAAGCAACCATTTTTTGGTATAGCACCAAACACGTTTGCCATACACTGTTCTCGACCTATGAGTTTATATGCCCAGTGGATTCTTTGGCCTTCACACTTGAATGAATAACAGGAATCTCAAATACACCATGTCTAACATTCAATTTCACATCATCTGGACCACTCACATTTCATCTTTGTCTTGTCAGTACCCTGCTTTCATTCTAGTCAATGACTCAACTAAATATTCTTGGAGCATCTTTGAATCCATTTTCCCCAGATCACCATACATTCAATGTGTTGGCATGTTTTATTGACTACATCCTTAAAATAATTCCTTGTATCTCTATCTGGTCAATATCTTGGAAGTAGCTTCTTCTATGTTAGGCAGTCTTACCATCCATGTCAGACACCTGAATTGAGTTCCTGGCTCCCAGACATTTGGGGTGAACTAGCAGATGGGAGATCTCTGCCTATTTATATCTCCTTGCCTATGTCCCTCCTTTCACATGAAACAAATAATTTGTAAAGGAATTGAATAAATCAACATCATGCTGTGATTTCCCATGAGAGAAACATAACACTGGAATTTCTAAACAACATTGATATCTTGGAAAATACTTAATGTTACGCAAACAGAATGTATAAAATCTGTAGTTGAGGATGTGCTGCATTTTATAAGTAAAATTACAAAACTAAATAATTTATAAAAATCATGAGGGAAAATTAAAAAAAACAAAAGTATTTTTGATGTTAGAATATAATTTATTTTTATCCTCTATAATTTCCTTTTTTATTCCAACACTTGCATATCATTTATTTTAATAATCAGGCAAGCTCATATTTAAAAATTCATTAGTGTATAATATGACAAGGCAATTACTGCTTTTCAGTCACATCTAACAGACACATCCTTTCTACAATGTCTAGGTTGAGAATAGTCTGGTATCAATGTCCCCATGCTTCATGGTCAGTATTCTTCCAAGAATGGATAATTGGGGTGATTACGAGCACTGGAAAAAATAGAGATAAGAATGAGTTAAATAAGTGTTTGTAAAAGAGAGAATACTACATTCATTGATTAACTCTGCATATTGAAACGGAGAATTCCTAAAAGATTCAGCTAAAATGTACAAAAAGATAAATTCACACACATCCTCTGATTTCTATTGAAGCACTCATCCATCCCCCAACTCTCTGGGGATGTGCATGCCCAATTCCAAAACTCTGGCTATAAAATCAAGGCGGCATATAGATTGATTGACCTTTCCAGAAGCTACAAAAGATAGAATTGAAACATTATAGTCAGCTCAACCCCACCCACAGCTTTTGTGCTTAGATGATGAAAATGGTGGCAGAAACAGCTGGGTTTTTCTTTCCAGCACATTTGGTCAATCCTTAAGGAACATTCTTTCCTTAAGGAACATTCACTCTATTGAGGAGGCAAAATTTAATTCTAAGACCTACAAAGCTGATTAGCCTTTTCTTATATATATTCGAAAGGAACAGATGATAATGTTTTTGTCTGTTTATCAGTTAAAACAATTGTGTTTGTTGTCAGAATGTCTGGGTTTAATGCCACTCCCTGGCTTGAGACCCAAACATCTTGCTAATGCAGACCCTCAGAAGGAGAGATGAGGGCTCAAGCAATTGGTCCCCTACCAAACATAAGAGCATTAGGATGGGATGGCAGCTCCCAGTTCCAGACTATAAAGAAAATGGAAAATCACTTCATAGATGGGAGCTGCTTCTTTCAGTAAAAACTAGCACATGGTGTTTGGAAACTAATATTGCTGATTATTATTTTTCCATATTCTTTCTTTTCCATAAATTTGTTTTTCAAGCAAATAAGTGGCATTAAAATGGGCCCTTCTGGATCAGGAGCTGTTACCAACATAAGGTAATTTACATATTTGTACTTAAGAGGAATTTAATTATATAAATTATTTCCCAACTCTTCATCACTTAAAATTTCATTATTCAGAATACTTGGTGACTTCAAAAGAGCCAGCCCCTATGGAATTCTACCATAATAATTAAAAATAATAACCAAAAAATGAATAAAATAATATAATTAAAGAATAGTAATTAATCACCCTGGAATCAGAAGACTTTCAACTAATGCTTAGGTAACGCTACATCAGAATCTAAAAACAAATTTAAATAGACAGAGGAAAATGTTTGAAAAAAAGGGTATGTATGAAAATATGAAATCTGTTCTCTTTATACAACTTAATCAAACATTAAACCACGGCAATATCAAAGTTTTTATTGCAAGTTCTTATTATCAAGAAAAAAAAGAGAGAGAGAGAGTGGGAGGTTCTTTTGAAATCCTTCCTTACTGGATGCTTTGTTACACTACTTATTAACATTCAATTTATTCTAATCTATAAATTCCATTCTAAAGATCTCTGATTATTTAGACTGTTTTTTACTGAATCCTGAAGCCATGAGGTAATTAAATTGAGTATTGTGTTTGAAGTAAATAAGGTGTAGCCCAGAGACTGCTAGACTGACATGACATGAATTTAAGATTCAGAGAAATACCAGAGGATCTTTATTTTTACAGAAAGACTAACTTATTTTAATATCTGCTCACAATATATCCTGAGAAGATTAAATATCTCAGAAAAACGCTAGTAGTGTTTGAAGAAAACAAGGCCAAAGGAGATATTCGATCGGAAGAAATCAATGAAAAAGGAATTACACATGTTAGAAAAAATGTCACTGAACTAACAGGGTAGGAAGAAGAAATAAGACTCACTAAAACACATCGCATGGATCCATAAATCCATATATATCTTCCTCCCATATGCCAAATTCCCAATACTTACATTGCACATAGCCTGAATATAGATATAAATAAAAGCCAGGCCTCATTTCTATTCATTATTAATTATTCTCGTGTTTATTTCATTAATCTGTAGCATATATTTAAAACACATTTTTGTAAAAATATCAAAAATAAGGGCCTGGCACAAAATCCAAGTCCTTGACTTGTATCCACAGGATTCCCACATCAGCACCTGTTTGGGATCTTCAGGCTGCTCTACTTCCCTTCCAACTTGCTAATCTCTGTGTTTCATTCTCTGTGTAAATCTGACTTTCCAATAAAAACAAGTAAATCTTAAAAAAAATTAAATATTGGGATCCTTCAGCTCTGTATCAACTGTGGCTTATGCATAAATGATACCTGAACACAGTGCTTCTGCACTACAACCTAGATCCATAATGTAAACTCTGGCTGTTTTCCTTATGATCTTCCATGATCCTTAAACCATTCTGCAGGCTCAAAGGTTGAACCTCAGAAGAAATTTCTGCTGTGAATTCTACAAGAGAGATCCTATTTCATATAGAGCCCCAAGCAGGGCCTGTCTTCCTTAATTAGGAAAGACTCATTCCGATTGAAATCTTTGGGCACAAGGGAACAATCTGTGAAATAATCCACATGGATCACTTACAATGGCATTTCATAGTATCGAACATTTTTGTTGATGCCGTCGATTTCTTTCATGTCCTCTGCAGTCAGTTCAAAATCAAAAACCTACAAGGGACAAAAGAATGACATTGAGGTTGCACATAGAAGCTACCTTCTACCTGGGAATGTCAGAGTTTTCCAGGATAAGGTGATAAAGAAGGAATCAAGGAAAGCAATTTCATCACCATTGACAGAGAAATTCTTCTGAGTACTTTCAAGTCTGAGCTCTGTTACCTGTATTTTCAGACATACAATTCATCAATTCCCAGTCTTACTAATAAGTAAAGGCAAATTATTTCACAAACAAATGTGCAGTTGGGCAAAGTACCTAACTGCTGACTTTGTGAAAGATTTTTTTTCTCTTTCTATTTTTACTGTCTCCTTCAACTTTTCCCAGCATTTCTCTAAAGCAAGTTTTGGAACATAGACTTAAACGTTCCCCAGTCTGTTTACCTCAAATAAAACACTGTCCTTTCAAAGATTGTACCTCTCTGTTTTCTCATTTCAGACTTTCTAAACACTGTGTATTTACAGAATATGTTTCTTCCTATTAAAAATGTTTATATTGCATTTAGAAACTTATGTATCATATATGTTTAAGAATCCTCCCTGTTGAACAAACTGAATCCTCCCTATCTACTTACTGAAATCTAGCTTTACATTCTTTTTGGCATCATGTGTCCATTCAAAACCAAAAGGTAGAGATCTTGTGCGAAAATATTAGAATCAATAATTGGAACAGGGAAATAACATCATAGCAATCTAGACTGTATCTATGCATCTGCATCTGCGTCTATATATCAGGCTGTGAACTCTCTGTCTCATTTCTCTGTCTGCTAGTATATGCATATATTTTTTATCCACACATATGCCATTTTTACCTTTAAAACAGATATTCATCATTAATTCAAGTATTCATTGGAACACTTTTAAAATATATTCCTGAATTAAACAGTTTTTGTAGGCACATGATTTACAATATGGAATTGAATAAAATAAAGCAAAATTATTATTTGGAAGTTTTCACATAGAAAGTAGGCTGTGGATTTTTCTTAAATTTATTCAATGGATCTATATTTACAATTTTAACCCATTTAAAATATATGATTCTACTGGTACTTTAAAAATTTAACACATAGTAAAACTTTCGCCTGTCATCTTAAGATGGGAAACTTTACAAATTTCTTAATATTCTCAAAACAAAATAAGAAAATTTGTCAAAGAGCGGGAAGTAAGTAAGCAAGTATTTAGGAAATGGTGTTACATATTGAACTATGAGGTGTATCTATCTCCCTACATGCCAAGATCTCTAAGCCATGGGGAGGTGATAAAATTTATTGATATGGTATCATTTCATCAGTCCTCAAAGTCTAATTTAATCTAATAAAAAATTCACCCATACAGCCAAGCCAAGTTTTATTATCATTTAAATAAAAATACAATGGAGCACTTCAATTCTTTACTATAGAACTAATCGTATTTGAACTTGAGCTTAACATTCAATAAAGAATGCATTCAGGGAAGGTGAAAGATAAGAATCAGGAGTCTTAGGAATTTTTACTACATGGAAGGACTCACAAAACAAAAACAAATATGCAAACAAATAAAAATTAAATTAAGACTGATGCCACACAGCCAGTACATTGCCAATCTACATGTGAGGTATCAATACTTTGGACTGTGAGTGTAAAGATACTTACTCTCACCATTCCAATGTTTCCATCATATTACTCTGGGAGTAGATTTACAGGCATTATAGGAGGAGACATAAACTTTCATGCAATAAGTTATGCTAATTCAGTTCCCATGCATTCCTCTTCAGAGATGCTGCTTGATGTTTACCTGAGTGTTCTCTTTGATTCTCTTCTCATTGAAGCTTTTGGCCAGGACCACCACCCCTCGCTGCAGCAGGTAGCGCAGGGAAACCTGACCTGGTGTGCGATTGTGTTTCTTGGCAATGGCATTCAAGACGGGGTCTTCCAAGAGAGGTGGAACATTCAGATTATTCCTGGAGTGTAAAAATACACAGATACAGAGGATGTAAGATGGAAAGCCTGAACTGAATTGACCTTTCAGTACAAATTCACCAGAAATTTGATAGAGATGCATCATATGATATGGATAAAATTAGTTTAGAGAATATTTATGAGATTCATTTGTAGTGGCAGGCCCTGAAAACTACTAAAAAGGAACTTGGGGCATGTTGGAGTAACCTAGGGACTTAGGTCCTTGCGTTGCATGCACCAGGATCCCATATGGGCACTGCTTCTAATCTATTAAAAAATAATGATAAAGCAACTCTTTAAAAAAGATGCCCAAAGGTTATGAAAAACCTTTACATTATTTAAGATTTGAATCTATAGAAGCCGAGACAAAATGAAAATATAACAACAGATACTTAGGACATACACAGGATAATGAGGAAATATTACATCAACTTTGCACCAATTAATCAGTAGACCCAGAAGAAACAGATTTTTGGACACATACCATTTACCAAATTGAGTCAGAAGCCCATTAATAATCTAACTAGACCTATAACGGAGACAGGGATTGAACCTGTGACAAAATCTTTGCCAACAAAGAAAAGCTCTAGATATATTTCTACTATGTTGAATTCCACCAAATATTTCAGGAAGAATTTAACCCCAATCCTCTGCAAGCTATTTAAAACAATGGAATGGGAGGCAATCTTTTCAAACTCTTTCTAGAAAACCAACACCACCTTAATACCAATGCAAGGTATAGTCACAACAGAAGAAGAGAACTACACACTAATATCCTTGAAGAACATATATACAAAAATCAGTAACAGAGTACTAACTCTCAGAGTCACAAAAATGCATCTGGCTAAAAACCCTGAAAAAGGTAGGCATAAAAGGAGCATACTACAACAAAATTAAAGCAACATATAAAATAATAAAACAAACAAAGCAATGCCAGCATCATATTAAATGGGGGAAAGACTGGAAGCTTTCACCTAGTACAAAAATCAGTTTTAAAAAAATCAAGAACCAAGTCTACATCCATAACCGTTAAACAATTAGAAGAAAATGTAGGAAACACTCTGTGATATGTAGCCACTGGTAAAGAATTCTTTGAAAGTCACCAAAAGCACAGGCAGCTAGAATAATAATAAAAAACAAAAAACAAACAAACAAACAACAAAAGCAATGGGACCAATAAAACTAAAAAGCTTTTGTAAAGGAAGTGAAACGATCGAAAAAGTTAAGAAGCAAGCACAGTTTGATAGAACAACTGTGCACACCACAAAGATAATAATGATAAATAGGCAGGCTTCAGCTATTCAACAACAATGAAGCAAACAGTATGTGGAAAAAAAATTGGGAAAGAAAATGAGGAGACAGACTAGCATACTGAGACATGAAGTTACATTATAATATGCTTCTCTACTCCTGATAGAAGATGGACTCCCGATGACGTTGTTGAACACATATTGATGACAGGTGGCTGGACTTTCTACCATCGTCTATACCATAATATCAGGATTCACTAAAGCAGAGGACTGATGGACCTATGAATGTTGCTGAAGGATGCTGCAGGAAAAATGTTGGGGAGAGGGCAATTGGGGAAAATAGAAGAAGAATTCTCTGATTTACAGCATGCCCTATTCAGGAGCTTGGAAGGTCATCATGGTGTCCCACATGCATGGCAGAAACCAAAGCATTTGGGCCATTTTCATCAGCTTTCCTAGATACATGAACATGGATCGATCAGGAGGAGTGGAAGTAGAACTTGACAAGCATCAGATATGGGATGTAGGCATCCCTCACACTTGCCTAATTCACTGTGTTACCCCAGGAACTGAGGTTAATTTGAGCGTGAATCAGCATGTTGAGGATCCTCCGTTCCTTTGTTTCTTTTCCTCTCTTTCACTGAACATTTCAATTACTGGAAACCTAAATACATACATGAAGACACACACCACACACACACACACACACACAAATACAGACTGAGTTTGGGAATAGTTAAAGATACACGTAAAGCCAGGGTAAAAGAATGTTAGTGAAATTGAATCTCAGTGTTGGTACATGGAAAATCACCACATTATATTGTGGCTATATTTTTATGTCCTAGATTTTTGGTGCTAAAGTGCAAAAACTTATTTGAAGTGTTTCATTACCATATAATTGCTGATATAGATTAACTCTTTTAAATTATTATTACCAGCTTGGTTCTCTTTGTGATCCCAAGACAGCATAAGCAACAAGAACAATGTCCTTGGACTTGCAGTACTCCAGAAGTTTACTCTGGTTGAAGTAAGGATGGCATTCCACCTGTTATGTGTCAAGAGCAAAACACTTTAGAATACATGAGACAATTACCACATCCACATCTTTAAAAATTCTTGAGACACGTGCAGCCTCTAGCCCAATGTCTCAGTTCAAGTGCCATTTCTAGTTCAACACTACATTCATGGATGCATTACACTATTTAAGTTAGTCATTTTTCCTATGCATTCCTCCTGAAATACTCCAAATTTCATCAGATGTAACATGTACTTTGATTACTAATATTTTAAAAATCTTTTAAAGCTCTGATTCTCAAAATGTAGTCATTAAATACGATTTTTTATAGAAAAGCTTGCTCTCAGGAGGGCAAAAAAAAATGAGTCATGTCAAAGAGACTAGAAGCTCACTGAGGAAGTTTCTGCTAATTAAAATATGGAAATTTAAACATCAATATGGAAATGTAGGACAGCACTCTGGTGCTGCTAGTTAACCCATAAAGGAGTTGGTATGAATGCTTGCTGCTCCATTTACAAGCCAGCCCCATGATGATGTAGCTGGGAACACAATGAAAACCAGACTAAGTATGTTGGAGATTTGGATGGAGTTCCAGGCTCCTTTCTTCAGTCTGGCAAAGTTCAGCTCTTTCAGAAATTTGAAGAGTGAATTCTCAAGTTGTTCTCAATCTGTGTAAATCTTGATCATTATTACTCATTTTAACTCTGATACAATCTTATTTTAACAATCATGGTATTTAACAACATCCAAAAAATCACTATTAAAAATTTAGATTGTTGTTATTGTAATGAATTAAATGATTGACCACATGTACAAACATCAAGCCATAGACCTGAGAAATGTGAGTTACACAGAAGAGGAAGAGAGGACTCTCTAGTCTAGAGACTTACCTGGTTGCAGGTGGGCCTATACTTGAGTCCTGGCTTGTTCAGTATCATTTCCAGCTGTTTGCGATTGAAGTTGGACACCCCAATGGACTTGGTTAAACCTGCATCTTTGCACTTCTCCACAGCCTGGGGAGGTGGGGAATGCATGGTTACATCTTTGATATATTACAATTTTTCATTTGTTCTAGAATTTTGGGAATCCAGAAATCTTTTTTTTTTTTGACATACATAAATATTTTGATGAAACAAATATTTTCACACTGGAACATGGCAATTGTTAAATGCTTTTGTTGCTTTGCAGATATATTTGTCTTCTGAATTCTGTTTCAAGCACATTGAGGAAAAGGAATCTGATATTGTTATAAAATACTCCTTTAACTCCCTTGACTCAGTGATCTGAATTTTGCTGTTAAAATTACAATCTGTTTTTAACAAATGTCCCCAAATTCAAGGGGCGATGTTTTGGTTTTTGCTGCTAGAAATTATGCTATGTTTTCTGTAAGCAGAGATCATGTTGACACCTCATTTGGGCTAAGTGGGGTGAGTTCCATTCTTTACACAGTACAACTTTCTGGAATGTCAAACTGGTGAGTTCCCCACCCTCTGCCATACAATATGCTTGCCATTTCTTGGATATTCCTCCTCTTCCTGAGATTGCTTCTGCTAGTACCTGTGGTAGGGTTTACAACCGAAATTGATTTTGTGGATAAAGAAATAGAGTTTTACAGCCACATTGGTTATGAATGAAGACAGCATTGTGACCTAGTAGGTTAAAACCTCACCAATGAAATAAACATCACATATCTAAGTAATTGGAGTGCTCTCCTTCAGATCCAGCTCCATGATCATGATCCTGCAAAAAACACCAGAGGATGATGCAGGTCTTGGACCTCTGCAACCCACAGGAGACATCTAAATCAACTTTAAAGATCCTGAGATGCTTGAAAACCAACTATTTTTGCCTTTTTGGGTGGTGAATCAATAGATAGATGTGTTCCTCTGAATGTCTCATTCTGACTTCCAAATAAATAGAATAGAACTTCAGACAGATTAAAATATTTGAAGTCTTCAGATGCAATCTTATCTGTCTCCTCAACATCACAACAGGAATAAAGGAAATACACAGAGGTTTCATTTCCGAGATCTGACCTCTCTAGAGCAAAGCCCATCTCTTCTGACTCCCCATTCCATGGTTCCTACCTTCCTATGTAGGGCTCTCATTGTCTGTATCATTAATTACCTCCCATGTGTCACGAAGGTCCACAGCATCTGCAATAACTTGCCCTTTGTCATCCATCGGTAGAAATGAATCCCCAGGCTGAAAACAGAATGAAGATTAAATAAAGATGTGTTCTTTCAGAATGACCTTAATGATGCCTACATAATATGGTCACACAGCTTTCTGGATGTTGTGATTAACTGAAGTATGCATGAGTGCTCTTGTGCATGCATGTTTCTGAAAGGAAGTCAAAGAGAAGATACAAAACTTAATTGTCTGACAGAATACAGACTACACGTTACAACTGTCTGCCAAGATCCCAGAAACCCTAAAGTTCAGATAATAGAGATTTCCTCCAGTTGTGGTATATTCATCTCCCAAGCACAATGTGGTCTGGAGGAAACTAGTAATTAGAACCTCAAATCAGGGAGTTTTAATTCTAATTTATAATTGTACAGCACTGACAGACTGAGTCTTTCAAATGTACTCAGCCCAGACCACTGTGAGTTGATGTCAAATGGACAAAGTCCCACAGAGCCTGGCAGTGCAATGCAAACCATCCAGGTGACCTTCAACAACACTGAGGTAAGGAGTGCAAATGGGAGAGGTCCATATCCCCAGAGCTGGAAATTCTCATTGTATTTTTCAATCTGTAGGTACTTAACACCCTTGAGGACTTTAGTGTTAATTGGTCAACACCAGCAATAAAGTAACAAGTCACAGGGTATTGCATTCAGCTCTTTGAGGTAGACGTAGTAATGTCATTAAGTGATATTTCTAAAAAATGGGCAATAGAACTGAAAAAGCGTTAGTGCTGGTAAAACTCAAGTAGTTAGGAAAGTCACATGATTGCAAAACCTTACTTACATCTTTCTCCACAGAAACACAGACAATCTAAGGATGTAGCTGATGTGACATATGCATTTGGTAGGTACATTGGTGGAGACATGCAGGGTACAACAAACAAAATCAAATACTTACCTTCATAGGTGTTGGAAGATGTACCAGGAAAAGATCAACATAATCCATCTGAAGTTGTTTCAGTTGTTTTTCCAGGGTTGGACGAACCAATTCTGGGCGAAAGCATGTAGCCCAAAGCTGCAGCAACAGGAGCGAGTATAATTATTGGATAATGTATTTTCACTTTTGGGTGCTAACATCGGACATCATAGTTAAGTTGTACGGGATGAATAACAGTGCACTATGAAGGATCTAATACAAAGAAGAAGAAACTAAATTCATGATGTTCATTATAATTCAGGGGCTTAATAAACACCAAGATTGACTTGAGTATATTAACAACAATAAATATAACAGATTGGAAAAGAGAAACAACAGTCACAAAAATTAAAAATAAGTACCCACTAAGATTTACAATAAACGAAAGGCAAAAGCAAAGACAATCCACTATTCTGTACAATTTGTCCTCAAGCACAACTGTGAGGGGTAATTCATATTCTAAAACCAAATCCAAGCAATACATGCATACATATGTTCCAGCTACAGGATACTGAGCTGATTAACAATTTAATGTAATATTCCACCCAAGAAAATTTAATCAATTTTTTAAAAATTCACTGCTTGATTAAGGAGAAAATATCCTATACTGCCGCTCCCATTTTGGGATAGTTTCTAAAATGCACAATTATACCCAAGGAGAATTTTTTTAAAAAATCAAAGGAACAGACATATAGTGGCTCAGGAAATTCATGTAATAAATAGGAATAGGAAGCGTTAGAACAACTACATCTTATCGCTGACACATTTCATAGCAAAGAATTTATTACCTGTTATCTTTCCAGATGTGTTTATTTCACTTCAAATGGAGAAGAGACAGAGAGAGAGAGAAAGTGAGAGAGGCAGAGAGAGACTGAGGGGGATATATATTGGGAGGAGGCAGTGAAGGAGAGAGAGAGACAAGAGATTTCATGTATCTGTACTTAAGTTCCCAGGGTTAGTCCAATCAAATTCAGGAGCAAAGACAAATAAGAGAGTCATTGCTTGGTCCCTCTCAAGTGTAACAAAAGGAAGGAGCATGAGAATCAGGCAGTGGGAACTTGAGTCCCAGGTGGAAAACAAACCCAACATGTCACACCTGCCAAAAGCAAATCCTTTCTGTTTTCTCTTTCTATGATGTGCCTCTAGTATTGTAGGAAGTAAGGCATTCAAGTGGTGAAACCAATTCTTTTCATAGTATCATAGCTGAACTGACAGTGTCCTGTAGAGCCTGTACCTTGGTAGTGTAGAATATGTCCTCTCTCTTCACAGTCCCATCAGCAATCTTCTCACGAATAGCTGCCCCAACCTGCTCCTCATTTCCATATATAAATGCTGCATCAATATGACGGAAACCAGCCTCAATGGCTACTTTGGTGAACTCGAAAGCCTTGCTTTTTGGAGCCTGTGAAACAGGAATAAGAGAGTTGGTGATGAGTCCAACTCAAAGAGAAGCAGTGTACTTCCTCAGGCACATGTTCACCCATTGTTGATGCTGACATCACTCACATACACTTACAGTTTGACTTGTTAATAAGACTGCTCTCTAGAGACATCAGTTGAGTTCAAGTATTCCCTCTTATCTGGAAGAACATAGGGAAATGTGCATCCCATAGAACATCAGAAAGAAGTCTTACGCATTGAGAATCATTGATAGGAAAATGGCCAAGAGGAGAGCATCCAATACTAGAGTATAATTTCTCAGGCAATCAGAAGGAAGGAAACATTGCTAACACACGCACACACACACACACACTCTCTCTCACTCACTACGTCATCTGTGTATGAGGTTTGACCCATAGTTGAAAATGAATCCCAGATGCATATTCTTCCCAGACTCCTGACAACTGAGATCTTCAAGTTGTCCTTCAATTTCTTTGCTATTCATTCATCAAATTCTCTTATGCAGCATTCAATCTACATGCACTTGCTGAATACTTCCTTTGTGATGAACAGTATCTAGACCTTGAGTTACTACTCATTAGGCATGAATAAAAAGATCATCTTCCTTGTTATCAGGAGAAATCTGAGAAAAAGAGCAAGTCAGTCATTAAACTTTATAAGTAAAAGTAAGTAAACCAATGAAAGTGGTTTGCTAACTTTCAAAAGTATTATTTACAGGACCTATTGGAAAATTTAAAGGTTTGCTGGAGGCAGATGAGAAAACAAACTGGTCACATGCCGACTAAGAAACACGATATGAAAAAGAATAAAAGACAAAAGGCTGGAAATGGAAAGGCATTAGGGAATGAGTTGGTTTTTACACATAGCCCATAATTCAGCAGCCTGCTAAGAGACCATTGAGCAAAAATGGACCTTCAAAAAACTGAATGTTATACCTGAGCACTGGGAAGTCCTGAATAGAAAGAAAAATGCTTCAAATTTAACTGAAAAAGGCCAGGATATTAATAAAAAAAAATCTAACTCTCTCACTTATTTTTAAAAATGGCTCCCAAGACCTCCCCTTCTTTTTCACACCCTTCATCTAGCGTCAAGCTGAGTAGCATTTCTCTGCACTGTGATAACAATCCTAATTTTCTCCAAAGGCTCTAGGGTGAAGACTCCTTTTTGTAGCTTTTTTCTGTAGTTTTTTCTTCTTTTTTTGCTAACCCTTCAGCAAAATGTTTTACTTAAATTGCTTAAACCTATATTTATTTTTGTTGGAAAGTCAGATATACACAGAGGAGGATCTCCCATCCATGATTTACTCCCCAAGCTGCTGCAACATTCAGAGCTGAGCCAGTGTGATGCTATGGACCCAGAGTCTCCTCCAAGTCTCCAACACAGTTGCAGGGTCCCAAGGTCTTGGGCTGTCCCAGCAACTTTCCCAAGCAGCAAGCAAGGTTTACAATGGTAAGCAGAACCGCCAGAATGAGATCTGGTGCCCCTAAGGAATCCTGGCAAGGACTTTAGCAGTTAGGCCAAATGCTTTTGGTCATTAATTTTAATTTTTTAAGGAATATTCAAATTATCACCCCTCTTCTTAGAAATACATTTGAACTTCTAATTTAAAGTGTATACATGAATAGGAACATAACTGTGCTTCCTCTTCAGCATGTCCCTTCTGTCTGAGTTGGATAATATTATAAATCATACCAATGTCTTGCCTGACTTCAAGTTTTGCTTATGCTCAGGGTAATCCTCTTGAATGCTTTATAAAAACACCAGGCTGCATTGCTTGCTCAACTTACTAACCTCTCAACTTTCACTAACATCTACTGATATAGTATTGAACATGGAGTTCACATTTGGTATAGATTAATAAGTTCTGAAAACGCACCAAAATGAGATACAATCATCCCATATGGCAAAGCCCTTATCCAATCTCCACATCAAACCCAGCTTCACATTAATACAAGTGGATAAAGCAGATGCTGGATCAAGTATTTGGCTCCTGCCACCAGGTGAGGTCTGGATATAGTTCCAGGCTCCTGATTATGCCCTGGGACACACCCATTGTTGTCAGCATTTGGGGAGTGAGCAGTAAGTATAATATTTTTCTGGGACTGTACTTTACTTCTTCTGAGTCACCATGTATTTCTATGAATAAAGTAGAATTAATTGAATTATTGGTCAGTTAATAATTACAAATATCCCCTAACATAGTTTCATTGCAACATCTAATGTAAAAAAGAAAAGTTGCTTATCCCCATCTGCTACTTTTGAAACCAGGCCCCAGGACATGTTAGATTCTATAGGTCTTGACTACCACAATTTCCCAGCTTCCCTCTGTTAGATAAGAAGCATCATTGAACTGTTTTTGAAGCAACAAATCAAGAATCTCACTTAATTGAGGCATTGGTGCTGCCTACATTAAAAGTTTGCAATCATTAGAATTACGAGTTCAGTTATTTCCACTATTTTCTGATTTATCTTACCCTAACTCCTGATAGTGTTCAGGAATGAATAAAGAGGTGTTGTACTTCTCATTGTACTCTGTGCAATAAACAATCACATCCTTTCTCACGCCAATACACTGTCCGTGATTAGATTTCTAAACACTAGGAAATCTAACCCAGAATGGGTGTCCTTTAGCAATTACTTTCTTCAGTTTTTGGGTTAATCTCTAGCACTGTATCAAAGAATAATTAATTCTAGATTTCATTGTAACCTCTAAAAGACAGAAATCTGCATGCTGCTTTCCTATACAGAGTCTATGAATCTGTCTTTTGATCAACTTCAGAACTTCTGAGGACAGAGAGGGAAAAATGCTGCCGCGGGATGTGAGTTCCCCACCTCACTACACCAACCTGCAATGTACCCAGGACAAAGCTCACAAAAACATTTACAAGGGTTGCTTGTAAGATCAGCCTATTATAAGTTAATGTTCAAACCCAAAGTTCAATCCTTGCATTCTTCCTACAGAGCAAAGACTGGAGAGACAAACGATTTCACAACACACACAAGGGAACATTCTACTTTTTTTCCTGTATTGACTCAAAGTCACAGAATAGTCAATAGAAGTCAGATTTTGAAAACATCTGGAGAATGTGACTTCAATAGTGATAAAAGGTATTATTTGTAGAGTAAGTGCATGACTTATCTTCTTCAGAGTGGGAAATATGAGCAATTTTTTGTCCTATTCCAACGGCACCATTCACTATAGCAGTGATAAACATTGGATGCAACATTTTAGACACATGCTGCGCTAGAACTATTACAATTAGCAATGACACCACTGGAATATCTGTCTGTCTTTCTCTGACACCTGCTATTTGTTAAGATTTCATGTCATACTTCCTCAAGTTGGACATAGAAGGCTCTGCTACTATGAGGTAACCTTTCCTTAGAAACTTCAATATTGTCCTGCCTCACTCCTACCAAGTATTAACAATTTACATTCACTGTACACTTTCTTTGGATGAGTAATGAGAACACTTAGTGAGAAATAACCTTTTGAAGCACTTTTAAGATTATGCATCTGAATGCTTCTTTCCCAAAGTTCAAACAGTGTTCCATGTTGGAAGATTGGAGGATTGAGTTTCACAAACATGTTCAGTCCCAACACACTCAGAAAGACTCCTCTGCTTCAAAGTAGACCTGTTACCTGCCATTTCCTCCAGTGCTCTGTGACCGTCAGGGATTTCCAACAGATCAGAGTGACTCTGACTGAAGGAACAGAATATCCCCAAAAGGGCAGCTTGAGCTTTCAATTAAAAATATAACAACCAGCAACAATGAATCCTCTCCTGTGAGAGTTATTGAGGAATTAACTGAGATTATGCATGCATAAGACCTAAAGATCTTAGTAAGTATTTCATACATGTTAATAATAATAATAATAATGGTAATAAACCTAAACAAATAGTTTTCCACCTCGGAATACTCAGAGTCAACCTTTGTCACATCAGTGCATAAAAAGATCTCTCTGACCTAGATAGAAACATGCAGAGACAGACAGAAATCAAGACAATCCCCTCCAATTACCCACATTACAGCATGTAAGGTTTGTATCTGCTGACAAGCATAGCAAAGCAATTAACACTCAATCTCTCAGTACCCTGGAGTTCACTTACATCTCTAGGAACTACAGTGCCAAATCCAAGCCTGGGCATAGAGTGCCCATCACTCAGCTTCACAGAACGATTGTGTTTGAGATCCATTCTCCTCCAAGCTGAAATAATCTGACTCTTTTCTTTTCCTATGAAACAGGTAGAGCACAGGCCTACAGCGTGTTCAGAGTATGGCACTCCACCAATAGGGGTGGATTGCAGCTTTCCGCACTTACATACGACTGCTAATCAGCCTCTTACAAAACACTGATCAATGAATTGGGGAAGTATACAGACTGAACTAGAAGATTCTGAGCTTCAGATTCCTGGGGTCCATTGGAATATTTATTAATTATTTAAACCCTGATGTTCAGTCTTATCTTGAGGATTTACTTTTCTAAGGAGGTCCTTAAGACAAAAATATGACAAATATTTGCATACAGCTGCCACATAGACTAGAGCATATTTTGCCATCATCATCATTACATAAAGGACACAGTCTCCCTGACCAACTGAGGGAAGGTCAGTAGCAGCACAGATCAACCAGGACCGTGGACACAAGCTGAGATATACATCCTTCCTCTTCATTCTCTAAACTCGGAACAAGGACTTATGCAAAAGATATCCACTCATATCTGTGTGCTTTGCGATAAACACATTCTTTTCTCTACCATACTAATAGAAGTGACTGAATCTGTGCATACTGGCTGAGTGAACCCAGTTCGAGATATCACATGTTTTGTATCCCAAAAGTTTTGAGGATGCAGTCCATCAGGTTTAATCATGGAGAATTCACAAATTGAAAATCAGCTAACTGAATCTGTACTCTAAGTGTAGCCATCAACATCATCTTTTTGCAGTCTCCAGAAGTCAGTTCCAGACTAAATGAGCACTGGGAGTGCAGGTCAGTTGAAGGTTTCTATATATACTACTACAAACAGTTTGATGAGTGCTCTATACATTGATTTGATGTTACTTCCATTAACATGGCTTAAAAATCTGACAGCAGCAGAAAATATACATAATTTAGCATTTAGAGACTCCTGTTCTACTCTTTCCACTCACTATATTCAAAAGTATTCAGTGCACACTCCACCAGTCTAGACCACACTGAAGCAATTCTGAACTGAATAACCTGGAATACAAAGTGCACTAGGATATTCTACATGCAAATCAGCAGTTGCCAAAGGCCAAAACACAAGGCTGCAGATAGCCTCACATGGTAAAGGAGCTCACAGATGTTGCATGCTCACTTTTTTCTGCTCTCTGATTCGTGAGGATATGCAAATCTCAGGATCGAGGTAGCAGTCGGAATGGGAGTGCCACCTTAAACTATTGTCACCTAGTAGGGAAGTCTGACATCTTGATTCAGAAAATCAAAACTGTAAAGTTAAACATCAGCCCTTCCTTGATAAAAATTTATTCTTTGAACCTACGTACATCATGTCTCTACACCCTGGTTTGTGCAGTATAGGGGTTGGATTGTGGCAAATAACACCTGAATAGATATAAGATGAACATTTAATTTGTCTGGTACAAAATACAAAGTGAATAATGCAAATTGTTGGAAATCATGATGGCGGTCTGTAACAAAACATTTCCACAAACAATCATAAGTTTTGTGAAAGGCTCATTTTTTTTTTATCCAGAGTAATAGTCAATTTAAACGAAATAAAGGAAAATAAAGAAGAATTAAAGATACTTAAAGAAAGATGAGTTAATATCCCAAAGAAAGATGTGTTAGACATCTTGTTTCCACTCTTTATGAAGAGCCCTTGCTTCCCAAATGTGGGGACTTAGATTTAACTGATCATAGTTGACAAGCTCAAAGTTTCCTCAGTAGTATGGAATACACAGGAACACACAGCAATACACTCTACTGCTAATCCATCTAACGGTCATTGTACTTGCTTAGATACTAACATTTGACAGTTCTCTCAAAAGATTATTTTTGGAACTATCAAGACAAACTTTATTCCCTTACCATTGTAGCATACAACAATTACAACTTTCTTCGATAGTCTCTCCTTTATTTCTATTTTAAAAATTTTTTGTCAAACTTTATTTCACATCTTTATCAAAACAATGGTTAATTTTAATAATCTCTGATTATTTCAAGGTTATTATGTTATTATATATGTTTGAAACGGACATATTGTCCATTTGATTATTGATATCATTATTATATGTTACCATTATTACTGTTTTCCATGGTACTATTTCATTGGCATGAAGATTCCTTTCCTTTCCCTTTGTTTCCTCCTTGTACCCCACAGTTCCTCCTGCCGTTTTTCCCATCTTCTGACAGTAATGTAGTTCTTAAGAAACAAAAGTTTAACTTTCTTTGAGAAAAAAAAGTTTTACTTTCTGCTTTTTAATCCCTTCCTTATATTAACTCAAATAAAGTTATTGTAACCAATTTTGATTCCATATTGTTTCTATCTCATCCTTCATCCAGTGTTTTAGGATATTTTGTTGACTCCAGCCTTAATGTAAATTCTTAGATATCTATCTTGTCCTAGCCCATATGCTTTATCATCTCAATTATTGTTTTACCTCAGATGATGGATAAACTGCTTTTTCTCCTATGTAGTATCCCTTTTTTGCATATATGTTTTATTTTTTGAAACAGCTAAAATTCAATTCTTATTTTGAAATTGTTCAATTTTCAAAAACACTATTTAAAAGAGTCAATAACAAGGCAAAGCATTTGGAAGAAGATATAGCTAACACAATAAATATTCATAATATTCATGTTTAAGGAAAAGAGAAAAGTGAACAAAATACAATAAGCATCTTAGAGAAACACAAATATCCCCAAAAAACAACAACAAAAAACCCAGTCCTTTTCTTTATGTGTAATTTTGGAAAGGCCAGATTAGATGCCATTTCAAAATCAAATCAGCAAAACTAAAAAAAAAAAAAAAAAAACTATGCTACCAATTGCTACACAACTGTATAATGAAGGCACTCTTACATACAAAGAACAAGACCACTCTGAAATGCAGTTTGATAACTCTTTCAGTTGAAAATCTATAATGCATACAGAAAAGTACAAACACGAAAGATTTTATCAATTTTATGAATATTTTCTTGCAAATGGATACCAGAAAAATAAAAGTTGTATAGCAAATTATTTAACACAGAAGCAAATTATGTATACTTCACAAACTCCTGTCAGTAGAAAGGCTAACAAAAAACTGGGATACAGTCATACAGTTAAATATTGATTATCCCACTGAGTGGAAAGAAGTTTGAGCTACATTTGTCAAAATTTGTGCTTATAATCAAAAGCCTGTTTTACAAAGGAGAAAAGTCACATGGAAATATGCACACAGTATGATTGCTCATATAAAACGTGAAATTTCTTTGTGGTTTAGGACAAGCCAAAACCAGCAAAAACACATACAGAGAAACAAAGACATGATAAGCACTAATTCAAAGTTAGGATGAATTTTAAATGAAAGGAAGTTACATAAAATGAAGAGATATGAAATAATCTTGAAAGGAATATACAATGTTCTACTCTTAATTCAGACATAGGTACAAGGCATTGTGTATTCCATTTTTCTTCTAAGTGTTCCTTATACTCTTTAGCATATGTATGTGAAATAATTTATGATAAATTTATAAAGCAGAAAAGTAAATGAATCTTCATAATTCACTGTATTAAACACAAAGAAGACAAAAACCTCAAAAACATTATGTAGATAGCAGGTTTTTCTGTATGTAGATAATTCTATCAGGGCCAAACCAGATAATTCAAAGATGATTGTTTCTTGTAAATATTGCATGTTACCTAGGTAAGCAACGTGAATTCCTCCTGGCCTCAGTTCTAATAAAATCTTGGCTTTCTTTCCTGTTCACACAGATATAGATAAGGGATGTCAATAAACTTCAGTCATACTTATTTAAATAAGATGATATAGGTAAACTAAGCTGGTCAAATTAATTGTACCCTATGGAATGGAAGACAAGGGTTACAATCCATTCTTGGATAGAAAAATATTTCTTTGTCTTACTGCTCATAAATGAGAAGCATTGATAATCACGTCAGTGACATGGGATGCAGACAATTTAGAAAGTCTCTGTGGAAAGAAAGTACTCTTGAAGACACTATTGAACTGCTGCTATGTCTAACTTCATGTGTATATGAAACAATAACCTTATTGTTTAAATGAAATTTGAGTAACTCTTTCTCTATTTACTACCCAAATCTGTCTGGTTGATGCAAGAACTTCATGAAAATGCTGAGCATAGGGGCAGAAAGAGAAGGCCATGATTGAAGAAAACACATTGAATTGACATCTTGTCACATGGATTCTAGATGATTAGTTCTCGTTGCCCCATATTAGTGACCTGCCTCCATGGTGAACCTTATTGGATAACTTAAATATCAAGGAATTGGAGTGGGCATGTGGCACAGCATTTAAAGAACCTTGACTGGGGTTGTTGTATCCTGTACCAGAAAACCTGGATTCACATTCCACCTGACATGCAGCTGAGTCTAGCTTTCCCTTCAAGTGCCCATAGGAAGACAACATTTCATTGCCAAAGTTCTTGGGTCACTGTCACCCACGTAGGAGGCCCACATTGAGTTCTTAGTTCCTGAATTTGCTCTGTCACTGACATTGGCAGAGTGAACCACTGGATAAAAGATCCATACCTCTCTCTCTCTCTCTCTCTCTCTCTCTCTCTCTCTCTCTCCATTGAAATATAAAATATAATCTGGAGCACAAAGCATATTATAAACAGTTTTGGTGAGTACATAAATGAACAAATACCATAGTAGAGCATAACGATTACCAACACAAACATGGATGAATGAGTAAGTGACTTAAAATGAGTATTAATGTAGCAGGTAAGAAGCCCAAGCCCGTATGTGAACACTTGGAATAACAGCAGGGCTCTGTTCCCAGGAACAGCCGGTGCTAATGCACAATGGTATGGACATTGTGTTGTGCAGTAAGCAGTCCTTGCCAGAAATCTAAGACTCTTGGCTGGAGTTCCTGGCTCCTGGGAATGTGCAAGAAGCCGGTAGATGGCTCTGCCTGTCTCTATATTACTCCTTGTCTATCACATTGCCTTACTAATAAAACATAATTTCTAGAAGAAATAAGAAAATACAAATAAAACAGAATTCTATCTATAAGAAAATCAAGGGTGTAAATGCCCCAGAACTGTAATATTTCTCTGTGACAGACAATAATTTACTGTTATCCTCTATAATTTATTGTTTTTCCTCAAAAACCTAACATATAAATTACTAATAGTTTTTAAAAAACAAAGAAAATAGACATTTTTAGTTAAAATTTTATTACTTCCTATGACAAAGGCATCCACCAGAGATACAGACACTACTGATTAGTCACACCAAGGAAAGACAGATACTCTCCGCAATGTTTCAAAGGCAAATATTCCAGATCAACATTCCAAACTTCACGATCAGTATTCTTCATTAAATGGATAATTAGGGTGATTAGCAGCACTGAAAGAAAATACGTGATATTAATTTAAGTTTTTGTACTGCAGGATGGGTTACTAAATAATTCAGCTAAAATATTGTAAAAGCCATATTCATAAATATAAATTCTGATTCAACACAAGTGCTCATATATCTAAGCTCTATGATGATGTGCAAATTTCTCTTGCATACCTATTCCAACAAATCAAGGTGGCATACAGATTCATTGATATTGCAAATGCTAAGAAATGGAGCAAAAATGTTAGGGTCAAGTCACGCTGAGATGCAGTTTTTGTGCTTAGATCAAGAGAATGGTGGCAGAAACAGCTTTGTTGTTCATTCCCATTCATTCATTCAGTCCTCTGATAGTGGGCATTCTCAATGATACATGCTCCTCCTTTAAGGACTTATCTATTGAGTACACAAACTGCCACTGTTCTGATCAACCCCAAAGTGAAAATACACACAGATACAAAGCATATAAGAGGGAAAATCTAGAGTGTGTTGAGCACTTCACTTAAATTGCCTGGAGAAGTGACAGGAATAGGTACAATATGGTATAATTAGAAAACAGTTTCATAAATATTCATGTGATTCATCTACTTGGCAGCAACTAGAACCAATTGCACATCAAAGGTTAATAGATCATTATAATATGTATGCTCATGTAATAAACTATTGCAGCATTGTAATGATCCCACATGTGTTGTGGCTATTCTTTAACATCTACTTCCAAAATAAACAATGGATATCTGGAATCACAGATTTTATTGAATTAGAAATGTTTATAAAGCAAGACAGAGCTAGACATGTCATTTTTTGATATTCACATGACAAATCTAATATTTCTTATATCTTACTTATGCACTTTTCATACTTGGTAGCTACCACTTTTGTGTGCAGAGTTGAAACAGTGAAACTAGCAGACATTTTTTGTTTGTATATTGCAACCCAAAAGGAAACTCATACTTGGAGAAGATTGCAATATCAGAATATTATTTTTCTTTCTTTACTAAGCATAAAGCTTTTTACAAGTTTACCTAAAGGAAACAATTCATAGGTCCACTTGGACAAATACAAATTTCAGCATCATTACTCTTGTCCTTCTAGATCAGTATAAGTCAAATAGGAATGATGGATGACAAGCACTCAGAGTTGAGATACTTGAACTGATTACCTAGACAAATATTAAATGACCATTGGGTAGATCCTACAACATAAGTATTCAAAGAAAAAGGAGGAATACCATATTTCAGTATACTCAGAATAATAAACAATGTAAAACTGTCAGGGACAGGCATTGTGAAACACCGGCATAAGTCACCTCTTGAAATACATATATCCTTTATTAAATGTGCCTGCTTTGAGCCAGCCACTAGATGGTAGCCTAATACTTGGGTTCCAGCAACCCATTTCAGTAACTTGGGAACAGTCACTGCCTCTGAACTTCAGTCTGGCCTAACTCACTGTTTCTCTCTTCCTCTCTCTCTCCTAATTTCTTTTCTAACAATGAATAAATACTTAACAATGAATACACCAAATTACTTATTTTAGAATCATCCACTTAGTATTTGACCACTATCCACTTAGCAACAAATAAGGGAGGATTTTTGTAAAATAGAATGAACTACTGATCCTTGCGACTATTTCCATGAATTTCACTGAATTTCTGAACAAAAGAAATTGAAAACAAGATCATATGTAGAACTGCTTTCAGATAATGTACCAACGAAGGAAAACTTAATCTGAAGTGACAAAAATACCAGAAAACTGCTGCTCTGTTGCAGAGTTGAGATTCATTTCCCACTTCCTGTCTCTGGCCAGCCATTCTGCTATTGTGGGTGTTTGGAGAGTGACCAAGAGGTGGAAATTCAGTCCATCTGTCTGGAACTTTCTTTGAATCATAAACATACAATGCCAATAGTGCAGTGTGGTAAGTCACTGCTTTGGACGCCTGTATTCCATATCCTATTGCTGATTAAATCCAGGCTCCTCTGCACCTGAGTGAGAATCATGTGTATGCATCTAGGAAAGCAGAACATAAGAGCTCATGTACTGTGGTCCCTGACACCCATGTGGGAGATCCAAATGGACTCTTGACTCCTGGTGTTGGACTGTGTAGCATATGAGAGAATCTGAGGTGTCAAAGAGCAGCTGGAATTTTTCTATCAGTGTGTTTCATTCTGCCTCGATCTCCCTCTCTCTGTTTCTCGGTGAACCTCGGTGAACCTTGGTGTTTGTACATTGGAATTGCACCACACTATCTTCCACTTATTTTTTATGTTTTATCTTGTTTAATCATCAATAGAATTGCAGGCACAGGTTAACTCTTTCATATTCTCCTTACCAGCTTGGATCTCTTTATGATCCCAAGGCGCTGTAAGCAACAAGAGCAATGTCCTTGGACTTGCAGTACTCCAGAAGTTTGCTCTGGTTCAGGTAAGCATGACATTCCACCTGTCACAAACATGTCAAGAGCAAATGATATTAGAATACATGAGCCAGCATCACAGGAAACATGTAAACTGCTTGAGGGAACTGTAACCTAAAAGCCAATTTCTCTGTTTATATTCCAACTCTACTTCTAATACCACATTAGTGTATGTATTACATAAGTAACTATGTTATTTTCCTATGAGCCATCTGATTATCTCCTATTCTCAGCAGGTGTCAAATGAATGCAACAAATTTATTCTTACTTTTTAGTTTTATTCATATAAATATTTTTTGTCTCCGTATCTGACTTTCCAATAAAATTGTATAAATATTTAAAAATAGATCTAATCACTGAAATTCAGTAGAATAAGTTTGATGATCCAAAGTTTGTTGTAGTCAGTATGCTTATGTACTGAGTTGATAAACAAAATCTAGCTGGAATACAGTGTTAACACTGGCAGAGCAAGTGCAGCCTGCTCTGCCACCAACCAGTTCTATTAATAAGGCTGCACCATTGTCTAAAATGATCTTATCTAAGAAACTCAGGAAATGTTGCAAAGTGGGGAATAACTTACTAGCTTCTTTAGGCACAGAGAAAATTCGAAATTTTTATTAGCATACACAGTTCAGCAGATTCTCCCAATGAAAGGAGTATGTTTCACTGAAAAAAAAAAATGCTGCCCATTTGGTATTCCTGTAGGAATAACACAGATTCTCAATGAGAAATGTCTGCACGCAGTGGTTAATTTCTTCACTTTTTGATATGCAAAAATGAACAATCCAATATTATAACATGCAAATTTCAAGATGAACCCACTCTCGTGAGATTTGTGAGTGCAAGTTTCCTTAATAAAAAATATCCTCAGAAAAAATATCCTGATTCAGCCAGGAAACTCCAAATAAGTTATATAGTCAGACTCTGTTCCCAAACCTTTTGAATCGGGGAAAAGTACTGGTAAATGTATCTCTGAGGTAGATGTATTTGTGCAAATTCACCAAAAGAAGTTGAATTAGTAATCTTGTAGGTGAGAGCTTTGTGGTTCTGAGCAAGCTTTCAGGAGTTGCTTGTGCTAATATTAGGGGCTATAAGTCTTTCTGTTGAATTACAGATAAACTGGACAAATGGAGCAATCTCTTGTTTTATGGCAATTTCATCTTAGATAATCCTAGGAAACTAATTTGTTCATATTATTTTCCTTGAAGGAGCTCTTTTCACACAAAATTTTGCTTAGAATGACACTCTGCAATATCTACAATAAAGTTAGTCACACAGCAAAAATTAGTCACACTGAGGACCGACTCGTCATAATTGTCACAAGCCGAGACAGGTTTGAGAGGGATCAGTCATCAATCTGTGAAAGCCCCCAAAGAGGCCAGTGTTTGAGAAACGCTACTAATATGTTAGTTCTCATTCCCACAAGACTTTCATGTGGGCATTAGGATAAACCTATCCAGCGTCTGCATTTCTAATTACTTCTTTTGCCAAATTTAATATAATTGTTGGATCCTCCAGTGGCCCACTGAGCTGTTTGGAAATGTATAAATGAAAAACTAATTAAAAATTTAAAATATATCCCATTATATCTATTTATCTCTCTATATATATATACGTGTGTGTGTGTACACATATGTATACACATATGTCATAATATGGCTTCCTATCTAATTTTCACAATGTGCTGAAATGTTCTCTGACACACAGGAGTGTGAAAAAATTTAGCTGAATGTTATTTCAAAAGGATTTAATCTAATCTTGCTGTCAATGACATACTTATTCAGAGTAAAGTAATACACAAAACTCTTGCTTCATCTGAGATGAGATCCTTAATGGGTCATAGCTCAATTTTGATTTGAGATGTGATCATTTTCTGTGTCCAGCCCATAAACTTCAACCTCCAGCAGTATGAAGTTCCCAAAAGATCTTTAGAGTATGATTCATCCTTTGGGTGGTTTCTGACATGAAGACTTGTGCATCAACAGCATTTTATCTGATGTAAGGGAGTACAAATCTAGAAATTCTGTCTTTGAACTAAAATCTTGGTCAGAGAGTCAGAGAATCTATAAACCTGTAGTTAGGAAGAGAGAGGAACCCTAAGCTTAAGAATGTGTCCTCTAGCAGCTGGAAAGAGAAACAGCAGATTCCACTTAAACTTCAATAAGAAACACAAACTTCCCCAAACCTTCATTTTGGAGGATTGAATCTGATATCCATGCCTGACATTTCTCTGTTTCTCTCTTAGCCCTGTCTTCATCACATCATCACCTTCAAGTGTCCTCATAACTATGTTTTTTACCAGAGCTTCCAGAATGCTGCTCTTTCTGCCATCACAAATTATACTTGCTTGACTGCATTTGTTTCTTCTGTGATATTTATAGTCTCTGATCTTGTTCATTCATTGAAAACATTCTCTGTCAAGAATTCCTCTTCTCCCACACTTTCTTGAATTCGCCATATTCAACCTCTTGGCCCCAGCATCATATCCAAAATGTTCTTGAGACAAGTCCAATTCCAACACAAATAATCATTTTCCATTCTCATATGACTTATGTTACTGACATGTGTCTGTTCTCTCAAAAAACATTTTTGTTTATTATCCATCAAGACAGAACTCTCCTCTTACATTGTACCATATGAGAGTTAGATTATTATTGTCTTTGCTCTTCTCCTTTCTCTATTTATAACCAATCATTTTGTTATGTAAAGAAAATGCTTGTTTCTCATTTATTCTTTATCTATTTTCACTCATTTTATCAATCCGTTGTGATTGGTTAATGTCCTGACTGAAGCAACCATTTTTTGCTAATGCCCAAAAACATATGTTTGCCATACACTGTTCTCGACCTATGAGTTTATATGCCCAGTGGATTCTTTGGCCTTCACACTTGAATGAATAACAGGAATCTCAAATACACCATGTCTAACATTCAATTTCATATCATCTGGACCACTCATATCTTTGTCTTGTCAGTACCCTGCATTCCTTCCAGTCAATGACTCAACTAAATATTTTTGGGCATCTTTGAAATATTTTCCCCAGATCACCATACATTCAATGTGTTGGCATGTTTTATTGACTACATCCTTAAAATAATTCCTTGTATCTCTATCTGGTCAATATCTTGGAAGTAGCTTCTTCTATGTTAGGCAGTCTTACCATCCATGTCAGACACCTGAATTGAGTTCCTGGCTCCCAGACATTTGGGGTGAACTAGCAGATGGGAGATCTCTGCCTATTTATATCTCCTTGCCTATGTCCCTCCTTTCACATAAAACAAATAATTTGTAAAGGAATTGAATAAATCAACATCATGCTGTGATTTCCCATGAGAGAAACATAACACTGGAATTTCTAAACAACATTGATATCTTGGAAAATACTTAATGTTAAGCAAACAGAATGTATAAAATCTGTAGTTGAAGATGTGCTGCATTTTATAAGTAAAATTACAAAACGAAATAATTTATAAAAATCATGAGGGAAAATTAAAAAAAACAAAAGTATTTTTAATGTGAGAATATAATTTATTTTTATCCTCTATAATTTCCTTTTTTATTCCAACACTTGCATATCATTTATTTTAATAATCAGGCAAGCTCATATTTAAAAATTCATTAGTGTATAATATGACAAGGCAATTACTGCTTTTCAGTCACATCTAACAGACACATCCTTTCTACAACGTCTAGGTTGAGAATAGTCTGGTATCAATGTCCCCATGCTTCATGGTCAGTATTCTTCCAAGAATGGATAATTGGGGTGATTACGAGCACTGGAAAAAATAGAGATAAGAATGAGTTAAATAAGTGTTTGTAAAAGAGAGAATACTACATTCATTGATTAACTCTGCATATTGAAACGGAGAATTCCTAAAAGATTCAGCTAAAATGTTCAAAAAGATAAATTCACACACATCCTCTGATTTCTATTGAAGCACTCATCCATCCCCCAACTCTCTGGGGATGTGCATGCCCAATTCCAAAACTCTGGCTATAAAATCAAGGCGGCATATAGATTGATTGACCTTTCCAGAAGCTACAAAAGATAGAATTGAAACATTATAGTCAGCTCAACCCCACCCACAGCTTTTGTGCTTAGATGATGAAAATGGTGGCAGAAACAGCTGGGTTTTTCTTTCCAGCACATTCGCTCAATCCTTAAGGAACGTTCTTTCCTTAAGGAACATTCACTCTATTGAGGAGGCAAAATTTAATTCTAAGACCTACAAAGCTGATTAGCCTTTTCTTATATATATTTCAAGGGAACAGATGGTAGTGTTAATTGTCTGCTTATCAATTAAAACAATTGTGTTTGTTGTCAGAATATCTGGGTTTAATGCCACTCCCTGGCTTGAGATCCAAACATCTTGCTAATGCAGACCCTCAGAAGGAGAGATGAGGGCTCAAGCAATTGGCCCCCTACCAAACATAAGAGCATTAGGATGGGATGGCAACTCCCAGTTCCAGACATTAAAGAAAAATGGAAAATCACTTCATAGATTTAAAAAATCTAAAGCTGTATCACAATCTAAAAACAAGTTTTAATAGACAAAGGAAAATGTTTGAAAAAAATGGTATGTATGAAATACATGTAATCTGTTCTCTTTATACAAATTAACAAACACTAAACCTAGGCAATATCAAAGCTTTTATTGCAAGTTGTTATAATAAAAAAAGATGGGCGGGTTCTTTTGAAATCCTTCCTTATAGATTGACTAGTTACTCTACCTATTTTCATTTTATTTATTCTAATCTATAAATTCCATTCTAAATATCTCTGATTAATTAGACTCTTTTTTACTAAATCTGAAACCATGAAGTAATTAAATGGAGTATTGTGTTTGCAGTAAATCAGGTGGGAAGGTATAGAATGCTTCCCTGAGACTGTTAGGCAGAAATGACATAATTTTAAAATTTAGAGAAATGCCAAAGGATCTTTATTTTTATAGAAAGACTAATTTATTTTAGTAATCTGGTCACAATACATCCTAATAAGATTAAATATCTCAGAAAAACATTAGTTGTGTTTGAGGAAAAGAAGGCCAAGGAAGATATTAGATTGGAAAAAATCAATGAAAAAGGAATTCCATAGGTTTGGAAAAGTGTCACTGAACTAACAGGGTAGGAAGAAAAATAAGACTCACTAGGAAGAAGTATTTGGGCTTCTTCCTCTCATTGAGTCTTATTTCTGCTTCCAATGTCATCAGAACAACAGTCAGGAACCCTGAAGGTCTTCAGAAACAGAAGAACACTAAACTTCCTATGAGACTAAGGAGAGGAGCTTTCTTTGGTCCTTACTTAGTTTCAACTTTTGCTCTCCACCCTCTTTTGCAAAGACCATCAGGGTCGCTCTGGAGTCCAAAAAATTAGATCAGATACACAGACCGAGAGAAATAAGGAAAGCTTAGAACAGACAGGAAATGGTCAGCGTGGACTCACACATATCTTACTAGGTAGGACACAAAGATCAGTTACTCCTCTGTAAGGTATTGAAGGTTTCTCTGCACACCCCTCTGTTGGGGGGCACTAACCATTTCCTGCCCTGTGATTGGCCCTTTGCCCTGATTGGTGTGCCTTGGTTATCTTTAAGTTGATTGGTCAGGTTTGACAGATAAGCAGGGGGCTTGGCGGGGGAGGGGCTGGAGCGTAAGGGTCATAACGGTCATAACGGTGATAACGGTCACAACGGAAGATCGGAATAAAGTGCCTTGGAGACTCTCTCAAGTGTCGGGTGATTTCTTCCGCGGGATGGGAGGACCCCTGATACCCCTCCTAAAATTGTTCTGCTCCTCAGCCATTAATATATGGCTTGTTAGAGTTATAAGCTTGTTTAGACCATCCTAAAATTCACAAAGTTCAGTAAAAATCAAGCTTGAATTCTATAAGCTGCTAAATATAAAAATGAAAATAGACACGAGACAGCTGAATAGCACCCTATAAACATTTTTAGGTTTATAGCAGCCAGTTGTGTATATACTAAAATTGAGATGTGAAGGAAATAGTTACAGGATGTGGTTAAGAACTTGCATTTTCTAACATATTAGTCACTCAATATCATGTTAATTAACATCATGAGGCTGCTAATTTCCATGTTTCTTTCTGTTGTTGAAGTTGTATAGTGGTATCTCATTGGTAGGGATATTATCCTGCCAGCTCTACATTTGGATCAAGTATGCTGCCCAATGAAACTGTTGAATTTATCTGGCCAATAAGAGGCTGGATTTTCCTCGTGGTCCATGCCTGCAATGAAGGAATCATGACTGGTTATGATCTACACTACTGTAAAAATACAGAGGAATTTAATATTGAGGGAGGGTGTAGGGAGGGGTTGGGGAAATGCCAGGGCCTATGAAACTGTGTCATAGAATGAAATTAAAAAAAAAACAAACAATCACTATGACTCATCCCATGAATACATAAATCCATAAATATTTTCCTTCCATAGCCCAAATTCTTTATAATTATATTGTATAAAGCTAAGATATAGACAGAAATAAAGGCCAGGCCTCATTTTTATTCATTATTGATTGTTCTCATAAGTTCATTTGTTTCATCTGTAGCATATACTTAAGAAAAATTATTTGTAAACTATTTAAAAGCAAGGACGTGGCACAATACCCAAGTGGCTAAAGTCCTTGCCTTGCATCCACTGGATTCCCACATCAGCAATTATTTCTTATCCCAGGAACTCTAATTCCCTTCCAGCTCACTGCTTTTGACCTGGGAAAGCAGTCAAGGATTCCCCCAAAGACATGGAACCCTGCACCTCAGTGGGAGACCTGGAAGATGTTCCTGGCTCTTGGCTTCACATTGGCTCAGCTCTGGCCATTGCTGCTATTTGGAGAATGAACCAGTGAATAGAAAAGCGATCTTTATCTCTGTGTTTCCTTCTCTCTGTAAATCTGACTTTCCAATAAAAACAAGTAAATCTTTAAAAAAATTAAAAATTGGGATCCCTCAGATCTCTACAATCTGCGACTTATGCATAAATGATACCTGATCACAGTGCTTCTGTACTATAACCTAGATCCATAATGTAAACTCTGGCTGTTTTCCTAATGATCTTCCATGATCCTTAAACCATTCTGCAGGCTCAGAGGTTCAGCCTCAGAAGAAATTTCTGCTGTGAATTCTACAAAAGAGATCCTATTTCATATAGAGCCCCAAGCAGGGCCTGTCTTCCTTAATTAGAGAAGACTCATTCCCATTGAAATCTTTGGGCACAAGGGAACAATCTGTGAAATAATCCACATGGGTCACTTACAATGGCATATCATAGTATCGAACATTTTTGTTGATGCCGTCGAGTTCTTTCATGTCCTCTGCAGTCAGTTCAAAATCAAACACCTGCAAGGGATGAAAGAATGACATTGAGACTGCACATAGAAGCTACCTTCTACCTGGAAATGTCAGAGTTTTC
Organism: Ochotona curzoniae; assembly: GCF_017591425.1. Classification (NCBI taxonomy): domain Eukaryota; kingdom Metazoa; phylum Chordata; class Mammalia; order Lagomorpha; family Ochotonidae; genus Ochotona; species Ochotona curzoniae. Next base: position 418,715 of record NW_024466944.1, read on the forward strand.
CAGGATAAGGTGATAAAGAAGGAATCAAGGAAAGCAATTTCATCACCATTGCCAATGAAAGAAATTCTGAGTACTTTCAAGTCTGAGCTCTGTTACCTGTATTTTCAGACATAAAATTCTTCAATTCCCAGTCTTACTAATAAGTAAAGGCAAATTATTTCACAAACAAATGTGCAGTTGGGCAAAGTACCTAACTACTGACTTTGTGAAAGATTTTTTTTTCTCTTTCTATTTTTACTATCTCCTTCAACTTTTCCCAAGCTTTCTCTAAAGCAAGTCTTGGAACATGGACTTAAACTTTCCCCAGTCTGTTTAACTCAAATAAAACACAGTCTTTTCAAAGATTGTACCTCATTGTTTTCTCATTTCAAACTTTCCAAACACTGTGTATTTATAGGATGTGTTTCTTCCCTACTAAACATTCTTGTATTGCCTTTGTAAACTTACATACCTGATATGTTTAAGAATCCTCCTATTGAACAAACTGAATCCTCCCTATTGACTTATTGAAGTCAAGTGTTACATTCTTGTTGGCATCATGTACCCATGAATACCAAAAGGTAGAGATATTGTGCAAAAATATGAGAATCAATAACTGCAACAGGAAAATAATATCACAGCACACTGGACTGTATCTATGCATCTGCATCTGTGTTTCTATATATCAGCCTGTCAACTATCTGTCTCATTTCTCTATTTATACATATGCATATATGTCTTATCCTCATATATGTTATCTATACATTAATAACAGATATTCAGCATTAATTCACGTACTCATCAGAACAATTTTAAAATACATTCATGAATTAAATGCTTTTTATAGGCACATAATTTAAGATATGGAGTTGAATAAAATAAAGCAAAATTATTATTTGAAAGTTTTCACATAGAAAGTAGGCTGAGGATTTTTCTTAAATTTATTCAATGAATCTATATTTACAAACTTTTAAAAATCCATTTAAATTCTATGCACCTACTGGTATTTTTAAAAAAATTAAACTCATAATAAAACTTTAATTTGTCATGTTACAATGGGAAAGACTTTACAAATTTCTTAATAGCCTCTAAACAAAAATAGATAATTTGTGTAAGATCTGGATATAAATAAGGAAGCATTTAGGAAATGGTGTTACATACTGAACTTGAGGTGTTTCTCCCTTCCTACATGCCAAGATCTCTAAGCCATGGAAAGGGTTATAAGATTGCTTGGCAGGGTATCATTTCGTCAGTCCTCAAAGACTAATTTAATTTAATAAAAAACTAATTCATAGAGCCAAGCCAAGTGGTAATATGATTAAAACACAAATGTAATGTAGCACTTCAGTTCTTTACTAAAGAACTAATTGCATTTGAACTTGAGCTTAACATTCAATAAGGAATGCATATAGAGAAGGTGAAAGATAAGAATCAGGAGTCTTAGGAATTTTTACTACATGAAAGGACTCACTCACAAAACACAAACAAATATTAAAACAGATAAAAATTAAATTAAGATTGATGCCACACAACCAGTACATTGCCAGTCTACATGTGAGGTATCAATACTTTGGACTGTGAATACAAAGCTACCTACTCTTCCAATTTTTCTCATATGACTCTGGAATGGATTTACAGGAATAATAGGAGGAGACATAAACTCTCAGGCAAGAGAAGTTATGCTAATTCAGTTCCCATGCATCCCTCTTTAGAGACGCTGCTTGATGTTTACCTGAAGATTCTCTTTGATTCTCTTCTCATTGAAGCTTTTGGCCAGGGCTACCACCCCTCGCTGCAGAAGGTAGCGCAGGGAAACCTGACCTGGTGTGCGATTGTGTTTCTTGGCAATGGCATTCAAGACGGGGTCTTCCAAGAGAGGTGGAATACTCACATTATTCCTAGAGTGTAAAAATACACAGATACAGAGGATGTAAGATGGAAAGCCTGAACTGAATTGACCTTTCAGTACAAATTCACCAGAAATTTGATAGAGATGCATCATATGATATGGATAAAATTAGTTTAGAGAATATTTATGAGATTCATTTGTAGTGACAGGCCCTGAAAACAACTAAAAAGGAACTCGGGGCATGTTGGAGTAACCTAGGGACTCAGGTCCTTGCCTTGCATGCACCAGGATCCCATATGGGCACTGCTTCTAATCTATTAAAAAATAATAATAAAACAACTCTTTAAAAGTATACCCAAAGGTTATGGGATAATGGTTACACTATTTAAGAAGATTTGAATATGTAGACTCTGAGACAAAAAAGAAAATATAACAACAGATACTTAGGACATACACAGGATAATGAGGAAATATTACATCAACTTCACACCAATTAATCAGAAGACCTAGAAGAACCAGAGTTTTGGACACATACCATTTACCAAATTGAGTCAGAAGACCATTAATATTCTAACTAGACCTATAATGGGAACAGGGATTGAACCTGTGACAAAATCTTTGCCAACAAAGAAAAGCTCTAGATAGATTTCTACAATGCTGAATTCTACCAAATATTTCAGGAAGAATTTAACCCCAATCCTCTGCAAGCTATTTAAAACAATGGAAAGGGAGGCAATCTTTTCAAACTCTTTCTAGAAAACCAACACCACCTTAATACCAATGCAAGGTATAGTCACAACAGAAGAAGAGAACTACACACTAATATCCTTGAAGAACATATATACAAAAATCAGTAACAGAGTACTAACTCTCAGAGTCACAAAAATGCATCTGGCTAAAAACCCTGAAAAAGGTAGGCATAAAAGGAGAATACTACAACAAAATTAAAGCAACATATAAAACAACAAAACAAACAAAGCAGTGCCAGCATCATATTAAATGGGGGAAAGACTGGAAGCTTTTCTACTAATATGTGAAACTAGACATGGATGCACTAAACACAGCTCTTCACCATAGTATTGGAAGTCACTGCCAGAGCTATTACACAAGAAGATGAAATTAAAGGGATTCAAATCAGATATGAGGAGTTAAAATTATCCCTGTTCAAAGACAGCATGACTCTATAAATGGGAGAATCAAAGGACTCAAACAAGAGAGTATTGGAACTCATAAGGGACTGATAGGATAGTAGGATCAAAAATTATTGAAGAAAAATTGATGGACTTAGTATACACAAATGACTCCATGGCTGTAAAGGAAATGTAGACAATGGAGAACAATTTTCAATGCTTTGGAATTATCCTAACAAAGAGGTGAAAGTCCACCATGAAAGATATTACGAAACATTAAAAAATGAAGAAATTAAAATTTGGAGAAATATACCATGTTCCTTTATTGACAGAATCAACATTATCAAAATATCTATGTTACCAGATTTATACACAAATTAAGATCAATCTCAATTGAAATCCCAAAAACAATTCTTCTGGGAAATGGAAAAGAAGATGCAAAGTTTATCTGGAACAGAAACAGAGAACAGAAACAGCCAAAGCTTTCATGAAGAATAAATATAAAGCTGGAAACTGACAATCCAAGACCTCAGGACACAATGCAGGGCAATAGTATTCAAGACCATCTAGTACTGATACAGAAACAGTAAAAAAGACGAATGGAACAAAGCAGAAACACCAGACGTGAGCTCACAAATGTACAATCAACTAAACTTCCACAAAAAAAAAAAAACTGAAAATGATCCTGATCCAGGAGAAAAGGTCGGTCTTTTCAACAAATGTTGTTGGGGCAATTGAATAACAGTCTGCACAAGTAAGAAACAAGACCTCCACCACTTCCACACAAACACACAGATTTCACCTTCTACAAAAATCAGCTCTAAATGAATCAAGAACCTAAGTCTACATCCACAACCGTCAAACAAGTAGAGGAAAATGTAGGAAATACTCTGTAATATGTAGCCACTGGTAAAGACCTCTTTGAGAAGCCACCAAAAGCACAGGCAGCTAGAACAAAAAGAAACAAATGGGCCCAGACACAACTAAGAAGCTTTTGTAAAACAAATGAAATGATCAAGAAACCGAGGAAGCAACCAACAGTGTGAAAGGAAATTTTTGCACACCACACAAACAATAAGGATAATATTCAGATTTAAGAAAGTCAGCAACAATGAAACAAAAGATCTGTGGGAAAAAATGCGCAGAGAAAATGAGCAGGCATTTTTCAAAAGAACAAATTCAAATGGCTAATAGACACATGAGAAAAGATTCAGCTCCTTACTTATCACAAATAACCACACTGAGATTTCACCTGAATTGCAATGAGATTGGCCTGCATTGCTTAATCTACTGACAGCACCTGCTGGCATGGATGTGAGGAGAAAGGTGGCCTCCTTCACTGTTGATCGGTGTGTAGACTGGTCCACCACTATGGAAGTCAGCACGCAGAGTTTAAGAAAACTGAAAATTGATCTGCCATACAACCAGCTATCAAATGCTCAGGAATATTTCCAAAGAAAATGAATTTTGTCTATGGGAAAGTAACCTGTAATCCCATATTTACAACAGCACAATCTATAATAGCAAAGACATGAAACAACTCTGATGCCTGTTGAAAGAGGAATGGGTAAATGAATGGTGGTAATCCAATCCACGGACTATTACTCAGCCAAATGAAAGAATGAGATTCTACTATTTGCAAGCAAATGATTCCAACAAGAGACCATTAGACTCACTGAAATAAGAAAATTCTGAAAGGAATAGTATCATATGTTTTGATATAAGGTAATTTTCATGCAAAATACATGATCGCTAGATAGGCAAATATAATTATACACGAACTGCATAATGCAGACATGCAGACAGACTAGCATATTGAGATATGAAGCTACATTGTAATATGCTGCTCAATTCAGGGATAAACGATGGACTCCCAACGATATTGTTAAACACATATTGATGACAGGCAGCTGGACTTTCTACCATTGTCTATACCACAAATCAGGATACACTGAAGTAGCAGACTGATGGACTTAATGACTGTTGCTGAAGGATGCTGCAGGAAGAATGTTGGGGAGAGGGCAACTGGGGAAAATAGAAGAAGAATTCTCTGATTTACAGCAGGCCCTAGTCAGGAGCTTGGAAAGCCATCATAGTGTCCCACATGCATGGCAGAAACCAAAGCATTTGGGCCATTTTCATCAGCTTTCCTAGATACATGAACATGGATCGATCAGGAGGAATGGAAGTAGAACTTGACAAGCATCAGATATTGGATGTAGGCATCTCACACAGTTGCTTAATTCACTGTGTTACACCAGGAACTGAGGTTAATTTGAGTGTGAATCAGCATGTTGAAGATCCTGTTCCTTAGTTTCTCTCCCTCTCTTTCTTTGAACATTTCCATTTATTGCAAACACAAACACATACACGAAGACACACACAAACACACACAAATATAGACTGAGTTTGGGAATAGGTGGACATATATGTGAAGCCAGAGTAAGAGCATGTTGGTGACATTGAATCTCAGTGTTGGTACATGGAAAAGCACCACATTATATCGTGGCTACATTTTTATGTCCTAGATTTTTTGGTGATAAAGTGCAAAAACTTATTTGAAGTATTTCATTACCATATAATTGCTGATATAGATTAACTCTTTTCAATTATTATTACCACATTGGATCTCTTGGTGATCCCAAGACACCATAAGCAACAAGAATAATGTCCTTGGACTTGCAGTATTCCAGAAGTTTACTCTGGTTGAAGTAAGGATGGCATTCCACCTGTAATGTGTCAAGAGCAGAACACTTTAGAATACATGAGACAATTACCACATCCACATCTTTAAAAATACTTGAGACACGTGCAGCCTCTAGCCCAATGTCTCAGTTTAAGTGCCATTTCTAGTTCAACACTACATTCATGGATGCATTACACTATTTAAGTCATTTTTCCTATGCATTCCTCCTGAAATACTCCAAATTTCACCAAATGTAACATGTACTTTGATTACTAATATTTTAAAAATCTTTTAAAGCTCTGATTCTCAAAATGAGGTCATTAAATACGATTTTTTATAGAAAAGCCTGCTCTCAAGAGAGCAAAACAAATGCGTCATGTCAAAGAGACTAGAAGCTCACTGAGGAAGTTTCTGCTAATTAAAATGTGGAAATTTAAGCATCAATATGGATAATGTAGGACAGCACTCTGGTGCTGCTAGTTAACCCATAAAGGAGTTGGTATGAATGCTTGCTGCTCCATTTACAAGCCAGCCCCATGATGATGTAGCTGGGAACACAATGAAAACCAGACTAAGTATGTTGGAGATTTGGATGGAGTTTCAGATTCGTTTCTTCAGTCTGGCAAAGTTTAGCTGTTTAGAAATTTGAAGAGTGAATTCTCAAGTTGTCCTCTATTTGTGTAGATCTTGATCACTATTACACTTATTCTATCATTGTAACTCTGATACAATCTTATTTTAATAGTCATGGTATTTAACAACATCCAAAAAATCACTATTAAAATTTTTGATTCAAGAAAAATTCAGAGATATTTATACAACAACTCTTTTAAATGATCCATGGGTATGAATTTACACTTAAGGGTACTTTCAAACAAGTCCATGAAAAAGAAGTTCATTTTGATAGCAAAAAAATTGATATCTCTTATAATTAAATGGTGGGTTTTCAAGATTTTTTGAAAATGTCTCATCCAAATGAATCTCAAAATCACTTTATTTGAAAATAAATTTAACTTTTGCATTTTGTTTCTCATGATTCTTGGGCAGTACTCTCATCTATAATCTGTGCAGACATAGATAGTAATTTCTTAAGTGTTTGGGTGAACTCATTAAGAAATCAATATGTTTATTTTTGCCTCTTAGCAGTTCAAAAGTTTCCAATAATACAATTCTTTTAAAAACAAGAAATAGAATATTTAAATATTGAATTATAGGAAAGGCATCACCATAAAAATAAAGCAACTGTTAAATCATTTTGATATGCCTCGTGTTAATCTTTTTATATCTAAGATCTCAAAAACCGTATAGGGATGTCTTATTTAGATATATAAAATGCATCTGAAGTACTTTCGTTCACATAGTTTATTCATCTTCTTATATCTAAGATCTCAAAAACCATATACGGATGTCTTATTTAGATATATAAAATGCATCTAAAGTACTTTCATTCACATAGTTTATTCTAATAAAACCCATCTTTTCTCCTACTTTATCTCCTTTCCTCTATTTTCAACATCTATATCAGCAATCAGCAGACTCCTGCTTTGCTGAAATAATCTTTCCCTTTTACTAGGTGGTTTACAAAGGATACTTCTGCTGTCAATTCAAGAACACATGAGAAAAAGTGTTAGACAATTTGAAAATTCCTCCATGTTTAGCAGCATCCCAGAAAACTCTCTCCCATTCCACACAATGAGTCTTGCAGCCCATTGCCTGTATGAAACCATCTTGTAACTGCATAGGATGACACATGAAGGAAATATACTGGTGTTATAGCAGTGTCTTAAAACTTCCAGAAAACCAAAACCCGAAGTAATCTGAAAGTGAATCAACTGCTTGAGATATCAGACCCCTTCAATCGACTTCTCCTTACAGCTTTAACACATCCTGTGACAGTGCCGTAGAATTGTGAGTTGTGAATTGAAAAAAAATAGTAAAACGTTTTCCTTATTTCAACCAGACTCCAAAATATCTCAACATACTTCTCAAGTAACCCATCATAAATTTAAATATATCCCTCATGTTAGATATTTAGAAATCTAATTTTTCTTGATGTATAAACAATAAATGATAAATTTTGCCCTACTCTGATTTTACAATAATATTTCTGGTAGTAAATAGCTTTTTACACTAGGTTTTTACATAATTATCAAGTTCGTTAAAAGCATCTATACTTTCTTAATAGGATACATAGTGTGTGATAATTATTGTATTAGGTGTATATACATATATACATATATTCATATATACATATATACACATATATATATTAACCATTATTTATGCTTTTTCTCATTTTCCACTCCTTTGGCATTATTTGCTCTCATTTTTCTGAGACTGCTTTGTTAGATTTCCAACCAACTCCATACCACTGAACCCAATAATTTTCTCCTTGTCAAGATGGAAACTTGAGGACTGTCTACCACACTCTCTTCATTTTTCATTTTCCTATATCTGGAAATATATTTCTCTTTGGTCCTTCATAGTGAGCTTGGCTGACTTAATTTTCATTCAATCTTAATTTTCCCGAGGAGAATCACTATGTTTCTGTAAGTTTATATTTATCACAGAAAAGCAAGGACTCCAAAAGTCTTTTGCTCCATTCCAGATCATTTTCCTGTTCCAGCACTGACAACTGTCAACTCAATAACTGGAATGTCTCACCTGAAATTGAGCTTGAGTAATGAAGTCATGCTTCTCTCATTCCATCCGAACTGCCCCTTCTATGTTGTTATTATAATGAAATAAATGATTGACCACATGCACAAACATCAAGCCATAGACCTGAGAAATGTGAGTTACATAGAATAGGAAGAGAGAACCCTCTAGTCTAGAGACTTACCTGGTTGCAGGTGGGCTTATACTTGAGTCCTGGCTTGTTCAGTATCATTTCCAGCTGTTTGCGATTGAAGTTGGACACCCCAATGGATTTGGTTAAACCTGCATCTTTGCACTTCTCCACAGCCTGGGGAGGTGGGAAATGTGTGGTTAAATCTTTTTTGTATTACAGTTTTTCATTTGTTCTTAGAATTTCGGGAATCCAAAAGTCATTTTTTTGCCACGCATAATGATTTTGATGAACAAATATTTTTACACTGGAACATGCCAATTGTTAAATGCATTTATTGCTTTGCAAATACATTTGTCTTCTGAATTCTCTTTCATGCCCCTGGAGGAAAATGAATCTTACATTGTTGTAAAGTATCACTTTAACTCCCTTGACTCATTCAGCCATATGAATTTTGCAGTTAAAATTACAATCACTTTTAATAAATATTCCAAAATTCAATGGCCAAAGTTTTGGTTTTTGCTGCTAGAGATTATGCTATGTTTTCTGCGAACAGAGATCATGTTGATACCTCATTTGGGCTAAGTGGGGGCAAGTTCCATTCTATACATAGCACAACCTTCTGGAATGTCAAACTGATGATTTCCTCTTCCCCACCCATACAGATCTGCTTGTCCTTTCTTCAAATAACTCTACCTCTTCTTGAGATTGCTTCTGCTAGTACCTGAGGGAGGGTTTACAATTGAAATAATTTTGTGGATAAAGAAATACCGTTTTACAGCCTTATTGTTAAAACATCACCTATGAAATCAACATCACACATCTAAGCCCCACTTTGTAATTGGAGTGCTCTCTTTCAGATCCAGCTCCATGATCAAGATCCTGCAAAAAACACCAGAGAATGATGCAGGTCTTGGACCTCTATAACACACAGGAGACATCTAAATCAACTTTAAAGGTCCTGAGATGCTTGAATGAACATCAACTACTTTGGCCTTTTCGGGTGATGAACCAGCAGATAGATTGATTTCTCTCAATTTCTCTCATTCTTTCAAATAAATAGAACAGAACTTCAGACAGATTAAAATATTTGAAGTCTTCAGATGCAATCTTGTCTGTCTCCTCAATATCACAAACAGAAATAAAGGAATTACACAGGGGTATCATTTCATGTCCGAGATCTGACATCTCTAGCGCAAAACCCATTTCTTCTGACTCCCCATTCCACTGGTCCTACCTTCCTATGTAGGGCTCTCATTGTCTGTATCATTAATTACCTCCCATGTGTCACGAAGGTCCACAGTATCTGCAATAACTTGCCCTTTGTCATCCATCGGTAGAATTGCATCCCCAGGCTGAAAACAGAATGAAGATTAAATAAAGATGTATTCTTTCAGAATGACCTTAATGATGCCTACATAGCATGGTCACACAGCTTTCTGGATGTTGTGATTAACTGAAGTATGTATGAGTGCTCTTGTGCATGCATGTTTCTGAAAGGAAGTCAAAGAGAAGATACAAAACTTAATTGTCTGACAGAATACAGACTACACATTACAACTGTCTGCCAAGATCCCAGAAACCCTAAAGTTCAGATAATAGAGATTTCCTCCAGTTGTGGTATATTCATCTCCCAAGCACAATGTCATTTGGAGGAAACTAGTAATTAGAACCTCAAATCAAGGAGTTTTAATTCTAATTTATAATTGTACAGCACTGACAGACTGAGTCTTTCAAATGTACTCAGCCCAGACCACTGTGAGGCGATGTCAAATGGACAAAGTCCCACAGAGCCTGGCAGTGCAATGCAAACCATCCAGGTGACCTTCAACAACACTGAGATAAGGAGTGCAAATGGGAGAGGTCCATATGCTCAGAGCTGGAAATTCTCATTGTATCTTTCAATCTGTAGGTACTTAACACCCTTGAGGACTTTAGTGTTAATCGGTCAACACCAGCAATAAAATAACAGGTCACAGGGTATTGCATTCAGCTCTTTGAGGTAGATGTAGTAATGTCATTAAGTGATATTTCTAAAAAATGGGCAATAGAACTGAAAAAGCGTTAGTGCTGGTAAAACTCAAGTAGTTAGGAAAGTCACATGATTGCAAAACCTTACTTACATCTTTCTCCACAGAAACACAGACAATCTAAGGATGTAGCTGATGTGACATATGCATTTGGTAGGTACATTGGTGAAGACATGCAGGGTACAACAAACAAAATCAAATACTTACCTTCATAGGTGTTGGAAGATGTACCAGGAAAAGATCAACATAATCCATCTGAAGTTGTTTCAGTTGTCTTTCCAGGGTTGGACGAACCAATTCTGGGCGAAAGCATGTAGCCCAAAGCTGCAGCAACAGGAACGAGTTATAATTACTGGATAATGTATTTTCACTTTTGGGGGCTAACATCAGACATCATAGTTAAGTAGTACGGGATGAATATCAGTGTACTATGAAGGATCTAATACTAAGAAGAAGAAACTAAACTCATAATTTTATTATATTTCAGGGCGTTAATAAATATCAAATTTATTTCGGCATATTGGCAATGATAAATATAACAGACTCAAAAGAGAAACAATTGTTACAAAAATTAAAAATAAGTAACCACTAAAAAGTACAGGAAAAGAAAGGCAAAAGAAAATACAATCCACTATTCTGTACAATTTGTCCTCAAGTACAACCGTGAGGGGTAATTCATATTCTAAAAACAAATCCAAGCAATATATACATACGTAGTTTCAAGCTTCAGAGAACTGAGCTGATTTACAATTTAATGTGACTTTCTACCTAAGGAAATATCACAATTTTTTTTAAATTCAGTGTTGAGTAGGCAGGAAAAATCTTACACTGTCTCTGTTTTTTGGATAGTTTCTAAAATGCAGTTATACCAGTGGAATTAGTTTTTAAAAAAAATAAAGGAACAGATATATAATGGCTCAGGAAATTCACCTAACAAATAGGAATAAGAAGAGTTTGAAAAACTGCATCTTACCGCTGTCACATTTCATAGCAAAGAAGTTATTATCTGTTATCTTTCCAGATGTGTTTATTTCACTTCAAATGGAGAAGAGACAGAGAGAGAGAGAAAGTGAGAGGAAGAGAGCAATAGAGACTGAGGGAGATGTATTGCAAGGGGGCAGATGAAGGAAAGAGACAAGAGATTTCATGTTTCTGTACACTACTTAAGTTTCCAGGGTTAGTCCAATCAAATTCAGGAGCAAAGACAAATAAGAGAGTCATTGCTTGGTCCCTCTCAAGTGTAACAAAAGGAAGGAGCATGAGAATCAGGCAGTGGGAACTTGAGTCCCAGGTGGAAAACAAAGATAGCTAAACCCAATATGTCACACCTGCCAAAAGCAAATCCTTTCTGTTTTCTCTTTCTATGATGTGCCTCTAGTATTGTAGGAAGTAAGGCATTCAAGTGGTGAAACCAATTCTTTTCATAGTATCATAGCTGAACTGACAGTGTCCTGTAGAGCCTGTACCTTGGTAGTGTAGAATATGTCCTCTCTCTTCACAGTCCCATCAGCAATCTTCTCACGAATAGCTGCACCAACCTCCTTCTCATTTTCATATGCGAATGCTGCATCTATGTGACGGAAGCCAGCCTCAATGGCTACTTTGGTGAATTCAAAAGCCTTGCTTTTTGGAGCCTGTGAAACAGGAATAAGAGAGTTGGTGATGAGTCCAACTCAAAGAGAAGCAGTGTACTTCCTCAGGCACATGTTCACCCATTGTTGATGCTGACATCACTCACATACACTTACAGTTTGACTTGTTAATAAGACTGCTCTCTAGAGACATCAGCTGAGTTCAAGTATTCCCTCTTGTCTGGAAGAACATAGGGAAATGTACATCCCATAGAACTCAGAAAGAAGTCTTATGCATTGAAAATCATTGATATGAAAATGGCCAAGAGGAGAGCATCCAATACTAGAATATAAATTCTCAGGCAATCAGAAGGAAAGAAACATTGCTAACACACACACACACACACACACACACACACACACACACACACACACACACACACACACACACACACTCACTCACTACATCATCTGTGTATCAGGTTTGACCCATAGTTGAAAATGAATCCCAGATGCATATTCTTCCCAGACTCCTGACAACTGAGATCTTCAAGTTGTCCTTCAATTTCTTTGCTATTCATTCATCAAATTCTCTTATGCAATATTTAATCTACATGCACTTACTGAATGCTTCCTTTGTGATTAACAATATCTAGACCTTGAGTTACTGCTCATTAGGCATGAATAAAAATATCTTCCTCCTTTTTATCAGGAGAAATCTGGGAAAAAGAGCAAGTCAGTCATTAAAGTGTATTGCAAAACTTGCAAAAATATTATTTACAGGACCTATTGGAAAATTTAAAGGTTTGCTGGAGGCAGATGAGAAAACAAACAGTTCACATGCTATCTACATAACAAGATATGAAAACAGAACGAAGGACAAAAGGCTGAAAATGGAAAGGCATTAGGAAATGATTCGATTTCTACACATAGGCCAGAATACAGCAGCCTGCTAAGAGACCATTGAGCAAAAATGGACTTTCAAAAAACTGAAAGATATACCTCAGCACTAGGACGTCCTGAATGGATTGAAAAATTCTTCAAATTTTACTGAAGAAGCCACAGTATTAACAAAAATAATCTAACTCTCTCATTTATTTTTAAAAATGGCTCCTAACACATTCACTTCTTCTTCACAGCCTTCATCTAGAGTCAAGCTGATGAGTACCATTTCTCTGTACCGTGAGAACAACAATCCTAATTTTCTCCAACTACTGCTCTGGTGTGAAGGATTCCCCTTCTGGTTTTTGTTTGTTTGTATGTTTGATTTTTGGCTTCCTCTATGCTAAACCTTCAGGAAAACCTCTGGATACTTATTCCCATGTGAGTGGAACTTCCTGAACTATCATTTGAAAATTTAATTTTAATTTTTTCAGATATTTATTTTTATTGGAAAATCAGATATACAGAGAGAAGGAGACACAGAGAGGAAGATATTCCATTCATGATTCATTCCCCAAGCAGCTGCAATGGCCAGAGCTGAGCCAGTCTGAAACCATGAACCCAGAGCCTCCTCCAAGTCTCCCACATGGGTGCAGGGTCCCAAGGCCTTGGGCCATCCTTGCTTGCTTTCCCAGGCCGCAAGAAGGGAGCTGGATAGCAGGAGGATCCCTCAGCATTAGATCCTGGTGTTTGCAAGGCAAGGACTTTAGCAATTAGGCCACTTTGCTGTGCCCTTAATGTAAATTTTTTAAAGGAGTCTTTAAATTATTACTCCTGTCCCTACCTGAAAGCATTTGGACTTCTAACTTGAAGTGTACACATGAATAGGAAAATATCTGTGCTTTAGCTTCAGAATATAGCTTCTATTTGAGTTGAATAATATCATAACTCATAACAATGTCTTGCCTGACTTCAAACCTTACCTAAGCTCAAGCTAATACTCTTGAGTGATTTGGTAAAACACAAGGCTGTATTGCTTGCTCAGCTTCTGAACTTCTCAACTTCCACTGGCATCCACTGATATAGTATTGAACATGGAGCTTGCATTATGGTCCAGAGTAGTAAGTACTCAAATGAGTAGTAAGTACCCAACGAGATACCCTCATCTCATATGAGAAAGCCTTCATCCAATCTCCATTTCAGACCCAGCTTCGCATTAATACAACTGGCATATAGCAGATGCTTCCTGCCACCAAGTGAGGTCTGGATATAGTTCCAGGCTCCTGATTATGCCCTGGTATACGCCCATGGTTGTCAGCCTTTGGGGAGTGAGAAGTGAATATAATATTTCTCTGGGAATACAATTTATTTCTTCTGAGTCTCCATGTATTTCTGTGGATAAAGTTGAATTGATTAATTTGTCAGTTACTAAGTACACATATCCCAAGACATCGTTTCATTGCCACATTCTAATGTAAAAAAAAGTTTGTTATCCCTATCTGATAACTGTCAAAACCAGGCCCTGGCAGATGTTAGATATTACAGGGCCAGACTATCACAATTTCCCAGCTTGCCTTTTTTAGATAAAAGCGTCAATGACCTGCCTTTTGGAGCGACAAATCAATCATTTATTAAAAGTGTCTCAATGAATTGAGGGAGTGGTGCAGCCTACTTTGAAAGTTCATAATCATTAGAATTTTGAGGTCATTTATTTTTATTAGAGAGAATATCTATTGGTTAGACTGGGGCTCAAATTGTCCTTCTGCCCTTGGAACAAAAAGTAACTGCTAAACCCATGTAGACCTTAGTTTGACTGGAGCTCACGTTTCCATCTTTAAAATTAATAACCAGATACATTGCTGAAAAAAAACAAAGTACAGGGCCCAGCGCGGTGGCGCAGTGGTTAAGGTCCTCGCCTTGCACGCCCGGGATCCCATATGGGCGCTGGTTCTATCCCAGCAGCCCCGCTTCCCTTCCAGCTCCCTGCCTGTGGCCCAGGAAAGCAGTCGAGGACGGCCCAAAGCTTTGGGACCCTGCACCCACATGGGAGACCCGGAAGAGGCTCCTGGCTTCGGACCGGCATAGCATCGGCCGTTGCGCTCACTTGGGGAGTGAATCATCGGAGGGAAGATCTTCCTCTCTGTCTCTCCTCTCTGTATATCCGCCTTTCCAATAAAAAAATAATAAAAATAAATCTTTAAAAAAAAAAACCAAAGTACAAACACAAGACCAGTGTGAGGCAAGACACAAGCCAAAACTTTCTCATTTATATTTACGCGAACCACTCAGAGATTTCAGCAATAAAGGAGTGTTGTCCTTCTCATTGTACTCTGTGCAATAAACAATCACATCCTTTGTCACGCCAACACACTGTCCGTGATTAGATTTCTAAACACTAGGAAACCCAACCCAGATTGGGTGTCCTTCAGCAATTACTTTCTTCAGTTTTTGGGTTAATCTCTAGCACTGTATCAAAGAATAATTAATTCTAGATTTCATTGCAACCTCTAAAAGACTGAAATCTGCATGCTGCTTTCCTATACAGAGTCTATGAATCTGTCTTTTGATCAACTTCAGAACTTCTGAGAAGGACAGAGAGGGAAAAATGCTGCCGCGGGATGTGAGTTCCCCACCTCACTACACCAACCTGCAATGTACCCAGGACAAAGCTCACAAAAACATTTACAAGGGTTGCTTGTAAGTTCAGATTATTATAAGTTAATGATCAAATCTGAAATTCTGTCCTTGCAATCTTTCCAGAGAGCAGAGATAGGAGAGACAAACAATTTCACAACACACACAAGGGAACATTTTAATTTTTTTTCCTGTATTGACTCAAAGTCACAGAATAGTCAATAGAAGTCAGATTTTGAAAACATTTGGAGAATGTGACTTCAATAGTGATAAAAGGCATTATTTGTAGAGTAAGTGCATGACTTATCTTCTTCAGAGTGGGAAATATGAGCAATTTTTTGTCCTATTCCAATGGCTCCATTCACTATAGCAGTGATAAACATTGGATGCAACATTTAAGACACATGCTGTGCTAGAACTATTACAATATCTGGAATATCTGTCTCTCTTTCTCTGACACCTGCTATTTGTTAGAATTTCATGTCATACTTCCTCAAGTTGGAACATAGAAGGTTCTGCTATTATGAAGTAACCTTTCCTTAGAAACTTCAATATTGTCCTGCCTCACTCCTACCAAGTATTAACTCTTTACATTCACTGTAATACTTTCTTTGGATGAGTAATTAGAACACTTAGTGAGAAATAACCTTTTGAAGCACTTTTAAGATTATGCATCTGAATGCTTCTTTCCCAAAGTTCAAACAGTGTTCCATGTTGGAAGATTGGAGGATTGAGTTTCACAAACATGTTCAGTCCCAACACACTCAGAAAGACTCCTCTGCTTCAAAGTAGACCTGTTACCTGCCATTTCCTCCAGTGCTCTGTGACCGTCAGGGATTTCCAACAGATCAGAGTGACTCTGACTGAAGGAACAGAATATCCCCAAAAGGGCAGCTTGAGCTTTCAATTAAAAATATAACAACCAGCAACAATGAATCCTCTCCTGTGAGAGTTATTGAGGAATTAACTGAGATTATGCATGCATAAGACCTAAAGATCTTAGTAAGTATTTCATACATGTTAATAATAATAATAATAATGGTAATAAACCTAAACAAATAGTTTTCCACCTCGGAATACTCAGAGTCAACCTTTGTCACATCAGTGCATAAAAAAAAAAAAATGTCTCTGACCTGGATAGAAACATGCAGAGACAGACAGAAATCAAAACAATCCCCTCCAATTACCCACACTGCAGCATGTAAGGTTTGTATCTGCTGACAACCATTGCAAAGCAGTTAACACTCAATCTCTCAGTACCCTGGAGCTTACTTATATCTCTAGGAATTATCGTGCCAAATCCAAGCATGGGCATCTGGGTGCCCATCACTCAGCTTCACAGAATGGCTATTTTTAAGATTCATCCTTCTCCAAGCTGAAATTATCTGGCTTTTTCTCCTTTCTTTTCCAATGAGTCAAGTGGAGCACTGGCCTCCAGCGTGTTGTTATGTATGGCAATCAACCAATATGGGTGGAGTGCAGCCTTCTGCACTTGGTCTAAAGTTTCACACAAGATATGACTGCTAATTAGTCTCCTATGAAATAGTGTTCACTGAATTGAGAAAGTATGCAGAATGAACTAGAAGATCCTGATCTTCAGATTCCTGGGGTACTTAAATTTTTTTTTCAATAGATTAAACCTTGATGTTCAGTCCTATCTTGAGGATTTACTTTTCTAAGGAGGTCCTTAAGACAAAAAATGTAACAAATATTTGCATACTGCTGCCACTTGGACTAGACTTTTTTTGCCATCATCACCATTCAAGAAAAAAGACAATGTGGGGAATGGAGCTCAGTCAGAGAACAAATTACGGAAAAAAATAATAAAAGCAGTCCTAGAAATATGAGATGCCCTCAAGAATAAAGACTTATGTGTCTTAAGTGTTCCTGAACATGAAGAGTTAATTCATTTACTTGAAAGGTGTATTACATGGAATAATTATTGAAATTTCCCAGATAAGAAGAAAGGAGGGAATTCAGGTACAGGAACACAGAGAACACCAATTAGACAAGAACAGAAGGCATCCTCACCCTGGGGCATCATAGTTAAGACTTCCACAGTTAAGCAAAAAGAAGAGACTTGAATGTGCAAGTGAAGAACATCCAACCTCTCATCAGAAATCCCACAGGCTAGGAGAGAATGGAGAGCCATAACAGGTTCTAAAAGAAAGGAACTGCAAACCCAGAATATTATACCAAGCCAAACATTCATTTTTACAGGAAAATGCAATAAGGCAGTTCCAAAGCAAACAGAATTTAAAGGAATCTGCTTCCACCCCAATAACCCTACAAATGATGCTTAAAGGCCTGCCACACAAACAAAATTAGAATCACACCCACATAATGAAAGAAGACAGAAATAGAGAAGATCCAAAAAAACTCACAAGGAAACTTAAATAAGGCTATAAGAAAACCTAAATTAATAAATCTGTAATAAAAAAAAGTGTAAGAACATCTATGTTATAACGACAGGATGAATCACTATCTGAGACTCATCCTGTCGTTACAGGTCTTAACTGAGAAGTGGGTTAAATCATACTAACTAGAAAAAAATTAGTGGTAACAGAAGAGTACAAAATCCACAGCAAGAAAACCCTGTCCCAGTTCTGCTTTTGAGGGCAATTCCAAGATTTTGCTGAAATTTCACCCAGGTTATAAAACAATATTCCAGTGCATTTCTCCCTCACTTTCCCTGCTTGCAATAAATCCCTTGGTTTAACACAAGTCAAATCTCGCTCAAACCTGTAATTCTTTACATAGCCTAGAGTTCTTGATCTTGGTACTTACTTCCTGGAGGCCCTTAACTTCTGTGTGACTAATACACTGTGAGTTTTCCTCTGTGGTTCTTAATAATTCTCACATATCTGTTCCCTTTGCCACACTCATTGGCCGTTCATATATAAATACTTCTCTATACATTATAGCAATGGTAGCCTCCCACATTGTCTAACAGTGCAGGTAAACAACTTAGTGCCTTGCCCTTCCAAGTCCTGTTTATAGGTATGATAAACTTACAATAATCATGTATCACCAGTTGAAATCTCTATGCTGATGGTGGAAAGTACTTGACTAGAGTGAAAGCCAACTCAAAAATCTGTGTGTGCTAGAACTGTGGCAGAGCACGTTATGGCACAACCTGTGGCACTCACATGCCATGTGGATGCCGTTTCAAATTGCAGATATTCCACATCATCCCTGCCTGACTACCTGCTAACATGCCTGAGAAAGTAGCAGAAGATGCACCCATGCTTGAGCTCCTGCCACTCATGTGGAGACCCAGAAAGAATAACGGTCTCCTGACTTGAGTCTGATCATATGCCTCAGCAGTTGCTGCTGTCTGGTGTGGGAAGCACTGATAAAGATTCTCTTTCTCTCTCTCTCTCTCTCCACCCATCTTCTCTCTCTTCCTCTTCCTCTCTCTTTTACTCCTACTCTTTCTCTCTCTCTCCCTCTCTTTTTGTTTCTCTTTCTCTCAGCCTCTTTCTGTCTCCTCTCTCTATCTTGCCCTGTTAGTCTATCTAGCACTGTCCTGTAGATAAGTAAATATAAAATTTGTTGAATCTTTATGCCATTCATAAACAGTAATAACAATCACCATGAGATCCATAAGCTGATAAGGATGTAAGTTGATACAACCACCAATCAGTTCAATTTCCTTAAGAGACCCGTGCTTGGCTATTATTACTAATGTGTTGTTTGACTTCCCCACAAGGCCTTTATATAGACTTTTGGGAAAAACATATTTAGCACCAGGATTTTTAAATCTCTTGTCTTCCTCTTTAGTAAATGGTTAGCTCTTCCACTGCTTTACTTCTCTACCTAATCTGTCATCATCATTTGGAGAAGCACTTTCAACTCCATGTGCTGAAAATCTGATTTGACACATGCCAGCTTTAACAAGCATGCAGTACATAGGAGCACACAGTAGTACAGTCTACTGCTAATCCAACTGATGCTCATCTTACTTGCTTAGATACTATTATCTCACAGTTTTCTGAAAAGATTATTTTTGAAGCTATTAAGACAAACTTTCTTCCCTTGCCATTGTAGCATACAATAATTACAACTTCCTTTGATGTTCTCTCCTTTATTTCTATTTTTTTTTAATTTTTGTCAAACTTTATTTCACATCTTTATCAAAACAATGTTTTTCCCCGTGCATGGTTTTTATTATTTACATAATATAATGGAGCATGATTATGTGCAATACCTAAATAGGAACCATTCGTACAGATCTGTAGATCTAACTCAGAACCAAGGTACCTAATATTGAAAGCAAATCTGAAGTTTTCAATGAAGTAAAAACTAGGACTGAACACTGCAATAAATCAGAAGTAGTGCCTCTTGTACATACTTAACTATTTAAAGATGAAAACAGGCACTACCACAACATTGATCTAACTATACTCATTATATATAAAAAACACAAATTTCATACAGCACAAAAAGCCTTCCATTATAACACAGAAGTGGTATTACCAGACAAGCATCAGTGAGGCATACTGCCTTTTCTAGTTGTATTAGTGTCAGGGCCAGAGCTTCCCCCACCACCACCACCTCAGACATTAGGGTGAGAGCTAGTCAACCCCCAGAAAATGACAAAGAGCCTAGCTGGTAATGCAAAAAGCAAACAGAGTTTAATGTGCCAGCATGCGGGGGTCAGATTGCACAGGCCAGCCAAGCGGATCGGACCCCGACTTAACATAAGGCTGGAGATTATATACCCCATTTTGGCTGTAACATATATCAAAGTCAACTCAAAAGTAACAAATTTAGACTTATGTGGCTCCCAGGTGCAAGCAGTCTATTCTGTTCTCACACTCACTATTTACGTTCTCACACTTATTGTTTAAGGCTCATCCTATCCTGGCACCCTTATCTTTATGGCTCCTCCAGTCTTTTTATGGCTCCTCCAGTCTTTTTATGGCTCCTCCAGTCCCTTGGACGGGGGAACTATGCCCCTGCCTTCGTGCACCTTGGTTAGATGGTAGATAAGTTCACAAAGAAACAAGGGAGACAGATTTATCGTTAAAGTGGAGCTTTCCCACAGTTCAGGCGCCTCCTGACCTAGCAAAGCAGGGCTCATTGCCACAAAGGACCTAATATTGCCTAACGCTAATATTCTAACATTCTAACATACTAACATTATACCAACACTCTAACAGTTGTTATTGTACAATGCTGTACATAGTGCAGCCCATGCAATGCACCCAAGAACACTAGAGGCCTACACCCAGGTACAGTTACTATGAAAAAGCAGCCCTCTGCTGGTGGTGTTGGATACCACTAAGATGTCTACTGCAGCCATGTTGGGGAGGATTCTCCATGCCGAAGGGCACAGTTACAGTAAGAACTGAAGTCTTGAAGGAAGTTTTAATCATTCTTTCTTGAATCAAAGCATTCAACAAAAGATGTACATGAAAATCAGCTGTTTAGATCCCTTTTCACCTTAAAAATTCAGATGCATGTTACTCAATAGAGCTGCTGTATGTGAAAGTCAAAACAGTTTTATTTTCTTCTTGTAAACAAGTTAATCCTAGTGCAGTTCAGTGCTAAACACTTTCAGCAAAGAGAAGGCAGACATCCTCTGGTGCCGGACATCAGTGTCAAAGTTCACCTCAAAACCCTGTTCCTGGCTCAGGTCTGATGTTTACCTTTTACAGAAATCATTTAGTTGACAGCTTTTAGAAGACCAATTTAACCAGGTTATGTCCGCCACCCAATACTGGGCTTAACAGAAACCAAATGATCCCTGGATGTTTTCCTGCTCCAAGAGCATGTGGAAATTAAGAGGGTGAGGTTGAAGTTTGATAGAAATAGACTATCAGTCCTTTTCTGGCGTACCGTTTTTCTACAAATATAGGCAAACACCACGAGCCGAAAGATTATACTTTAATTACATTCCCAAAAGGCAGATATGCTACAAACATGCAGAGATTTCATTAATGCTGTTTGGCATATGGCAACACCATTTTGTCCATTATTTGCGTGTATCAGTTTACTGGGTAGATTTTTCATCCAATTCTAGTCAAGGGAGAGCATATATGTACACTTTGTAGGGCTATTTCTGTCTAATTCTGCCTGTAACAAACACTCACACATCCTAGAATATCAATTATAAGACCAACAAGTATAAAGTCAAACTCTGGAGAACATCAAAGAAAAATGGCCATGCATCTGCTCTTTAATGTTTTCCCACCATATATTAAAATAAAAACAAACTTTCAGTCTCTTCACAAGTAGCACTCTATAGTCTCTGGATTTTACAGCCACAACAACTAGATTCTCTTTCCTGGTTTTCGCTGCAGCTTCTGCTTTGTAATCATAAGGAGAGTTGTGCTTGTCAGAGTAAGGATGAAGTCCACAATACAAATTCCCACATTGGCAGCAGAACCCTGGAAGGCCAACTTTCTTTCTATACATGAAACATCTGTTCTTCTTTGGCTTGGGTAACTCCGGTAACAGGTACCTACTTCTCTTCACTCTGAGAAGTACTGGACTGAGGAACGGATGGACTGGGCTGAGTGACCACCGGCTCTGACAGCTCTGCTTTGGGGTAGTTCTTCTGTCCTCTCTTGAAATGCTCATTTCTGTCATTTGCTGAGTTACTGGCAAGGCAGCCACAGGCACACTTCTTGTTTTTTCAGAGTTGCTTAAGCTAGCGACTGCTCTTTGTACAGATGCAGAATCTGAGGTAAGACTGTTGGAAACACTAGCTGTCCCACCGGGCTCATTGCCACTTATTCTGTTGTCACTGAAGGTGATCCTTGTTAGCAAACAGAACACGTTTCATTTGTCCTAGGAGTCCCATAAAAGCCACATCCTGTGCTACACAGCATGGGCCCGGGGTCTGGTTAGTCCCCTGAGCCATATTTTTTAGTTTGTGGAGCCCCTGGGAGCTAGGGGGTGGGGGTGGGGGGGAGGGAGGAGGGGAAGGAAAAGGAGAGGGGAGGGTATCTGAATGCACAAGCCAGGCTTGGCTTGCTGGAGGCCTGGTCAAGGCCTCTGGAAAAAGCCAAGCTTTCCGGGTGTTCTAGAAGTCGCAGCCACTGTGACCACAGGCCCTGAGCTGGTTGGAGCCCTTGCCGCCGCCGCCGCCGCCGCCGCCGCCGCCGCGGGGACCTGCTTTGTTCTTGCTGCAGCAAGTAGCTTCCTGGACGCACTGGAGCTGGGGTCGGTGGGAGGAGGGAGGCGAACGGGCTGGATGGCGAAGATTCGGCCTTGTGCAGACCGGAGGCCCCCTGCTAGAAGGGCGCTTGCCCGTTGTCGCCTTGCCGGGAGAAGGACAAGGGATCTCTCCGAGCCTCCGCTGGCGAGGCTGTTTGGCTTCCAGCATGCAGCAAGCAAGCAAATGAGCCAGCTAGCAAGCAAGCAAGCCTGCCGGCGGGCCTGTGGGCGACCCGCACTCCATTGCAATGATCTGTGATTATTTCTGGCTGAAACCCATGTCTGGAAGCATTGGTGAGTGAATCAGTGTGTTGAATATTATTCCTGGGCTATTATTTACCCTTATACATGGAGAGAGAAACATGCCATACCAAGATACAAATACTCACCTCACTTCACCAAGTTGGAATTTTTCTTCGACAAAAATTAGAGAAAACATTCACAATGCTTGCCTAAAATTCAGATGATTATCATTTAATCATCAAATCTGAAGCGCTGCGTTTACATTCCACCCAGAAAGCAGACTAACGTGAGGAAAATATTACATAACACACACCCAGTTATTTCCTGTAACGACTCAGTAAATCACCAAGTAAACAACAGCAGTTACACTTAGAAAGAACACTTAGAGAGTGGATAACCATGTGAAAGAGGCTTCTGGTTTGTTTGAGGACTTTGTACTGTCTGAAATTTAATGACTCTTTGCACAATTCAGCTTCTTGTAAGTAGGGACTAAGGGAGATCTTGATTCTGTTCTAATAACCCTGTTCAATAGAGTAGTAATTAACATGGCATTTTAGACACATCACATGGTTATGCTATTACAATGGTTAATTACATATTAGAGAAAGCTGTCTGACAACTATGATTTGTTAATATTTCATGCAATGGTTCCACTAATATCAGCATATTAGTCTTTACTACTATATCATAAACCCTCTCAAGGAACACCAAAATGGTTACTGTCACATTGTGACCAGTGAGTGACACTTGAAGTTTATGGCAATGAGTCTAAGGATGAGTGATTGAGCACTTGGTGAGAAATAAGTCTGCCCCACTTGTAAGGATCATGCTCCCAAGTCTTCTTTCTTTTCTTTTAAATAAGTCTTGTTTCCTAAGCGTAAAATATTAGTTGCTTTTTCATGTCAAAAGATTAAATAATTGAAATTCTCTCAGAAACACTTTCAGTACCAACATGCTCAGCAAGACTTCTCTGCTATAAAGCACACCTGTTACCTGTCATTTCTTCCTCAGCTCTTTGACAACCAGGAGCATCTAACAGAGCAGACTGACTCTGAGTGAGGCAGCAGAAAAGCACACACAGAGCAACTGGAGCTATGGTTTTTGGAAATGTAACAAATAGCAACCATGAGTGCTCACCCAGGAAAGTTGTTGGTGAATTCACTGAGAAATACATGCACAGTTAAAAACACAAGTAAGGATTTCATGCATGTTAGATAATAATAATAATAATAATCAACATCTACCCACAGTTCTCTACTTCTGAATATCCAGAGTCAACTCTTGTCACACTGATGCATAAAGAATCTCTTTGACAAAAAAAAAAGAGACAGGTAGAGAGAGAGAGAAATAGGAGCCCAGACGGTCACTTCTAATCCATCAACTTTTCCAGCATGTAAACATTACAATTTGTTAACAGCCATTCCAAGCAAATCAACACTCAGTGACTCAGCACCCCTGGGGTTTACTTACATCTCTAGGAACTATAGTGCCGAATCCAAGCCTTGGTATGTAGTGTCCATCATTCAGCTTCACAGAACGACTGAGTTTGAGATCCATCCTTCTCCACGCTGAACTAAACTGACTGTTTCTCCTTCCCTTTCCTATGAAACAACTGTAGCACAAGTCTCCAGCATGCTTTATTTACACTAATCTAAGTTGGGTGGAGCCTAACCTGCTTCCGTAGTTCAGTGAGTCATGCATGAAGTATGACAGCTATTCAGGACTTACAAAAGTTAGCTCACTGAACTGGGAAACCATGCAATTGAACTAGAAGATTCTAACCTCCAGACTCCCAAGATAGTTGTTTGTGTCTTTGTTTTCAACAAATTAAACTTTGATGCTCAGTCTTATCTTGAGGATTTGCTTTTCGGGAACACCACTTAACAGGCAAGATGTAATGAAAATTTGCATACAGCTGTCACTGAGTAAAGCTTATTTTGCCATCATCATTATTCGGTTAAGGACACGGTCTCACTGACCAACTGAGAGAAGGTCACTAGCAGCACAGAACACCAAGGACCATGAACACAAGCTGAAATATGCATCCTTCCTCTTCTTCATTCTCTAAGTGAGCATTTGGAACAAGGAACTTATGCAAAATATCCACTCATATCTGTGTGCTTTGTGATAAACACATTCTTTTTGTACCATACTAATATCCATGAGTGAATTTGTACATGCTGGCAGAGTTTGAGATATCACATGTTTTGTATCCCAAAAGTTTTGAGGATGTAGTCCATCAGGTTTAATCATGGAGAATTCACAATTTGAAAATCAGCTACCTGAGTCCTTACTCTAAGTGTAGCCATCAACATCTTTTTGCAGTCTCCTGTAGTCAGTGCCTGACTAAATGAGCACTGGGTGTGCAGGTCAGTTGAAGGTTTCTATATATACTACTACAAAAGGGTGATGAGTTTTTCTATACATTAATTTGATAACTTCCAGTAGCATAGCTAAAAATTTGACAAGAACGAAAAATATACATAATTTAGCATTTAGAGGCTCCTGTTCTACTCTTTCCACTCGCTATATTCAGAAGTATTCAGTGCACACTCCACCAGTCTAGACCACACTGAAACAATTCTGAACTGAATAACCTGGAATACAAAGTGCACTAGGATATTCTACATGCAAATCAGCAGTTGCCAAAGGCCAAAACACAAGGCTACAGATAGCCTCACATGGTAAAGGAGCTCACAGATGTTGCATGCTCACTGAGCAATCACTTTCTCCTGCTCCCTGCTGTTTTAAGGATCTGCAAGGAAACAGTTCATTGTCAAAGTACTTGGATCCCTGCCACCCACACAGGAAGCCAACATTCAGTTCCAAGTTTCTGGATTTGCTCTGTCACTGACCCATCTCTCTCTCTCCATTTCAAATGAGTCAAAATAAATTTATAAAAGGCTAGACATCCTCACTTCTCCTCTGCCTCCCTCTGCTTCCCTTTGCCTCTGAGTAATACACACCTCATTGGAGCAGGAGACATGAAATAGAGATATTTTCTTCCTTTCCTTCATTCATGTCCTGCAATGCCCACATTTGCAAACTATTCTGAAAACCTACATGTCTGAATATGCAAGTGAGAACATAGTCAACTTCAATTTTATCTTTTCAAAGTAGATATATAGACTCATTTTTTGAGAAGTGGAATTAGAGAGTAGTCAAATAGACCAGGACTTGAATTCTGCTCATGTTCTTACAAATGTGTCATGTATATTGGTTGCTTAATGTAAATGTCATGTCATTTTCTTCTCTGTAAGATGGATATAAACCTACTGTAATGAAACTTAAGACTTGAGTGAGTCAGCATTTTTAAAGGATCAGGAGTCATTTCTCTTTCTTCTCCAATTATCAAATATGATCCTGAGGCATATGCTGTGGAATATCAGTACTTAAAAACCCATTATTAAATCTGAAGATGAATCTCTCATATTATGTGCCATGGAGTTATAATTTTGGCCCATTTGTATTTAAAATGTAAAATTAATGTGATTACAAGTAGTATGCAGAAAACAAATGAGCACTAATATTTGATTCTTTAAGTTACACAAATGTCTCAGAGATTGTATTGATCTCTACAGAAATGATTGCTTTTCAGACTTTAGAAAGTTATGTGTAATGTATTTATTTCAACTCAAGTTTTAGTGGTTTCAAGCACTCAAAATGACTTTAAATAAAATACTCATTTAGATAACTAAACTCACAAATCCTTATACTAAATTTCAAATAAAGCCTTCCTCAACACTCAGTAGACTGAGGAACAGAAAAAAAAAAACAACTCTTCAGTTTGGACCTCCTATAACACATATGCTAGGCAATAAAACCAGAAATTCTTTGACTGGATGAAGATATTTCTTGATATTACCAGATAGGGAACATGCCTTTCATTTCATTCCAAGGAATTTATGCCTCTATACAAAGATTTGTGTGTCATATAAACTTTTAGGAAAACAATGGGATAAGGACAATCAGTATCTCACTCTACTAAATGTGTGTATAAAAAAGAATCCATGGAGAATTTTCTACTAACACCTTCTTATTCACATCCCACAACTAAAGATTTATTTCTTATGTACTTTGTAGTCTACTTGATTCCTTATCTTTTAATTCATTTTAATTTAGCATTGAACTTTAAAATAGCATCTGGAGCACAAAGCACATTACAGTTTTGGTGAGTATATAAATGACGATTTATATAACGATTACCAACACAAACATAGATGGATGAGTAAGTGACTTAAAACGAGTATTTAATGTAGCAGGTAAGAAGCCCAAGCCCGTATGTGAACACTTGGAATAACAGCAGGGCTCTGTTCCCAGGAACAGCCAGTGCTAATGCACAATGGTATGGACATTGTGTTGTGCAGTAAGCAGTCCTTGCCAGAAATTTAAGACTCTTGGCTGGAGTTCCTGGCTCCTGGGAATGTGCAAGAAGCCAGTATATGGCTCTGCCTGTCTCTATATTGCTCCTTGTCTATCACATTGCCTTACTAATAAAACATAATTTCTAGAAGAAATAAGAAAATACAAATAAAACAGAATTCTATCTGTAAGAAAATCAAGGGTGTAAATGCTCCAGAACTGTAATATTTCTCTGTGACAGACAATAATTTACTGTTATCCTCTATAATTTATTGCTTTTCCCCAAAAACCTAACATATATTTTACTAATAGTTTTGTAAAAACAAAGAAAATAGACATTTTTATAGTTAAAATTTTATTACTTCCTATGACAAAGGCATCCACCAGAGATACAGACACTACTGATTAGTCACACCAAGGAAAGACAGATACTCTCCGCAATGTTTCAAAGGCAAATATTCCAGATCAACATTCCAAACTTCACGATCAGTATTCTTCATTAAATGGATAATTAGGGTGATTAGCAGCACTGAAAGAAAATAAGTGATATTAATTTAAGTTTCTGTATTGCAGGGTGGGTTACTAAATAATTCAGCTAAAATATTGTAAAAGCCATATTCATAAATATAAATTCTGATTCAACACAAGTGCTCATATATCTAAGCTCTATGATGGTGTGCAAATTTCTCTTGCATACCTATTCCAACAAATCAAGGTGGCATACAGATTCATTGATATTGCAAATGCTAAGAAATGGAGCAAAAATGTTAGGGTCAAGTCACGCTGAGATGCAGTTTTTGTGCTTAGATCAAGAGAATGGTGGCAGAAACAGCTTTGTTGTTCATTCCCATTCATTCAGTCAGTCCTCTGATAGTGGGCATCCTCAATGATATATGCTCCTCCTTTAAGGATTTATCTATTGAGTACACAAACTGCCACTCTACTTACCTGATCTACAAGCATTTCTACCCTACCCTTACTAATAAACTTACTAACATAAGTTAGGGACAACTCTGCTTAGCATTTAAGGCTCTGTCCCACCAATATCACAAAAAAAAAATTGTTTAATAACACTCTGTGGCTTGAAAATTCAAATTTTGCTAATAAAAATTAGGAAGTAATGCTTATGGCTCAAAGATTTGGCTCCTTACCACATACAGGAGAGTTATACTGGTTTCCTAGCTCCAAAATCTGGCCTTAGACAGTCACACCAGCAGTTATCTCTCACACATAGATGCATGATAGCTCATGTAATTTAGAAATCAGCATTACAATTTGTATATTTCCCATTTTCCTTCTTCCTTTTTGTGAAAATTGTCTTACTTAATTAAATCCCAACAATAACTACAAAGTGAATAGTTCTGTGAAAGCATTTTGTTATGAAAACATATTCAGGCCCTGGCAAGGTAGCCTAGTGGCTAAAGTCCTTAACTTGCACACATCAGGGAACCCTTATGGGCAATGATTAATTTCTGGGTGCCCAGCATCGCATTCCGATTATTCTCAGGTTTTGATCTCTTAAAATGTTACTGTTAAGAAAATAGGAATAACTGTAATATAGGACAAACTGCTCCTGTGAAATAATGCTATGCAGTTTTAATCTTTATTCTCTTTATTTTAGTTTATTTGATTGATCAATTCCTTTTCAAAAGCTATTATTAACTGTTTCTTTCGTCTCAGACCACAAGCCCTTCCATGGCCAACTGCAATATTGGCTCTATGAGTCAGTCCTGAGATAGTTCAGTGGAATGATGGCTTTATGACTAAAAAGAAATTCAAGGGATGTCATCACTCCCTAAGACTGATGGACAAACATTACACATGAATAACGCTTGATTTCAGGATTCATGGAAATACCAGTGCATCTTCTCTTGGTATATGCACTCCTGGACTAATTAGATTCATGATCTGTTCACTATTCACCTTGGGAGATAAAATCACTGGGGACCTGAGAGTTAGATGAGGGTAAGAAGGCTAAGGAAGAGATCATTTTGGAAGGACTGGAGGCAAGGGAATACCACATCTGGGAGAAACACCACTAGACTCTTAAGTTAGAAAGTACAGAGAGGGGTCACTAAGACATTCCTATGAAACATTGATATTTGCTTTTAAGGATCTACCCTCCTTAGAAAGCTATTCTACTTTGGCTGAATATATCCAGAAAGGAAAATCAGGTCCATTTATTACTACATATGCATTACTATGTGCTCTTTCATCTTTAATATGCATTATAGTTAGATCATTTTGGAGAATTAAAATGTATTAGGAGTTTTAAGCCCTGTGCTTTCTGTGTCTAATGGGCAGAGGTCCCTGAACAAAGTGCCTGTGGCACAGATGGGAAACAATGTGGGGATTTGCAATGATGCAAGCCTTGGCAGTTTTGCTTATGATCTGTCTTGAGTTATAAGCCTCATCTTTGAATCAGAGAGGAATTTTTTCTTGAAATGTCTATAGAAAAGATGCTGGTTCATAGTTATTCTTTAGGCCAGATCTGTCTTCCTTGCTCTGGGATGAATTATTCTCAATTGAGCATTTGTGCAACAATGAACAGCTTGTGTAAAACATATTTGTGTCACTTACTATTGTAATGTAGTGTACCGGAGATTTTTATTGATTCCATCAATGTCTTTCATGTCCTCCGCAGTCAATTCAAATTCAAAAATCTGAAGGGATGAAAGAACCATGTTAAGATGTCTCCATAGAAGTTCCTTCTAAGTGGTAATGAGAAGGTTTCTGACTACAACAGTGATAATGATGTCCTTGGAGAAAGCATTTCCATCCTCTTTTTCCAGGTAAACTCAGCCTGAGATCTCTTATGTGTGATATCTGCTACTTGTGCTTTGAGACATATCATTTATAACCTCCCTGTCTTGCTGTGTAGAAAAAGCAGTTTTCCCCAATGTTGCAATGTTACTACATCTTTGAACACAGCAAAGATGATCCTTTCCATTCCCTTCAACTTGACCTGGCCTTTATTGGAAACATACCAGGGAGGACACAACAATGTTTCCTCAAGAATCTGTTGGCTTTATTGAGAAGCATTGCTTGTGCAACACTTTGACACTATTGTTCCTTCACGTCACTCCTTCCAATGTCCATTTGCAAGATGCTTGCTCTTTCATGCTATTGAATTGTTATTACAGACACATATGTTATATTTGAGAATTCCTACTTTTGAAAAAATGTCTCTCAGTAAAGTCCAACCTTGATTTTATTTGTATTATGTACCCACTTAATAAAAAGAGCAGTGACCATAATTCTACAGATATAGATATAGATAGTTTAATTTAAAAACATATATTCAATTAAATTATGAATTATATAATTTATGTATATGTATATAAAATATAGAAGCACTGTATATGTAATAATATGCAATATTATTAATACTCTGCATTATCCATTATTATGGTATATCATGCTATATTATTATTGATATAGTATTGATACAAATTCCATTTATAATATAATACATCATATGTTATATATTGTATATCATATAATACATTATAAAAATTGTGTGATATGCTATATAACATATAGTATGCTAGATAAACTAGTATATTATATCATATATGTGTTATATAGATATATAATGAAGATATGCTACATATATTATATAATAAAGATACATTTATTGCCACGTATAGATTACATATAAGAATACTGAACATTGTATCTATCTTTCTGCATGTAGCTATTAATTAATTCTCTTTTCTCTTTCCTCTCATTTATATATATTCATTTATGTATTATTTATATCATTAATTCCCTCACTTGTGTTATGTATCTAACTAACAAATCACTTATTTGTTGATTCTACATTTTCAAAATGAGCTCCAGAATTTTTATGGCTGTCATAGTAAAATATTTTACCAGACAAGTCAAATACACAAAATAAAATTATTTTCCACAATGTTTTTAATGACATTTGCTTGGTGAATTTCTCCTAAGATTATTAGTTCAATTCATACTTCAGGGAGTCATACAAATACATTTTAAATAATATGCTTTTGGCACCATTTTCAAAATATTAAACTGATTTGCAAGAGTTTACCTGTAATTTTAACTTTTAGAAGAGTTATCAACATTTTTAATAGACTAAAAGCAAAATTACGACATTTTCTTGATCTAATGTCTGAATGTGTATACAGAAACATTTGCATGTATCTAGTTTCCTTCTTAACAAACTGTCTTTCAGGAAAAAGATGATAAAATAGAGGGAGTTATTTCATTGAGAAGATAAATGGAACAGAACAACAAACTCCTGATGTTAGCCCACACATGTAAGGGCATATAATCTTCAATAAGAGAACTGAAAATAACACAAGGCAAAAGCTTGGTCTTTTCACCAAATGCTATTGGGACAATTGGATACCAGTTTGCACATTTAAAAGCCAGTTCATGAACATTTCTATTAATACAAAAATCAGTTCTAATTTTGCAAGGACAAAATCTACACCCAAAAACCATCAAACTGTTACAGGGAAATATAGGGGGCACTCTGCAAGATAAACATAAGTAAAGAATTTTTAGAATAATCACCAAAAGCAGAGGCAGTCAGAGCCAAAACAAACAAATAGGACTACACCAAATTACACAGCCTCAGTACAGCAAAGGGAATAATACATAAAGCTAAAACAGTCAAAAGAATGGTAGAAAAATAATTGCACAGTGCAAACTGATTTGGACTAATATCTAGAAATAACAAAGAGCATCAAAAGTTCAAAGACAACAAATCAAACACCATGTGAAGAAATGGAAGAAGGAAATACCACACATTTTCAAAAATACAAATTCAAATAGTGAACAGATTTATGAAAAATGCCTCAATCTCCCTAGCTCCAGAGAAATCAAATAAGTGCCACAATGAGATTTCACCTAAATTTAGTGATATTGGCTAAATTGGGAAATCTAATATATTCCTGGCATTAATTTGCGATAAAGAAACTAATTTTCACTGTTGCTGTGAATGTAGCTTAACTCAGCCATTATGGAAGTCAGTATAGGGAATGCTAACATGATTGAAAATTGATGCACCATGGGACCCAACCACCCACCCCTAGGAATATATATGAATATATGTAGCTATACTTATACATGAAACCTGCATATGCAAAAGCAGCTTAAAACCCCGTATTTATTGCACTGCAAGTCAACAAAGACATAAACAACCCAAAAGTTCAATCGATCTACTCCACGGCATACTTCTGAGCCATGAAAAAGAAGAAAATTCTGCCATTTGAAGCAAAATAGTCCAAACTGGAGACCTTAGACTAACTAAAATAAGACAGTCCCAAAGGACAAATATCATGCATGTTCTCCATGTTATAAGGCAACCTTCACGCAAAATACAAAACAAATAGATATACAGGTAAACACATATATGCAAATATTCAATTAGGGGGACTGTATAATGGCAACCAGGAAGTGAAACTGCATTGTAGCAGGCATCTCTACTTCCAAAAAGGAATTCACACTGAAACAGTTAAGTACACCTGGACAGTAGAACTAGATTCTCCACTTTTACCTTTGCCTACAGTGTCATGACATATTAAAAAGTTATAATGTTAAATATGCAACTGTTACTAAAAACTATACTACTGTGATAATGAGGAGGATGAATGGTGAGCCTGGAAAAAAAATCATCAGAGTTCAGTAAAAACTAATCCTATACAACCTTGAGCACAAGTAAGAGTTCAGATGGGAAAGTTGAAGACCCAAGACCCTTAAAAAATTTACTATATGGAAGAACTCAAAAAACACAGTAACAAAAATTCAAAATTGAAATAAGATTGTTGTCACAGAATTAGTGAGGCATCAACCTAGGTTTGAGACAATACTTTATGATGACTATTTTGGTGTTCTCTTTCTACCCTAGCAATCTGCCCTCATAGTACCCTGGGGAGAGATGCATGACGAATCTGAGATGTGCCACAAGCTCTCATCCAGAAGTTGCAGTTTGCAAGCACACTACTTGAGAGACACAGCTCAGTCTTTACCTGCATGTTCTCTTTGATTCTCTTCTCATTGAAGCTTTTGGCCAGGACCACCACCCCACGCTGCAGGAGGTAGCGCAGAGCAACCTGACCTGGTGTTCGGTTACGTTTCTTGGCAATGGCTTTCAGCACTGGGTCTTCCAGGAGAACCGGACTGTTCTGATCAACCCTAGGGTGAAAATACACACAGATACAAAGCATACAAGAGGGAAAATTTAGAGTGCGTTGACCACTTCACTTAAATTGCCTCGAGAATTGGCAGGAATAGGTACAATATGGTATAGTTAGAAAACAGTTTCACAAGAATTCATGTGATTCATTTGCTTGGCAGCAACTAGAACCAATTGCACATCAAAGGTTAATAGATCATTATAATATGTATGCCCATAGTGTAAACTTTTGCAGCATTGTAATGATCCCCTATGTGTTGTGGCTATTCTTTAATATCTACTTCCAAAATACACAATGGATGTCTGGAATCACAGATTTTACTGAATTACAAATGCTTATAAAGCAAGATAGAGCTAGAAATATAGTTTTTTTTTTATATACACATGCACAAACCTAATATCTCTTATATTGTCTTTATGTATTATCATGCATGTTAGCTACCACTTTTGCATGCAGAGGTGGAACAGCAAAACTAGCAGACATTTGTTGTTTCTATATTGCAAATTACATCAGGGAATTCATTCTTAAAGAAGATTGCAATATCAGAATATTATTTTTCCTTTCCTTGCTAAGCATAAAGCTTTTTACAAGTTTACCTAAAGGAAACAATTCATAGGTCCACTTGGACAAATATAAATTTCAGCATCATTACTATTGTCCTTGTAGATCATTATAAGTCAAATAGGAATGATGGAAAGACAAGTACTCAGTGTAAAGACACTTGACTTGATTACCTAGACAAATATTAAATGACCATTGGGTAGATCCTATAATGTCAGTACTCAAAGAAAAAGGAGGAGTACCAGATTTCATTACTCAGAATAATACACAATGTAAAAACTCAGGGACAGGCATTGTGAAACACTGGGATAAGTCATCTCTTGAAATATGCATATCCTTTATTAAATGTGCCTGCTTTGAGCCAGCCACTAGATGGTAGCCTAATACTTGGGCTCCAGCAACCCATTTCAGTAACTTGGGAACAGTCACTGCCTCTGAGCTTCAGTCTGGCCTAGCTCAATGTTTCTCTCTTCCTCTCTCTCTCCTAATTTCTTTTCTAACAATGAATAAATACTTACGAATAAATACACCAAATTACTTATTTTAGAATCATCCACTTAGTATTTGACCACTATCCACTTAGCAACAAATAAGGGAGAATTTTTGTAAAATAGAAAGAACTACAGATCCTTGTGACTATTTCCATGAATTTCACTGAAT
Source organism: Ochotona curzoniae (assembly GCF_017591425.1). Taxonomy (NCBI): domain Eukaryota; kingdom Metazoa; phylum Chordata; class Mammalia; order Lagomorpha; family Ochotonidae; genus Ochotona; species Ochotona curzoniae. The sequence continues at coordinate 453,427 of NW_024466944.1, forward strand.
TTCTGCACAACAGAAATTGAAAACAAGATCGTATATAAAACTGCTTTCATATAATGTACCAATGAAGGAAAACTTAATCTGAAGTGACAAAAATACCAGAAAACTGCTGCTCTGTTGCAGAGTTGAGATTCATTTCCCACTTCCTGTCTCTGACCAGCCATTCTGCTATTGTGGGTGTTTGGAGAGTGACCAAGAGGTGGAAATTCAGTCCATCTGTCTGGAACTTTCTTTGAATCATAAACATACAATGCCGATAGCGCAGTGTGGTAAGTCACTGCTTTGGACGCCTTCCATATCCTATTGCTGAACAAATCCAGGCTGCTCTGCTCCTGAGTGAGAATCATGTGTATGCATCTAGGAAAGCAGAACATAAGAGCTCATGTACTGTGATCCCTGACACCCATGTGGGAGATCCAAATGGACTCTTGACTCCTGGTGTTGGACTGTGTAGCATATGAGAGGATTTGAGGTGTGAAAGAGCAGATGAAATTTTTCTCTGAGTGTGTTTCGTTCTACCTCACTCTTCCTCTCTCTGTTTCTCTGTGTTTGGAAACACTGAACCACAGTGTTTGTACATTGGAATTGCACCACACTATCTTCCACTTATATTTTAAGTTTTATCTTGTCTCATTATCAATAGAATTGCAGCACAGGTTAACTCTTTCATATTCTCCTTACCAGCTTGGATCTCTTTGTGACCCCAAGGCGCTGTAAGCAACAAGAGCAATGTCCTTGGACTTGCAGTACTCCAGAAGCTTGCTCTGGTTCAGGTAAGCATGACATTCCACCTGTAACAAACATGTCAAGAGCAAATGATATTAGAATACATGAGCCAGCATCACAGGAAACATGTAAACTGCTTGAGGGAACTGTAACCTAAAAGCCAATCTCTCTGTTTACATCCGTCTCTACTTATAACTACATTAGTGTTTGTACTGCATCATTAAGCATATTATTTCCCTATGAACCTTCTGATTATCTCCTATTCTCAGAAGATGCCAAATGAATGAAACAAATTTATTCTTATTTTTTTGTTTTATTAATGTAAATATCATTTTCTGCTAATATAATTTTTTTTGTTTGCATGAGTGATGATCCTAGCAAAAAACCTACAAATTTAGTGTTAGAATGCTTTGATTTTAGAAAGAAAACTGAATGAGGCATGGGAAAGAGACTTGAAAAAGCATCTGCCTATTAAAAGTATAGAAATTAAAGGCAAAAAACCATGTGTCCTGAAGTTCAGGGACAAAGGAGCTGATCCTTTTAGCTCCATTGACCAGCCAACTCCCTGATAATGTACCCAGGAGAGCAATGAGAAATGGATGAGATCCTTGACCCCTTACAGTCATGTGGGAGACTTGGATGGTGTCCCAGGTGCTTTTTTTCCACCTGGCCATGTTTATCTGTTCCAGAAACATAAGCAATGACTGCTGGTTGATTGCTCTGTTTACATCATTATCACTATCCCTCTAGTCATTTCGTAGTAATTCATACAATCTTATATTTGTATTCATGATATTCAATGACACCTCAAAATCATAGTTAGTAACTTAGCTTAATTGAAAACTAATGTTTATAAAGGAAATGGAAAATTTCTGCTCCATCTTTACCACCATTGCAGAGAATCCTCACTCTTATCATGTACAAACTAGGAGACTTACAGCCCATGCATCTCTAAAGCCATTTTTGCTACAGCACAGAACACAGTATGAAGAAAAGTGATTGCCTTGACAACATTATCTTAGAATTCTAGATCATTCCCTAAGCTTTCTGTGGGTGAATCAACAACTTCTTTAGATATTAGACTCCTTGAACTGATTTCTCTTTGTAGCTTCACAAATAGTGTGAGCATAGCATGTAATTCTGAGGTGTGCTTTGAAAATAATATTAAAATGTTCTCAGTCAAATCTGATTATATAGCAGAAATTAAAACATTACTGAAATGCTGATATATATGTAATATTAGGTTGTGAGTTTTTTACCTAATTCAATTTTGTGTAAGAAGATCCCCAATAGTAAATACCTAAGACAAATTGTGTAAATATTGGAGTGGGTTTTTTTTATATAACTATCACATTTTTGAAAGCGTATGCACTTTGAAGTAGCATCAACAATTTGTGCTAATTTGCAGTACTGGGTATTCCTAAATATATATTAAACTATTATTTGTATGTTGTCTTGCTTTTCTTTCCTTTGCTTTAATTTGAACATGCTCTCAATATTCTTAAGTGTCTGTCTGGTTTCCCCCTTCTCCATGCCATAAACTCAACCATTTACCATTGTCATCAGGATAGACACCTGAGGCCTAATACCACTCTCTCCCTCTTCCTCATTTCTCTCTACCTATGTAGCAAATCAGGTTTATCTACTTGCTTCCTTGGTTTTGCCTCCTTGGCCCTTGAGAGTAAGTTTGGCTGTCTTAGTTTTTATTATATCCCTTTACCTAGGAGATCTAATACATTTCTATAAGTTTATTTTTCATCATTCAACAAGCAGCGCCTCCAAAGTCTTTCATTCCATTCCAGAACATTTGCTTGTTGTGGAGTCTACCACTGACAGATGTCAACTCAATAAACACGTTGAAATGCCACACAGGAGCCTGAAACTTAGCTTTGATTAATGACATCATGCCTCTCTCACGCCACACAATTTAGCCCTTACCTGATACTTCATACTGTAATGAAATGAATGATCAGTCATTACACTAGATATCAAGCCATGGACCTGAGATGTGTGCATTAAGAAAGAAGACTGTGAGGAGTGGAATGTAGAGAAGGCCCTGTGGGTTTAAGATTTACCTGGTTGCAAGCAGGCTTATACTTGAGTCCTGGCTTGGTCAGTATGTGTTCCAGTTGTTTGTGATTGAAATTGGACACCCCAATGGATTTGGTTAATCCTGCATCTTTGCACTTCTCCAGAGCCTGGGGAAGTGGGAAATGTATATTTACATGTTAGCTGTACTCTGTTTTTTCATCCACGCTTAGAATTTATGAAACCTAGAAATAATTTTAACATGTATACAATCTTGAGGAAACAAAATTTATATTATAGCATGTCATGTATTCTCAGTTGTGACTGAGAATACATGAGGACAACAGTAGTGCTAAGCCACCAACTATGAAACCAGCATCAAATTCCAAGAACACTTCTGTAACCTGAGTGCCCTCCTACAGATTCAGGTCCCCACTGAAGCACCTGCTGAAGGACCAGAAGATGACACAAAATACTTAGGCTGCTGCAACCCATGTGAGAAATTTAACTGGACTTTCAAAATCTTGAATTGCATGACTGATCCATTTATTGTGGCCTTTTTGGGAGGGGAACTAGCTGATAGATCTGTTTCTCTCCTTGTCTCCCTCTCATTCTGTTGTTCAAGTAAATAAAATATAACTTCAAAGAAATTAAAATATTTGAAGCCCTCAAAAGTAATATTGTGTAACTCCCTAACATTACAGACAGGAATAAAGGAATTACACAGATGTCTCATATTATGTCTGAGGTCAGACATCACTGGAACAAAAATCCTCCTCTTCTTAGACCTCATTACATGTTTCCTACATTCTTGTACAATGTCTGCCATTATCTGTAGCATTACATACCTCCCATGTGTCACGAAGGTCCACTGTATCTAAAATAAATTGTCCTTTGTCATCCATTGGTATTAGTTCATCCCCAGGCTGGAAATAACAATAATAATAATAATAATAAAGACAAAGTGAAAATGGTTTCTTACATGACATTTCATATGCCTACATAGCTTGGTCACACCACATTCTGGAAATTGTGATTCACTGAAGTGTGTATGAGTTACATGTGCATGTATGTTTATTAAAAGGAATATGAAGAAAAAACACAAAATCTTAATTTTCTAAGAGAAAATAGACAACAGACCATAATGATCTGCAATGGCAACTAAAATCCTAAAGTTCAGGAGAGAGAGTTATCCTCCAGTTGAGTCATTTTTGTCTCCCAAGCTCAATCTGGTTTGGAGGAAACTACTAATTAGAACCTCAAATCAACGAATTTTAATTCCAGTTGATAAATACACAACCTCACAGACAGAAACTTTCAGATGTGCTCAGCTCACACTCACATTGAGGAGAGATCAAATGGAGAAAGCCTAAAGGAGCCTGACTGTACATGCAGACCATCCAGGTGACCCCTCACAGCATTGAGAGAAGAAGTGCAAGTGGGAGAGGTCTGTATCTTCAGAAATGGAAATGCTCATTGTGTCTATGAATTTTTAGCTACTCAACATTCTTTAGGACTGTAATGTAAATGGGTCTGTACTGGAGACAACAACTCACAGGGTGGAACACTCTACTGCTTGAGGTAGAAGCAGTGATCTCTCTAAACTTCTACCTTTCTTAAAGATGGGCAATAGGAATGAAAAGTCTTAATGGTGATGAGCCTCAGCTAACTAGAAGAGTGAAGTCATGTAACAATTTTAATCCAATCTTTAAAATCTACATTTGTCAACGGAAACAGGGGTAATCAAGCTGGTGCCTCATATGCATTTAGTAATAACACTGGTGAAAACACGCAACACACAACAAAGAAAACCAAATGCTTACCTTCATGGGAACTGGAAGATGCATGATGATAAGATCCACATAATCCATTTGAAGTTTCTTCAGTGACTTTTCTAGCGCTGGACGGACATATTCTGGGCGAAAGTGTGTAGCCCAAAGCTGCAACAACAAAGACATATAAAAATTGCCTTATGATTTAATTCATTTAGGTGCTAAAATCAGACACCAATTTTGAACATTGAGTGATGAGTATTAGTGCACTATGAAAGATCAATTACTATTGAAGGATCTATCTATTATTAAGTAGAACAAGCTAAATTTATGATATTCATTATGCCCCAGATGCTTAATAATATACCAAGATTTATTTGAGTGAATGTATTAACAACAGTAAATAAAACAGAATGAGTAGAGAAAGCAACTGTCAAAAAAATGAAAAGTAATTACCCACTGAAAAATTCAGATGAAAGACAAGGGGAAATGCAATCCACTATCCTGGACAATCTGTCTTCAGAAATTACCCTGTTAAGTAATTCATATTCTAAAACAAATTCAACTAATGCGTACATACTTAGGATACAGCTAAAGAGAACTCAGCAGTCTATACATTAAAAGTGACTTTCCCACTGACAAAATGCATCAATGTTCTGCATTTCAGTGATAAGGATTAAAGATCTTACACTGTAACTCTCTTTTCAACATAATAGCTCAAATGCACAAGACATATTCTAGGACAATTTTTTTAAAGTTTAAAGAAACTGACATTTGGGCCCAGCGCGGTGGCGCAGTGGTTAAGGTCCTCGCCTTGCACGCCTGGGATCCCATATGGGCGCTGGTTCTAATCCCAGCAGCCCCGCTTCCCTTCCAGCTCCCTGCCTGTGGCCTGGGAAGGCAGTCGAGGACGGCCCAAAGCTTTGGGACCCTGCACCCGCATGGGAGACCCGGAAGAGGCTCCTGGCTTCAAATCGGCATAGCATCGGCCTTTGCGCTCACTTGGGGAGTGAATCATGAGACAGAAGATCTTCCTCTCTGTCTCTCCTCTCTGTATATCCACCTTTCCAATGAAAATATAGTAAAAATAAATCTTTAAAAAAAAAAAGAAACTGATATTTAGTCACTCAGTAAATTCACTCAATAAATAGGTATTTGAACTCAAACAGTGTAAATAAATCTTGAATGACTTTCCAAGACTTTGAAAAGCTGCATCTCATGTCTAATGCACTTCTGAACAAAGAAAAGATAATATATTATTTTTCAAAAGGTTTATTTTATGTGTTACAGAGAGAAAGAAGGTGAGACAGAAACAGAAAAAAAAGAGAGATGGAAAGGAAAGAGAAGGACACAGAGAAAGATTCCCTCTATTCATAGACTCATCAAAATTCCAGAGTTAGTCCAATCAAAAATCAGAAGCAATGACACATAGCTAAGCCATCGTGTGATGGCTCTCGGGTTACCAGAAGGAAGAAACACTGGAATTAGAACAGTGGGAACCTGAGTCACTATGCTGAAATGGAAAGTGGCAAATCAGATCATGCCACATCTGTCAAAAGCAAGCCTTTGCTTTTCTGTTTCTGTGATCTGCCTCCACAAGAGTAAGAAAGAAAGCACTCAAATGGTGAACATTTTGCTTCCATAACACCATATAAAAACTGACAGTGTTCTGTAGTTTCTGTACCTTGGTAGTGTAGAAAACGTCCTCTCTCTTCACAGTCCCATCAGCAATCTTCTCACGAATAGCTGCCCCAACCTCCTCCTCATTTCCATATATAAATGCTGAATCAAAGTGACGAAAACCTGCATCAATGGCCACTTTGGTGAACTCATAGGACTTGCTTTTTGGAACCTAAAACAAGAACGAGAGAGTTAATGATATGCACACAAACAGGAATTGTTATTTCCTCAGTAACATTTCCTCTCATTGTTGCTGCTGATGCCACTCACATACCCTTGATAGAATATCTCAGTAATAGAACAGTGCTCTAAGATTTCTACTAAGATAAAATGTAATCTCGTCTCTGGGAGAAACTGTTGAAATGAGCAGCCACATGAAATGAAGTCTTACTGAATGAGAAGTAATGATACAAAAATGGCTTTGAGGAGAGCATCCAATATTGAGATAAATTTGTTCAGGCAATCAGAAGGAAAGAAATATTTTGCACACACACACACTTACACAATCATTATAGCATCTGTGATTCTGCTTGTGCCCAATAATTGAAAATGAGCCCTAGCTCACATCCTTCTTCTCTGTGCTAGTCAATTTGTTCATTACTGTTAAATCATCTCTCCTCAAATTGTCTCATGCAACATTTGGTTTACATGCAATTTTTGAGTAGTTCATGTGTGCTTAGCAGTCTAATAGTCCATGAGGTGCCACTGATTTAGCCATGGACAGAGGATCATCTTCCTTGCTAGCAGGAGGAATCAGAGAAAATGAGTGAGAGACTGCCAATAACTATACAAGTAGTAAGTTAAGCTATGGAAATGCTTCACAAAATATGCAAAACCAAATATTTTACAAGATCTCTTCATGTAGAAAATAAGTACAGGAAACAGATAAGAAAATAAGCATCACATATACCATTCAGGAAATGTATCATTAAATAAGGAAGCCAAGCTATGAAAGTACAAAATGAAATACATTAAAGAGAATGTTGCTTTGAAGCTAAATCCAGAAGACAGTTGCAGTCTAAGGTACCCTGGAGAACAAAAGGGGCCTTCAGAAAACAGAAAGATACACCTGAGCAGATTTAAATGAAGCATAGGATGAGGACAAATTTAATATTAAAAGTAGATAAATTCATCTCATTTTTCTTTTAATTAGGCCCCCGGGAATCTCCATTAATCATTTCCATCATCAGTTCCTCATGTAGATTATTTGCTTGGATGTTGAGGAACAGCAATTCTAATTTTTCCCTACATAATGCTCAAGGAGTAATAACGGGTATGAAAATTTCCAATTGTGTCTTTTTGTGGATTCCCATAAAATAACCCTTCGGAAGACTTTCTGATAACTAACCCATATAAATGGTAACCTTGCGAAGTATTTTATAATTTCATCCTATCATTCTAAGGAGCCTTCAGAATAATACCCCTGTTCCTACAGTAATACCTTAGAACATCTCCCCTGAAGTCTACACATTAATAGGCAGCTAACTGTCCTTCTGGCTCCAGCATGCTTCTTCTATTTGAGTAGACAAATATCACAAATCATGGATATGACTTACCTGATTTCAAGCATGGCAATGAACTCAAGCTACTTCTCTTGAATATTTTGGAAGAACACTCAGCTGCATGGCAAGCTTGGGTTCTTAACATCCCAATGTCCACTGACATTTAGAGACATAATATTCAACACTGGAGATGGTGTTTCATCACACAATGGTAAATACCCAAATGAGATACCCACATCCCATTGGGGAAAGCCAAATATTAACTCTAGTCTCCACTTCAGACCCAGGTTCACACTGATACAACTGGGATGCACCAGATGCTGGCCTAAGTTTTGGCTTCCTGCCACCAACAAGGGAGTTCTGGATATAGTTCTGGGTTCCTGCCCATTATCCAGCTTACAACCATATTTGAAAGCATTGGTAAGTGAAGTAATACGTCAAACATCTCTCTTGGGTTATTACTTACCCTTATGAGTCACCCTTTCAAATATTAGAGTTGAATCAATTGGTTGATTTATCAGTTAATATTTAAATCAACTTCCTGAAGGAGTCTGATTGACACCTTCTAAAATCAAAAGGTTTGCTATCCCCATCTGCCAACCTTTGAAACTAGACCCCTGTGCTGTTGAATGCAGATGCTACATAGCATAGGATTTGACTACTCAGTCTGTCAACTTCCCTCTGTTAGATCAAAGTGCAATTGACCTGCTTGTTTGCACAGCAAAGCAATCATTTGCCAAAAATATCTCACTGAATTGAGGGAGCAGTGCAGCCTGCTCTAAAAGGTTTTAAACCTTATTATTATGAATTTTTTGTTTCCCTTACAGAGAACATTTTATATTCTTAAAGTTTCCAAAACTCTGCCCTTTTAACTCCAGGACCAAAACAAAAGTAACTACCATGGGCATATACCCATGGTCTTGTTGGAGCTGGGTTGTCATCTACAAAATTATCTACCTGATTATTGCTGAAAAAAGAGCTGGGAACACAAGGATAACTTGAGTATCAACAAAAGCAAAACACTCTCATTCATCTATACTCTAATCTCAATAGTTCAGAAAAGAAAATAAGAGGTGTTGTTCATTTTGTTAATGCTCCCAAGTCGTCTTCTTTCTTTCTTTAAATAAGTCTTGTTTCCTAAGAGTAAAATAATAGTTGCTTTTTCATGTCAAAAGATTAAATGATTGAAATTCTCTCAGAAACACTTTCAGTACCAACATGCTCAGCAAAACTTCTCTGCTATAAAGCACACCTGTTACCTGTCATTTCTTCCTCTGCTCTTTGACAACCAGGAGCATCTAACAGAGCAGACTGACTCTGAGTGAGGCAGCAGAAAAGCACACACAGAGCAACTGGAGCTGTGGTTTTTGGAAATGTAACAAATAGCAACCATGAGTGCTCACCCAGGAAAGTTGTTGGTGAATTCACTGAGAAAATACATGCACAGTTAAAAACACAAGTAAGGATTTCATGCATGTTAGATAATAATAAAAATAATAATCAACATCTACCCACAGTTCTCTACTTCTGAATATCCAGAGTCAACTCTTGTCACACTGATGCATAAAGAATCTCTTTGACAAAAAAAAAAGAGACAGGTAGAGAGAGAGAGAAATAGGAGCCCAGACGGTCACTTCTAATCCATCAACTTTTCCAGCATGTAAACGTTACAATTTGTTAACAGCCATTCCAAGCACATCAACACTCAGTGACTCAGGACCCCTCAGGTTTACTTACATCTCCAGAAGCTGCAGTGCCGAATCCAAGCCTGGGCATGAAGTGCCCATCATTCAGCTTCACAGAACGACTGTGTTTGAGATCCATCCTTCTCCACGCTGAAATAAACTGTTTCACTTTCCTTTTCCTATGAAACAACTGTAGGACAAGCCTCCAACATGCTTTATTTATACCAATCTAAGTTGGGTGGAGCCTAGCCTGGTTCCTTAGTTCAATGAATCACACAGCTAATTAGGCACTTACAGAAGTCAGCTCACTGAATTGAGGAAGTATGCAAATTGAACTAGAAGATTTGAATCTCTAGACTCCTGAGATCCCTGTTTATTTCTTTGTTTTCAACAGATTAAACTTTGATGCTCAGTCTTATCTTGAGGATTTACTCTTCTGGGACATCCTTAAAAGGCAAGATGTAATGAACATTTGCATATAGCTGTCACATTGACTAGAGCATATTTTGTCATCATCATCATTCCAGAAAGGACACAGTCTCACTGACCAACTGAGGGGAGGTCACTAGCAGCACAGACAAACCAGGATCTTGGACACAAGCTGAGCATGTACATCTAACTTCTACTTCATTCTTTAAGCTGATAATCTGGGGAAACAGGGACTTGTTCAACAGATAACCTGCTAGTCCTCGTATACTTTGCAATAAATGAATGTTTTCCCTCCCAATAGGATGTCAGTGACTGACTTTGTGCACTTTGGGCGGTGGGCTCAGTCGAAGATGATACATAATCATTACTCCAAAAACTTTGAGAATGCAATACATCAGAGTCAATCTTTTGAAAATATATAATTTAAAAATCAGCTACTCTGAGTTTAGCAATAAACATGATTTTTTGCTTGTTAGTTTTTTTGGGGGGGGGTTGATTTTGGGTTTTGGTTGTTGTTTTTGTTTTGTTTTGTTTTGTTTTGTTTTGTTTTTGTAAATGAGCTCTGGCTGTGTGGAACACTTTAAGGTTTCTATATGCACCACTGCAACCAGGTCTATGAGTGTTCTTTACCATTGGCTGTTTGTGTTAACTTCCATTAACATAGCTAACAAAGTATGGCAAATACAAGAAATATACAGAATTTCTCATTCAGAAATTTCTATTCTTCTCTTTCGACTCAATATTTTCAGAAGAATTCAGTGCACATTTCAACAGACTAGGTAGCACTGATGCAAATCTGAACTGAATAATTAGGATACAAAGTCCACTAGGGTATACTGAATGTAAATCAGCAGTTGCTAAAGGCCAAAACACACAGGTGCAGATGACTTAATATGGTAAAGGAGCTCACATATCTTGCAAGCTCCATAAGCAGTCATTTTCTCCTCCTCCTGCTGACTCATGAAGATCAGCTGATGTCAGGGGAAAGGTAGCATTGGGAATGGGGGTGCCAACTTAACTACTGCCACTTCAAAAGAGAACTTTGAGACCTTGACTATGAAAATAAAAACTACTTGTATGATCCCAATGGGATTCCTCTTCCTCTCTTTCTTCCTAGAAAGGAAGCTCAGCCCTTCATTTCTATAACTTTTTACTTTTTCTCATATATATGTAAGTCATAAAATTCTATATACCATACATCATTTCTCTCTTCACACAGGCTTGTGCCAACTGGGTTATGGTAAGTGACACCTGGACAGGAACAAGAAGAGAAAAATAATTTTTGTGTGTGCAGAGTAAGAAATAAAGTGAAAAATAAAAAAGAGTGCAGATAATGATGACTGAAAAAAAAATCACAAAACATTCCCAGACACAATTGTGAGTTTTGTGGTTGGGAAAAAAAAAATTTTAGCCACAGTAATGTAAAAGACTTCAGTATACAAAGTAAATAATAATTATTACCAACATTAAACAGATGTTTAGAGACTGAAAATTAATATTTCAAAGAAAAGTTCGTTAGAGTTCTGATTTACATTCTTCGAGTAGAACCCTTGGTTTCCCACAGGGAGGACTCAGATGTAGACAACTGTAGGTAGAAAGCTGCAAGGTTCCTCAGCAGGCAGAGAGTTTGCCTTCACACCCATTCTCTCTGTGGGCTCACATAAGGCTGGTCCTGCTTCCTCTGCTGAGAGGGGAGCGCAATAGAACTAGGCAGAACAGGGAAGAATGGCTACTCCCTTCCCTCACATTTATCCATGATGATTCCTTGTCTCCTTCAGTTCCTGTTCAGCAATCAGAAAGTGCCATGCAGGCAGCCCTTAGAGAGGTCATGTGAAATATGGATCTGGAGTACCAAGTGGCATTTCCAATAACTGAGAGACCAGATGCAATGTGAGAAACCATGTTGGATGACGGCAAGATTATACAATCGTGACTGCACAGCCTAGCCCCAAATGGAGTAGACTCATGTTGCTTGTTTAGTGGAGGATTAAAAATAAGGGCTGGTAAAACTTAGCCCTTATATGTGGGCTTAGCAAATAGGGAACTAACAGGTGCATGCAGCATTCTTCTAAATTCCTGAGTTATCAAGTAATCAAACAGCTGATTTGTTTGGAAACATTGACAAAATTAATAGACACTTGGCCCAAGTAGCTAAAGGCAAGAGAAGAAGACCTAAATGAATAAAATCGGACATAAAGGTGAATATATACGATGGATACCACTGAAATACAAATAATCATTAGGAATCACTACACTGGATTATAAACAACTAAATTGAAAATTCAAGAAAAATTGAATAAATTCCTGGACACACAATTTTCTGAAACTGTGTCATGAGGATCTTAAAAGTAGAAACACATCAATAATTAGAAATATGGTTGAATCACTATTAAACATTCTCCCAACTAAGAAAAGGCCAACATCAGAAGGACTCGCTGATAAATCTACCAAATATTTAAAGAAGAATATTACAATTCTTGTCAGTCTATTCAAAACAACAGAAAGGGTGGCAATCTTCCAAAATTCCCTTTGTGAAACTAACATCCACCTAAATTAATAAACTAGAAAAGACACACAACAGAGAAGGAGAACTGTAGAACAATTTTCATTTTTACATTCCCGCTAACTGAATCCAAGAATATACAAGCTAACTGAATCCAACAATACATCAGATCTTTCATCCAGACCAGGAAAAATTTATCCCTGGTATGCAGGGATGATTCAACATAAATTAATCATTAAATGTGATACAGAAATCAAAACACTGGATATATAGCTATCTAAATGGATGCAGAGTCTGTATTCAATAAAATTCAACATCCCATCATGCTAATTAGGCATAAAAGGGTCATTCCTGGCTCAGTATAATGGCCTTAAAAACACCAGGAAGTCAAATGGGCGCCAGTTCTAATTCTGCAGCCCTGCTTCCCATACCTGCTTGTGGCCTGGGAAAGCAGTTGAGAATGGCCCAAAATCTTGGGACCCTGCACCCACGTGGAAGACCTGGAAGAAATTCTCAGTTACTAGCTTCAAATCGGCACAGCACCAGCTGTGGCGGTCACTTGGGGAGTGAAGCACCAAATGGAAGATCTCCCTCTCTATCGCCCATCCTCTCTATGTATCTGACTTTGCAAGAAAATAAATTAACGTTTGAAAAAAATAGGGTCATTCCTCAAAACAATCAAGACCCCATCTAAAACACACAGTCTCAGCATTTTAGCTAATGGGGAAATATGGAGACACATCTGGAACATCTGGAAATAGACAAAGATTCTCACTCTTACCACCTCTACTCAAATTAGGATGGGACAAGGCTGGACTCACAGTAAAATGGCTGAAAATGTCCTGGTGATAGGATGTTGGACTCACCAACATTGACCATGCCTACATTGTTGGGAGACATCTCAGTGGCAGCATGATGTGCTTGCAAAGGTTCATGAACAACATCCATTGTAAACCTGGAGAGGAGATCAGTGCAAAGGGGAGAGAAATTGGGGAGGTGAAGCGGAGACCCCAGTGCCTATTAAACTATATCACAAAACAAAATAATAATTTTAAAATACAGTACTAAAAGTTCTACTTGGAGTTATTTGCCAAGAAAAAGGAATCAAAACACATTGGGAAGGAGGAAGTCAAAGTATCCCCCATACATTATTTAGGATTTTCACTATAAGGGAAGCAAAAGAATCAAGTAAGACTACTGTAACTCAGAGGCAATAAAGCAAACTTGCAAACTACAAAATCAGTGCACAGAGTTCAATGGCCTTAGAATATACAAACAATTCCGTGGCTGAGATAGAACACATAGGATCATTCCCGTTAACCATATGGACAAAAATGTTCAATTCTCATAGTAAACCAGACCTAGAAAAAAAAGCTATATCTAGGATGAAAATCACAAACATTAAAGAAAAAAGTAAGATATCAAAAATGTACAGAAGTTGTCAATGTTCATGAATTAGTCCAACCAATATTATTAACATGTCCATAGAGCCAAAGTAACCTCAGATTCTATCCAATTCCAATGAAAACACAAATGCTATTATTCACAGAGAACAAAAAAATACTAAAATTCATGTGGAATAACAAGTATCCTGAATGGCTAAAGCATTATTAAACAATAAAAACAAAGCTTCAGGTATCACAATATCAGAATGACACAACATGTTTCCATTCAACATCTAATACAGGGCAGTAGTCATGAAAAAAGCCTGGTACTGGCACAAAAAAAAGATCAATGGAACAAAACAGAAACAAATGGATAAGTGCTTGCAGAAGCAAAAACAAGACCAATATTATTCACCTTTTGCAATTTTCAGCTCTAAATGAATACGGGGCCTAAACCTATAACCTGATATCAATAAAACATTACAGAAAAATATCAGTAATACTCTATAAGAACTAGTTATACGCAATGATGTCTTACATAACATTCCAAAAGCACAGCCAACTAAAGCAAAAAAAAACAAATGAGACTTTATCATCCTACAAGCTTCTATACTACAAGAACGATATCAGTAAAGAGAGGAGAAACCCAACAGAATGGGAGGAAAATTCACAGAAAACACAACAGATGGACGATTAATATCCACAATTTCTAAAAAACTCTAAAAATCCAACAACAGTAAAACAAAGAAACCAAAAAGAATGTGAGAGATATCCTTCAAATAATGAAATTCAAAAGAAACCCGAAAAAATGCTCTGCATCTTCAGCTTTCAGGGAAATGCAACTAAAAACCACAATGTTGCTTCACCTAACCCTAGGGAGAATGGCTACATGCACAAATCAACATAATTGCTGCTGAGGAAGTGCAAACACAGGGTACCTAATCCACTTAATGATGGGAATGTCAACTGGTACAACCCCCAGGAAAGTCAATGTGGAGATTAGAGATCTACAATGTGAACCAATGACCCCACTCCTGGACTACTACTCAGCTATGAAAAGAAGGAAATTTTACCATTTGCACAAAATTGACCAACCCAAAGACCATCAGACTTAGTGAAATAAGCCCCTGAGCCAAACACAAATATCAAATGTTCTCTCTAATAAGCAATTACAAAAAGAAGAGCACAAAAGAATAATTGCTTCAAGATAGATTAGCTGGTTACAGAAAATTGTATGTATCCATTTTTACTTTACTCCCAAGTAATAAAATTGTCATTATTGTTTATAATTACACTATAGATTAGATTAATATGTTTTATACCATTTCCTGTACTTTTCAGGTCAGGACAGATTTATATATCAGAAATGTAAACTTGCAACAGAGAAATTAATGAGTATGCTATTATAATAACCTGGGGGGAAAGAATAGGAGTGGGAAAAGGAGAGAGGAGGAGGAAATCATTTGTTATGCTTGTAAATCTGTATCATAGAAAAATAGACAAACTAAAAAGTGTAGTAGCTGTGTATTTTTGGTCTAGTAGTTAAGACACAGACGCCCTATATCAAAGTCACAAATGCATCAAGGCACTTACGGGTTTTAGTAACTTTAACACTACATCAATGTCTTTTGGGGTTGTGAGTCAACAGTGTTTTCTTTTTAAGTTACGATTGGTGAAATAGAAGCATTTTTGAATGGTCACACTTAGCAAGCAGGTGTGCTGGAACAAGGAGTGCAGTAGGAGGGAAATGTTCTTAAAAGGAGTTTTCGTAGTAGGCTTTGAGCAGCTTTAATGTTTTGTCTTAATATTTCCTTTTATAGAACAAACAATCCCTGCCTGTCCTTCAAAGTAAGTTGAGCAACAAGCTAAGCAAACATGATGACACATACTGGGTTTGTGGTCATATAGGCTTATAGAGGCAGTGTGGACCTTTTTGTTTTGTTTTTTTCTTCTGCAGGAGATAGCATGACAATTGAATCAGCCATGCTGTTATGAGGAAATCTTGAGCTAAGTTTCCTAAATTCTTCTCAGCCTAATGTGCGCCATGTGCCAGTAATAACATGCCTCATCTGACATGTATCCACAGAGCCCATTCCAACTATTGCCCAGGAGTGAATTTCTAGAATTTTTTTCTTCATCCTTCTTAATAATTATTCCTACACATTATACTCACCTGTACCTAATCTCTTTGCCTGATTTATGTCTTCCAGGTGACAGTTAATGATCAGAAATTGTCATGGTTTAAATTTACTGAAACTGGACCCAGCGTGATAACGTAGTGGTTAAATTCCTTGCCCCTAGAACGCACCCATCCATATGGGTGCTGGTTCTAATCCCCACGGCCATGTTTCCCTTCCAGCTCCTTGCCTTTGGCCGGGGAATGCAGTCGAGGACAGCCCAAGACTTTGGGACCCTGCACTCACATGAGAGACCCGGAGGAGTCTCCTGGCTTTGGATTGGCTCAGCTCTAGCTGTTGTGGCTGCTTGGGGAGTGAACCACTGTACGGAATATCTTCCTTTCTGTCTCTCCTGTTTGTATATCGCCCTTTCCAATAAAAAATAAATAAGTCTTTAAAAAAATAAATTTACCGAAACTAGCAAATTTTCATCTCTCTTACACATGCTATAAGAAATCATGACATTTTGGGTAATAAAAGATCATTTTTTGATTCATGGTTACATTAGTAACCAAAGAAGATATTTCATGCTTGTGCTTTGGCTCTGATTTCTAGCAGATAAAAACACAGGCCAAACATCCTAGCATTGGTACTATGCAGAGGAACAGCAAAAAAAAGCCTTCAGTTAGGATATCCGACAACATATACGCACACAGAAATACACACAGTTAAGATTCTTTGACAAGATGAAAATATTTTCTTTGCATTACCAGGACTAATAGAATAAAAACTGTATGATTAATTCACCCTGAGGTGCAATTTTTTTGCTTAGATCATAAGAACTTTGGCAGAGGGCCCAGCCCATTAGCCAAGTGGCTAAAAACCTCGCCTTGCATGCAGTAGGATCCCATTAGGGTATGGGTTCTATTCCCGACAGCCCCACTTCCCATCCAGCTTCCTGCTTGTGGCCTGGGAAAGCAGCCAAGGACAGCCCAAAGACTTGGGACACTGCATCTGAGTGGGAGACCTACAGGAAGCTCCTGACTCCTGACTTTAGGTTGGCTCAGTTCCAACTGACTGTTGTGGCCACGTGGGGAGCGAATCAGTAGATGGAAGGTCTTTCTTTCTGTCTGTCCTCTCTGTATATCTAACTTTCCAATTAAAATCAATAAATCTTAACTCTGCTTAGCCATTAAGACTCTATCCCATATCACTGAATCTGTATTCAATGGCACTCTCTAGCGAGACTCTTCAATTTCTTGCTAATGAAAACCCCAGGATGATGACTCAAAGAAAATGGGCTCCCTACCACAATAAGAAGACTTACCTTGATTTCCCAGCTCCAGGATGTGGCCTTAGCTCTGTCACAGCCATCAGTTAATATAGAGGGTAAGTGGTAGATGCAAGATGCTTCTGTCTCTCTCACATGAATAAATAATACCTCATTTTTTTGGAAATTAGCATTATTTTTTTATATCCGTGACCACATTTTTTATTCCTTTTATACAATCTTTCTCAACCAAATGTCATTGGTTACTACAAAGTGAGTGTTTCTGTGCCAGCATTTATTTTATCAAAACATGGCCACAAAAAAGAATATAACAAAGGGGTCATATCCAATGAGGCAGATTATACATTTATACTGAAAATTTTTGAATATATAAAATCATTCCTCAGTTTTTGATCTCATAAAATTTTACTATTCAGAAACCTGGTATATTTTATTATTATTATTTTATTCCTGTTGCTGATTTTGTTTTCTGACTTTTCTTTAAGGGAATGTATAATACCTGTGTGATAGAGACTATCACATCCAAATGTGACGATCTTGACAATAGGATGCTGGCTTTCTGCCATTCTCCATACCCTCATTGAAAGAACACACTTAAGTGACAGACTGATGGACTTATGCCTGCTTATGAAGGATTATACTATTGTAATAATTTAGGGAAAAGCAGTGGAGTGGGGAGGAACTTCGGGGAGGTGTTAAGGAAAATCTCACAGCCCATGGAACTTATCATAAAATAAAAATTGAAAGGAAAAAAATGGTGTAATTTAAATACAGGGAGAGTTGTTTTTCTGAAATATTTCTTTGCAGCATTAATTTTTATTTTCTTTGGTTTTTTTTCATATTATTGATACATTGCATTCGAAATATCCCTTATTAATTAGTACTTGTCCAACTCAGGCCTAGAGCCTTATAGTAGTTAAATGGAATATTGGGTTTATGAGTAAGTGGAAAATCAGAGCATGTAGTCACTCCCAGAGAATGGATGCATTGAAACATCTCCCTTAAAGTCTACACATTAGTAGGCAGCTAACTGTCCTTCTGGCTCCAGCATGCTTCTTCTGTTTGAGTAGACAAATATCACAAATCATGGAAATGACTTGCCGGATTTCAAGCTTGGCATGAACTCAGGCTACTTCTCTTGAATGCTTTGGAAGAACACTCAGCTGCATGGCAAGCTTGGGTTCTTAACATTCCCAATGTCCGAGAACAACAAGGAAGGCTTGGAATCAGACAGGAAATGGTCAACAGGGATGCACTTATAACTCACTGGGTGGGACACAAAGATTAGTTACTCCTCACTAGGGTATTGAAGATTTCTCTGCACACCCCTCCTAGAACTGTTCACCTAAACTGTTGACATATGTTTTGTTAGAGTTACAGAGTTATACTACCTGAAAACAGCCAGGTTCAGCAAAATCATGCTTCAATGCTATAAATTGCTAAATACTAAAATTAAAATAGACATGAGACAGCTGAACAGTAATCTATAGCCATTTTAAGGTGTATACAACCTGGTTGTATATAAACCAATGAGTAAAATGTCAGTGTAGAAGTCACAGGATATGGTTCAGAATTTGCATTCTTTCTTTTTTTCTCTTTTAACATATTGGTTACTCAATACTATGTCAACTAATTCCATAATGTTATAAATTGTTACTGATGTAATGTCGGGGCTTTTAATTGATTGGGATGATACTCTGCCGGCTCTACCTTCAGACCAGAGATGGTCTCCCCAAGAAACCATTGAACTTATCTGGACAATAAGATGCTGGACTTTATGCTTGGTAGATGCTTGCAAGGAAAGAATCTCAACTGAATCTGAACTGTGGTAATGCAACAAGGTGGAGGAATCCACCATGGGGGGAGGGGGTTTGGGGAGGGGTGGGGGGAATCCCAGTGCCTATAAAACTGTGTCACATAATGCAATGTAATCAATTAAAAAAAAATCCCAATGTCCACTGGCATTTAGAGACATAATATTCAACACTGGAGATGGTGTTTCATCACACAATGGTAAATACCCAAATGAGATACCCACATCCTATTGGGGAAAGCCAAATATTAACTCTAGTCTCCACTTCAGACCCAGGTTCACACTGATACAACTGGGATGCACCAGATGCTGGCCTAAGTTTTGGCTTCCTGCCACCAACAAGGGAGTTCTGGATATAGTTCTGGGTTCCTGCCCATTATCCAGCTTACAACCATATTTGGAAGCATTGGTGAGTGAACTAGTATGTCAAATATCTCTCCTGGGCTATTATTTACCTTTTTGAATCACCCTTTCAAGCAATAAACTCAAATCAATAGATTCATTTATCAGTTAATAATTACACACACCTCTGAAAGAGTTTGATTGCCACCTTCTAAAATCAAAAGGTTTGCTATCCCCATCTGCCAACCTTTGAAACTAGGCCCCTCCCTGAACAATTCAACTCAGATGCTACATAGCATAGGATCTGACTCCCACAATCTCCCAGCTTCCTTCTTTTAGATAAAAGTGTCATTGACTTGCTTTTTTGCACAGCAAAGCAACAATTTGCTAAAAGTTCCTTATTGAATTGGGGAAGTAGTACAGTCTGTTCTAAAAGGTTTTAATCTTTAGCATTACGAGTCAATTCAGTTCCATTAAAGAAAAACGTCTTACAGTTAGGCCAAGTCTCAAAAGTACCTTTGCGCATGGAACACCAGGTCCAAAACAAAAAGTAATTGCCATGGTCATATATCCCTGACCAGACTGGAGTTCAATTTAGCATCTACAAAATTAGGTACCAGATCATTGGTGGGAAAAAAAAGAAGAAGGCAACAGTAGCTGTCATTCAACTATACCCTAACCCCTTAGAGGGCTCAGGAATGAAGTTAAGATGTGTTGTGCTTTTGATTTTTGTCGTTGCAGTAAGTGTATCATTTCTCCCACCAGTACAATGTTAGTGATTAGATTTCTGCATATTAGGAAACCTAATCCAGGTTGGGGATTTTTAGTTAATCTTCTCTTCAGTTTTGGGTTAATCCAGAGCAAAATGTCAAATGCTAATTTATTCTAGTTCTTCATTGTAACTTCTAAAATGACTAAAATCAGCATGCTGCTTCATAGACCAGGGTTTTTGAGGCTTTCCTTTGATCATCATCAGAATTTTTGAGAAGGGCAGAGAAGGTGAAATATCATAGCGAGATTTAAGTACTCATCTCACGTCACCAAGTTAGAGTCTGCTTCGCTCAAAGCTCGCGAAAAAACATTTACAAGACTCGCCTACGTTTCCAATGATTATAATTTAATCATTAAATATAAAGTGCTGTAGTAAGTTCATTCCAGAAAGCAAAGAATGGAGAGGCGGAAAATTTCACAACACACCCACTGGGACATTCTACTTTTTTCCTGTAATGATTCAAAATCACTGAATAATCCTTAGGAGTCAGATTTAGAGGACATTTAGATAATGTAACTTTAAAAATGTTAAAAGGCATTGTTTGAAGACTAGGTGCATATTATATTCTTGTAAGTGGAAAATATATATTCTATCCAATGGCACTGCTCATTACAGTAGTAATAAGTATTAGATATTTCATATCACATGGTTTTGCTCTTGTAATGGGCAATCACATTATTACTGAAAACCTGTCTCTGTTCAACAACTATCATTTGTTAATATTTCATGCCTGGTTCCACTAAGTTGGAGCATATTAATCTCTGCTACTATGGGGCAACCCCTTTCAAAAAACCTCAAAATTGGTCCAATCATGTTGATCAGAGTTTTATGTTTTATTAAGTTCACAGTGATGAATTCTGAGGATGGGTTATCAGAACACTTGGTGATAAATAAGTTTGGCCAATTTACAAGTTTAATGCTCCTGAGTCTTCTTTTCTTCTTTTTTCTTTTCAAAATAAGATTCATTCTGTGGTTTCAATAATAGCTCTTTCCAGGTCAAAGAGTGGATAATTGAAATTCTCTCAAAAACACTTTCACTTACAACACACTCAACAGAAGTCTTTTTTTAAAGCAAACCTGATACCTGCCATTTCCTTCTGTACTCTGACATTGGGAATTTCTTACAGTACAGAGTGACTCTGACTGAGGCAACAGAGGAGCCCAGAAAGGACAGTCTGAGTTGTGGGTTTCAGAGATGTAACAACAAATGCTAATCCACAAAAGATTTTGAGGAGTTTAATGAGAAAATGCATGTGCAGTTTAAAACACATGTAAGCATTTCATACATGTTTAATGACATGAATAATAAAAACAACAATAACAATATAAATAAAGCCATCCACAGAATTCTCCAATTTGGAATATGCAGGGTCAACACTTGTCATATCAATGCATAGAAAATCTCTGTGATCTAGAAAAAGATATGTAGAAACAGAGAAATAGGAGCCCACATGATCCCTTTCACTCTACCAACTTAACAGCAGGTGAAGGTTCCCATCTGCTGACAATCATTCCAATTTGATTGACACTCAATCTCTGAGTACCCCAGGGGTTCGTTTCATCTCCAGAAGTGACAGTATCAAATTCAAGGATTGGCATAAAGAATCCATCATTCAGATTCCTAAAATGGCTTTGTTTGAGATCACTCCTTCTCTACACTCAGTCAATCTGACTTGTTTCTTCAGTTTCCTATGAAATAAGTGCAAAACAAGCCTCCAGCAATTTTATTTTTTAATGTATGCCAATCAAACATAGGTGTAACTGGGCTTCCTTCCTTATTTCAGTGAGTATAACTGGTAATCAGCCACTTTCAAAAGTCAGCTCACAGAGTTGAGGGAGTATGCAGACTGAACTAGAAGATTCTGATCTTCAGGCTCCTGAGGTCCTTTTAAAATGTTTTTAAATAGATGAAACCTTGACATTCAGTCTTATCTCGAGTATTGTCTTTTAGGAGGAATCCTAGAAAGGCAAGATGTATTGAACAATTGCATGCAGCTGTCACATGGAGCTTATATTGCCATCATCATCACTCCGTAAAGCACATGGTCTCACTGACCAACAGAGGGAAGGTTACTAGGAACACAGACCTACCAGGATCTTGGACACAAGCTGAGCATGTACATCTAACCACTACTTCATTCTTTAAGCTAACAACCTGGGGAAACAGGGACTTGTTCAATAGATAACCTGCTAGTCCTCATGTACTTTGCAATAAAGATATCCTTTTTCTACCACATTGATGTCAGTGACTGACTTAGTGCATGTTGGGCTAATGGACCCGGTTTGAGGGTTTGTATATCAACTACTCCAAAAAGCTTTTGCTGGGGTCCGCGCAGTGGGTGTGGATGACACGAGGGTGTGATGAGAACAGCTCCCCTGTGCGGCAAGGCCCGGGGGAGTTTCCAGCTGTTTGGCAGGGCCCAGCGGAAGTCTCTCTGACCACCTTGATGCTGTTTTACCCCCTGGCTGCATGGACACTCAAGCACCCCACTAAGAATTCTGTAATCTATTGAGGCATTGTTTGCCCCTGTGGGATGGCTTTTATCACCAACGTGAGCTTGAGAGTTAGTGTCACTGATAATGTCTTGGTGAGTGGGCCTTTGACAATTTACACACAGGAGCACAATTAAACCCATGCCATTTCTGGACACCTTATTGTGTACCTACCCATTGCCCTGAAATCGGGCCCAGACATATAGCACACCTTCTGGGAAGGGGCTTGAAAATATCCTAAATATTAATACAAGTGATGGGAGTGAGAGCTGAAACTGCTATGGCAATAAATATAGTTATTGTTATCTCAAAGGCTAGCCTGTCTTTGCAATTTTTTGGAGCCTAGAAAATGTAATTGTTTTAGCTGCTTTTATAATTTTTAGCTAGAGGAATTAAGGATGCTTTTATTAAAGAAAAATGCTTTTGATTATTGCTTTATTGTTTATGGGGTTGTAGGAGTCTATAGTTATAGGGAGATTTAACATTTGAAGTTTCTGTTTTAGATTTTAGATTTTTTTTCCCTTGTAACCTATTTTCCCATTAAATGATGAGTAAATTGTAGAAGTAGAAATGTGGTGGGAAAGTACTACTGATTAGCAGGTAATCTCATGTGCCTTGGCCTTGGAGTCCTGGCTGTTGCTCCATGGCTACTGTTGAAGAATAAACAATAGCTTGCTTTGAAGAATATGAATACAGTATTTTGCAAAATTATCTTTAGGAGCACCTGCTTAGCCTTGAAGTGCAGACGGAGTGACCAAATGTCTGTACATGCCCCCTTAATTTTGAAAAGAAAAAAAAATAGAATAGTTGCTTGTGCAGAAGCTTGAGAAGGGTTTTGAGTAAATAAAAAGGACAGTTTTTTCCTGAGCTGTTGTGAGAATGCACCAAATGTCTGTGTCTGTGTCTTTCTTTATCGCCGACTCCATGCACCCTTCCCGAGCTCCGAACTCGGCTGGAGCTGGACTCTGGCAAGCTTTGAAGGTGCACTACATCTGATTTAAACCTTCAAGAACTCATAACTCAAATTTCAGCTGTTTGAATCCGCTCTGAGCTTAGCAATAAACAGGTATCTTTTTAATTTTCTCTCAAGATATCAGTGCCTGACTAAATGAACACTGGGTGTATGGACAAGCTTATATTTCTGCATACACTATTGAAAACAGGTCTATGAGCATTCTATACCATTAGCTGGTAACGTTCATATCTAGTAACACAGTTAACTAGCTCACAAGAAAATGAGAAACATACAGAATTTCCCATTTAGCTACTTCTATTTTTCTCTTTCCACTCAATATTTTGGAAAGAATTCAGTGCAGATTCCAAGCCTAGGCAGCACTAATGCAAATATGAACTGAATAGCATGGGACACAAAGTCCACCAGGACATTCTGTATGCAAATCAGCAGTTGCCAAAGGCCAATGCACACATGTGCAGATGACTTAATATGGTAAAGGAGCCACAGATCTTGCATGCTCCAGTAACTGTCACTTTGTCTTCTTCTCTCTGGCTCATGCAGATCTGCTGATCCTGGGGGCTTGGTATCAGTGAGAATTGGGTGACACCTAAAACTGTTCCCACTTCAGTAGATAACATTGATACATTGACTAACAAAACAAAAACTGCTTGTATGACCCCAGTGGAATTCCTCTTTCTTTGTAGAAAGTATAACTCAGCCCCTTATTGCTACAAATTTAAGTTTTGTGTCTACAATGTCTCTCTCTCTCAATACACATAATGCTTTATGTGTTTTGAAAGTTGGTAAGTGACTCCTGAATAGAATAAGAAGAGGAAAATTCTTTTTGTGTATGGAATAAGAAATAAAGTAAAAAAAAAAAACTTAAAGGTGGAAATAATGATAACTAAAAAAAAAATCACAAAACATTCCAAACACGTTGTGAATTTTCTGGAAGACTCACTTTTTTTAAGTCAGATTAATGTGGCAGACTTTTAGTACAGAAAGTAAAGAAAAGAATACAATAACAAAATAGATATTTAAAGGAGGGGAAGATAATGTCCTAAAGAAATATTTGTTAGAGTTGTTATTTGCATTCTCTTAGTAGAGCCATCAGACAACCAAGCAAATACATCTGGAGTATTCCTGAAAGTATGGAAAGAAAGTTTTGATTGAAAGGTGTAGTCAATAAAATAATCATTGAAATTTCCCTGACATGGAGAAATAATGGACTTCAGACACAGGAAGTTCAGATAAACCCAAACAGACAAGAACAAAAGGCACCCTCAATGAGGCACACAGAGTAACGCCTTCTATAATTGAACAATTAAGAAATAATGTTTCAGTGCGTACACAGGAGCTCATCTGACTTCTGATCAGAAACCATGCAGCCTAGTAGAGAATAGAAAGACATAATACAGATCTTAAAAGAAAAAGGCAGAAGCAAAAACAAGACCAATATTATTCACCTTTTGCAATTTTCAGCTCTAAATGAATACGGGGCCTAAACCTATAACCTGATATCAATAAAACATTACAGAAAAATATCAGTAATACTCTATAAGAACTAGGTATACACAAGGATGTCTTACATAACATTCCAAAAGCACAGCCAACTAAAGCAAAAAGACAAATGAGACTTTATCATCCTACAAGCTTCTATACTACAAGAACGATATCAGTAAAGAGAGGAGAAACCCAACAGAATGGGAGGAAAATTCACAGAAAATACAACAAATGGACGATTAATATCCACAATTTCTAAAGAACTCTAAAAATCCAACAACAGTAAAACAAAGAAACCAAAAAGAATGTGAGAGATATCCTTCAAATAATGAAATTCAAAAGAAACCCGAAAAAATGCTCTGCATCTTCAGCTTTCAGGGAAATGCAACTAAAAACCACAATGTTGCTTCACCTAGCCCTAGGGAGAATGGCTACATGCACAAATCAACATAATTGCTGCTGAGGAAGTACAAACACAGGGTACCTAATCCACTTAATGATGGGAATGTCAACTGGTACAACCCCCAGGAAAGTCAATGTGGAGATTAGAGATCTACAATATGAACCAATGACCCCACTCCTGGACTACTGCTCAGCTATGAAAAGAAGGAAATTTTACCATTTGCACAAAATTGACCAACCCAAAGACCATCAGACTTAGTGAAATAAGCCCCTGAGCCAAACACAAATATCAAATGTTCTCTCTAATAAGCAATTACAAAAAGAAGAGCACAAAAGAATAATTGCTTCAAGATAGATTAGCTGATTACACAAAATTGTATGTATCCATTTTTACTTTACTCCCAAGTAATAAAATTGTCATTATTGTTTATAATTACACTATAGATTAGATTAACATGTTTTATTCCATTTCCTATACTTTCCATGTCAGGACAGATTTATATATCAGAAATGTAAACTTGCAACAGAGAAATTAATGAGTATGCTATTATAATAACCTGTGGGGGAAGATCAATATCTTTTGGCATAGTGAGTCAACAGTATTTTTCAAAGTTACAATTGGTGAAACAGAAGCATTTTTGGATGGTCACACCTAGCAAGCAGATGTGCTGGAACAAGGAGTGTAGTTGGAGGGAAATGTTCTTAAAAGGAGTTTTCGTAGTAGGCTTTGAGCAGTTTTAATGTTTTGTCTTAACATTTCCTTTTATGGAACAAACAATCCCTGCCTGTCCTTCAAAGTAAGTTGAGCAACAAGCTAAGCAAACATGATGACGCATACTGGGTTTGTGGTCATATAGGCTTATAGAAACAGTGTGGACATTTTTTTTTTCTGAAGATCAGCATGACAATGCAATTAGGCATTTTGTTATAAGGAAAATCTTGAGCTAAGGTTCCTAAATTCTTCTCAGCCTAAAATCAGAGTCTCATAAAAACAATTCAGTCAATTTTGATTACACTTATCCCTTAGACAGCTTCAGATGAAAATCTGTACCTGCAGTAGACATACCATTCTTTCCTGAACCTCCTGACCTTACATCCTGAGAAATGCAGGATGGTGAGATCAACACTTGAGCCAGGTTTCAGGGTGTGAAGCTTTCACACATGCATCTCCCCCCATTTTCTGTTACATTGCGATAAAACCCTCAGGTAATCCAAGCCAGTTCTCACTCAAGCTTTAAACTCTCCACATCTTAGAGTTCTCGAACTTAGCACCTACTAACTTGAGGCTTATATCCTTTGTATAACTAACATAATTTGAGTTTTCTCCTTTGCTTCATAATAATTTGCATATTATCTCTTCCATTTTACCACATTTATGGTCAACTCATTATAGAGAACTTTATAGAGTGAAGAGAAATCGGTCCTTTACCCTGCACAGCTCTGCAATGACAGCTCCCTGCATTGTCTAACACTGAGGGTGAGCTACTTCCTGTCTTGCCTTTGAAAGTCCTGCTTATTTGTACAAATAAACTTGTTTAACCATGTGTCCAGAGTTGTAATCTCTATGCTGATGAGGGAAGGTGCTTGACTAGAGTGAAAACCAAACTCAAAAGTCTGTGGAGGCCATAACCGTGGCAGAGCCTGTTTTGGCACTCCCTGTGAGGCTCACATGCTGTGTGGATGCCAGTCAACTTCCAGATATTCCACATCATTTCTTCCTGACTACCTGTTAACATGCCTGGGAAAGCAGTAGAAGACGCACCTGTACTTGGGATCCTGCCACTCATGTGGAAACCCAGATGGAATTCCAGACCTCCGAATTGTGTCAGATCCCATGATGCAGAAATCACAGCTACTTGTGGAGTGAATCATGGTAGAAGATTCTCTCTTTCCTGCTCTCTTCCCTTCCTCTTTTTCTTCCTTTCTCCATCTTACCCCATCTCTGTAACTCTTTTAGACAAAAATAAATAAATAAATAAAATGTTTCCCAATCATATCTTTCAAACATAAAAGTTTGCTTAAACGTCATGCCATTCAAAAATAATAATAACTGAATTATCATGACAGTCTTCAGCTAATAGCAAATTGAGTTGAAACCCAATATTCACAATTCTTACTAATGTGTTATTTGAGATTCCAATATGACTTTATGCAGACATTTAGAAAAAACATATTTAGCAATAGTGTTTCTAAAACTCTTTTATTCCTCCTTAATAGTAAGATCTTCTACTAGCCCACTTTTCCATCTATTTTGTCTGTCATTGTTTTGGGAAGAAGTAATTATAACTCAATATAATGAAAGCATGATTCAACATTTGCCAGCTTCAAGAAAAATGGGGTAGATAGAAATATAACTTGAGGGTCGGTTAGTGTCTCATCTAATTGGTGCTCAGGACTTTGATTTCTTCTTGTCTTTCTCAGTACCTTCTCTCTCAGAAAAATTGAGCACTCATCTGTAAACTATCAGCTGAGTGAATGTGGAAAGCAAATCTTACACAAAGAGATTCGTCTTCAGCTAGACACTGGAAAGAGATAAAATGGATGTTCTGCTAAAACTTCAATAAGAAATGCTAACGTGCACACACTTAGATTCTAGAAGATTGAATCTGATGTTGGTCATCTGCTGGTAAGTAAAAAGGTCAGTAATGTTTGTATCCAAAAACTACATGGTAATTTTCACAGTACCAGGCAATCAATATATACCTAACTGTTGTGATTTTCATTATCTTTCATTATCACTGTCAATCTCTCTTTCCTATCTCTTTCATCATGATCATTATCATTACCACCACCATCATAATTATCACACTCCATTGTTCTCTCTACTTGATTTTTAGCAGAACTTTAAGCACCCTACTTTTTCAACCCCCACAGATCAGCCTCACTTAAATGCATGCTTTTTCTTCTATATTTTCCAGTCCTTCTTTACAAATACTTTTTGAAAATTTTGTCTATCCTGTCTCTAAGACCTCCACACTTGTGTGAACACATGATATTCAGTCTCTTGGTCCATCACCATAACAAAACTGATCCTGAACCTGCTAAGACTGGTTGCCAAAAACAATCAATTTCAGTTCTCATCTTACTTTCTTCACTATTTATATTTCACAGCTCTCTGAAGATTGTTTTTTGGGAACTATCAAGGCAGACTTACCATTGTACCACCCAATAATTATTTTACAACTTCTTTTTATGTTCTCTCCTGTATTTCTATTTTTTTATTCTTTTTAAACTTCTTTCACATATTTATCAAAACAATGGTTCAGAATTGTAAATCATTTTAATGTAATTATCTATGATTATTTTAAAACTTTATATGGTGGATTCAACATATTTATTTTCATTACTGCTATCATTTTTATACAGTTTTTAAGTTACTTATTTTTGTTGGAAAGTCAGATTCACAGAGAGAAGCAGAGGCAGAAAAAAAGATCTGCCACCTGCTAGTTAATTCTCCAAGTAACTGCAACAGATAGAGATGAGCAGGTGTGAAGTCAGGAGCCAGCGGATTCTTCCAGGTCTCCCACATGGGTATTTGGTCCCAAAGATTTGGTTAATAAAAAAATGCTTTATGATTCGTGATTACTTTAGTAACCAAATAAAATATTTTGTGTTGGTTGAATTGGCTCTGATTTCAAGCAGATACAACATAAACACCAAGTCCTTGCATCAGCACTGGGCTCAGGAACAGCAAAAAAAAAAAAAAAAAGCCTTAGGTTTGGACATCCCATACATGTACACTAGAAAACACAGAAATTCTTTGAATGAAAATATTTTGTTTTTATTACCAGACATTAAACATGCCTTTCATTTTATTGGAAGGAATTAATGCCTCTGTACAAAAAGTTGCTCGCCGTGAAAACTTTTAGAGAAACAGTAGATTTAAGGACAATCAGTATCTGATTTAGCAAATGTGCATAATTGAGAACACATGAACATTTTTCTCCTAGTTGGCCCTTACTCATTTCCCACAACTACATGATTATTATTTGTGTTATTTGTAGTCTACACCATTCCCATGATTTTTAACTCATTTTTTTATTTGAATATAACAGCGAGTGGAACACTCAATATATTGGAAAGAATTCAGTACAAAGTTGAACAGCCTATACAGCATTGATGCAAATCTGAACTGAATAGTTGGGATACAAAGTCCACTGGGACAGAGATGCAGATGGCTTAATATGGTAAAGGAGCTCACAGATCTTGCATGCTCCATGAGCAATCACATTCTCCTCTCTCTGTTTCATGAGTATCTGCTAATCCCAGGGGCAAGGTGACAGTGGGAATGGGGGTGCACCTTAAACTATTTCCACCTCAGTAGAGAACTTTGATAACTTGATTATGAAAATAAAATCTGCTTCATTTCTAGAAAGGAAACCTCAGCCTCTTGTTTCTGTAAATTTACACTGTGTCTATGTGCATCGTTTCATTCACCCTGGTTTGTGCATTTGGATTGTTGTAAGTGACAACTGAACAGGGATAAGAAAAGGAAACTTATTTTTGTGTGGAATAGGAAATAAAGCAGAAAATGACAAAGGGCATAAATAATGATGACAGAGCAAAACCAAAATATTCCCAGACACACTGTGTGTTTTATAGAAGGCTCATTATTTATCCAAAGTAACGTGGCAGCTTTCAGCATACAAAGTAAAATTAAATTAAATTAAATTAAATTAAATTAAATTAAATTAAATTAAGACTCTGACTTTTTTTTTTTACTGTCGAAGAATTTTATTTCATTTTCTAAGAGAAAGAAAAGCATTTGATGCGTACATTATTCTGGGTCGACAATTTTTCTTTTCTTTTTAGAGTCTGGAATGTGTCACTCCATTCTCTTTTGGCCTGTCAAGTTCCCTGTGAGAAGTCAGCTGTAAGTTGATTGGCACTCCTCTATACGTCAATTGACCTTTTTTTTTTTTCACATGCACAATTAAGGATCTTTTCCTTATGTTCAACTGAAGAGAGCTTGATTATCATGTGTCATGGTGAAGACTGCTTTTTCGTTCTATGTCCATCCTGGATGTTCTTTCCCAATTCTTTCTCCATAGTAAGGAAGTTTTCCTTTATTAGTCCATTAAATACATTTTTAATCCCAGCTGCTCTTTCTGCACTTTCTGGAACTCCCATAACTCCTACATTTGGCCTTTTCATAGTGTCCCTTTATTCCTGAGTACTTTTTTTTAGGTTGACCCAGCTCTGCTTCTAGCTTTTTATTATTTCCACATCATGGAAAGAAATATCTTACAATTCTGAGATTCTTTCTTCTGATTCATTCATTCTTTTATGGAGATTTTCCATTGAATTTTTAACTTGCTACATTGTGTCCTTCATTTCCAATAATTTGGATTGATTTTGTTTCAGTGTTGTTACTTCCTGTGTAACATATTCCTTAAATTCCTTGAACTCCCATATGTGCTTCTCATTGTTGATAAGAAGCTTTAGAACAAGCTCTTTGAATTCTTAATCCCTATTTTCTAGATGTACTCCTCAATTAGCTCTGAGCAATTAAGTCAGGCTTGCAAAGGCTTTTGCTTCCACGAAGGGGCATTCTCAGTAATATTCATTGTGCTTCTGTCTCTTCTTTTGCTCTTGGTCATTGTACTTCTGGTTACGATTCTTTTTTTAATGGCTGGTTTCTAAGATGTGTCACCCATCGGTTTGCGATTTGGTTTTATTTATTGTGATTGGTACAAGGTTCTTTGTAGTCACTTGTGCCACTCCCTCCAGCGAGTCTTAGACCTGGGCTCCTGTGTTGGACTTCCACCATGGTCTCTGTAGCTCTAAATCCTAGCTCAACACTCTGTACCTCCTGTTATACCATGCTGAGGTTACATCCTTGTCTGTACTTGTCTCCCACTTTCCATTCAAGCAGTTCCCAGGTGTCCTAAGTAACTATTTTGTTAGTGGTGCTGATCTTGCCATGACCTCCTGGCCATTAGATATGATGGACACCCAGACATATTTTGACCTGTAAGATACCAAATTTGATATTACTTCGCCTGTGGGATCAGTACAATGCACTCAGCTGAAAGTGACTTTGCTCTAAGCTCAGCATGTGCGCAGCTCACTGTTGTCCATTCAGTCTCACAAACTTTGCCACACTGTACAAAATGGAGCCTGATGTGCCACTGATGGAGTTTTGGATCTGCTGGCCATTAGGTCTGGAGACTACCTGAACCTATTTTGGGTGGAACCTATAGGATACCACACTGTGCAGTGCACCAACCTATACATGAGTTTGCTCCCAAATTAGTGTATACACATTCCTGTCCCATACTCTTTGTCTCCCTACAAAAAATGGCACACTATCACCTCAGGTGGGAGACTGGACTGTAAAATCCACCCTATTCCTGCACTGCCTGTTTGGGATCTGCTGCTCTGTCTCTGCTTCTGGTCAGTAAGATGGGTAGTTCTTTGGATCAACTACTGAGCTCCCGGTGAACTCCCTTTCTCATCAGTCCACTGGTGGAGGTCTGGCCCACAGCTGAACTCAGATTGTCACTCACAGACTAACTATAGGGTATATTGTTGGCGCAAGACATACCATTGTCTCCACAGCTCTCCCATGTCTGTCAGTCTCTAGGTGGCCCTTTGCTATTAGTCTTCCCTCTATTATTGCCTGGAATGTGTATTCTCTGTTTCACCCAGGCTGAAGCTTCTCAATCTGCTTAAAAATACCCATACCTTATTTCACAATTTTGATTCTCAGAATGCACTCTTTTTATCATTTTTCATATGTCCATAAACAAACCTTAGCTAAGTTCAAAGAATTGAAATTGGGCCCAGCATGGTAGCCTTGTGGCTAACGTCCTCACTCTAAACAGGCCAGGATCCCATGTAGGTGCCAGTTCTAATCCTGGCAGCCCAATTTCCCATCCAGCTCTCTGCTTGCAGCCTGGGAAAGCAGTCGAGGACAGCCCAAAGCTTTGGGACTCTGAAGCCAAGTGGGAGACCCGGAAGAGTCCCTGTCTCCTAGCTTTGGATAAATGCAGCTGCAGCCATTATCACTTGGGGAATGAATCATCAGAGAGAAGATTTTCCTCTCTGTCTTTCCTCTTCTCTGTATATCTGACTTTGCAATAAAAAATAAATCTTAAGAAAATAATAATAATTGAAATCCTGGGGTGCAAAGTCCACTAGGGTATTCTGAATGTAAATCAACAGTTACCAAAGGCCAAACACACAGGTGCAGATGACTTAATATGGTAAAGGAGCTACAGATCTTGCATGCTCTTTGAGCAATCACTTCACTCTCCACCCACTGGCTCATGCAGATCAGCTGATATCAGGGGAAAGATATCAATGGGAACTGAGGTGCACCTTAAAACATTGCCACATCAGTAGGGAACATTGATACCATGATTATGAAAATAAAATCTGCTTGTATGATCCCAATGGCATTTCTCTTCCTTTGTAGAAAGAAAACCTCAGTCCCTCCTATCTTTAAATTTAAACCTTATATCTAGCTCTCTCTCTCTCACTTTTTCTCTCTCTCGTGTGTGTGTGTGCATCATGTATAACATTTCTCTCTTCACCGCTTGTGATTTGGGCTGTAAGTGACAACTGAATAGGAGCAAGAAGAGAATACTGTTTTGTGTGGAATAAGAAGGTGAAAAATGAAAAAGGGCAGAAATAATGAGGACTGAAAAATAAGCAAACATTCCCAGACACATTGTACATTTTGTACAAGGCTCATTTTTTTTAGCCAGAGTAATGAGGTAGACTTTCAGGATACAAACTACAGAAAATATATAAATAAATCTAATTAAAGATACTTAAGGAAG
This sequence comes from Ochotona curzoniae, assembly GCF_017591425.1. Classification (NCBI taxonomy): domain Eukaryota; kingdom Metazoa; phylum Chordata; class Mammalia; order Lagomorpha; family Ochotonidae; genus Ochotona; species Ochotona curzoniae. The sequence continues at coordinate 486,609 of NW_024466944.1, forward strand.
ATAAGTTAATATCAAAAACAAATATTTGTTAGAGTTCTGATTTACATTATTTGAGTAGAACCCTTGGTTTCCCACAGGGAGGACTCAGATGTAGACAACTGTAGGTAGAAAGTGCAAGGCAGAGTTTGCCTTCATACCCATTCTCTCTTTGAGCTCACATAAGGCTGGTCCTGCTTCCTCTGCTGAGAGGAGAGGGCAATAGAACTAGGCAGGACAGGGAAGAATGGCTACTCCCTTCCCTCACATTTATCCATGATGATTCCTTGTCTCCTTCAGTTCCTGTTCAGCAATCAGAAAGTGCCATGCAGGCAGCGCTTAGAGAGGTCATGTGAAATATGGATCTGGAGTACCAAGTGGCATTTCCAATAACTGAGAGACCAGATGCAATGTGAGAAACCATGTTGGATGACGGCAAGATTATACAATTGTGACTGCACAGCCTAGCCCCAAATGGAGCTAAAGCTCCTTTTGCGTTAGTTGGGATGGATACAGTTTCTCAAGCTTGGTTTAATCAAGCTCATCTGATGCAAACTCATGTTGCTTATTTAGAGGAGAATTAAAAATTGCCGCTGGTAAAACATAGCCCTTATATGTGGGCTTAGTAAACAGGGAACTAATTACTGCATGCAACTTCCTTATAGATCTCTGAGTAATAGTAGGATTTCTATTTAAGATTCTAAGCTATTTTTCTTTTTCTTTCAAAGTCTATGTCATCACATGTTTACATATAAAAGGAATGCTTGTAACACTGAACCATGTGATGCACTATTATAATAATTTGGAAAAATAATAGTAAAACAGGGGAAGAGGAAGGGGGGTGAGGAAGAATGCCTGTGCTTCTAATTCTATATCCAGAGAAATGGGAATTATATGAAAATTATTTTGACCAAGACAATAGGGAAAACTTTGTCCCATTTTACGTTAGCTTGAAGGGTCATAGATGTGTTTTGCGGTGTGATTCATCTTCCTGTGTTTCCTTAATAGAAGATATTACTATTTGAGAGCTTTCTCAAAAGATTATTTTCAGGGCTAGCAACAAACTTTCTTCACTTTACCATTGCACCACACAATACTTTATAACTTCCTTTCATCATCCTTCCTTCATTTATTTATTTTTCAGTTTGTGACACTATATTTCACATCTTTATCAAAACAATGGTTAAAAAATTTATACTATCATAATTTTAATGATCTATGATTATTTTTAAATCCACAATGTATGGGTTAATAAAACTTTTTTCATTTGATTATTGCCATCATTATTATATTTATTACCACTATTTTTCTCTTTTTTTACTGCTTGAATTTTGGGTTTTTTTTATTATTTTTTTAATAATATTACTTAGTTGATTAGAGTACCAATGGTCAAGGGCTACAGGGTGAAAGTGGGTAATACCATTCTTTCCACACTAGTATTATCATTTTTTCCCTCTGTGTGGGATCCGGGGCAAACAAAGGCAAAAACCCACCCAGCCTCCCACCCATCCCAGATCCCCAACGTGAGGCGCGCTCTGAGGGTCCTGCTCAAGCAGTTTTGATAGTTCAACAGTTCTGAATTGCTGCCAATCTCGCCGTTCCAATCACAATGAAACTTATTCAGAATCCATTGGCTGACATAGTCTCTTCATGGTTGGGGTTCTGAGATCAGCAGCTCATTTGGAGGGATCTACAAAGAAACTTCATCTGAGATGATCCAAGACCTGATTCCTGCGTGGATTTGCCAGTACAGCGTCCAACACCGTCTGTTGCGCCAATCAGCTTACACACATGCTGGTCGTTGCTATTGCTGGGTCAGTTCTGTTTCCAGCCCTGTCTTCCTCTTGAACCAACGGGTGTTGTAGTCCAGCTCGATCCTACCCACTTCATACTCAGTCCTCACGCAAACCAGTGGGAGCTGCAGCCTAGTCGGGGCAACTCCCCATAACCCCCACCAGTTCTGCCCCCTCTCCTGGTTCCCATGCTTGCCAGTATGTACCTCAGGCTTGTCCAGTCTGTCCCACATCCCATTCAGCTCTCATACATGTCAACAGGCATTGAAGCCTAGTTCAACCCAACAAAACTGCTATCTACCCCACATATATACTGGCAGGTGCCTTTCAGTCTAGGCATGCCTGCCCCTGTCCTGGTTTTTGTGCTGTCGAGTGAGAGTGGTAACCCCGAGAGAGGTGCCCACTCCTAGGCCACCCCCACCAGATTATGCACTCTCCAGGTGGTTCTGGCATTTGACTTGACAGAATTATCTCCCAGGTCCAGCCTCTGCCAGCTGATGTTGCAGCTAAGCCCAACCATCCTTCACCCACTCTAATTTATGCTTACACCAGCAGGAACAGTCAGTCCAATTATGGCCCTTCTCTTGTGAGGTGTACAGGTGTCATAGCCCTGCCTAGTCTGCTCTGCCCCCATCCCAACTCATGCTTTCCAATGGAAGTAGTTGTCCAGCAGGGGAGCCCACATTCCCCTGTCAGCTTTGCCTCCTCCCCCCAGTTTTCACATGTGCTGTTTGGGTGCTGCAACCACATCTGGTATGGCTCATCTCACCTTGGCATTCCTTAATGTGTACAACCGAACCTGGCCCAACCCACATTCTCTTCTGGTGCTCGGATTCCCGGCGGATAATGTGAACGGGTTCATCCTGGTCTGCCCCAACCTATGCCAAGTGTATGCCAGGGGGATAATTTCCATAGCCTGTTCTGGTCTGTTTCCTATTGTGCTTCTTGCACTTACCTGCAGGGACTGTGTCCTGCCAGAGGAGTTGCCCAGGCTGCTCCATCAGAACCCATCCAGGTGCCAGATTTCATGCTTACCAGTGGGTCCATGAGCCAGCCCTACTCAGTTCACGTCCTGTCCTAGCAGGAACAGTGGCTTTTCCTGACTGGCCTTCAACCCAATCTGGTTCTTACTGTTGGATGTTTCAACCCAGCCATGGCTCTTCCATACCCACATACAGCTCACACATGGTAAAGTAAGGGCTGAGACCTAGCCTAGTCTGTCACTTATCTACCCTGGTCCTCCTGAGTACAAGATGGTGCTGTGTTTAGGCCAGTTTGGTGCTTCCAGTTGCAGTCCACACTTGTGCCAAGTGAGATTACAATTGTATCCTCATATGAACGCAGCCCCCACTCCAGCCAGAGTGTTCCTTGGTGGGAAACTGAACCCAGCTAGGGTGTCCCTTTAGCTCCCCAACCGGGCCTATTCCCAGCCTTAGATCATGTGCAGGCCAGTGTTTGCTCTGACTCAGCTTGGCAGAGCCCCTCACCTGTCCTGGTCCCTGCCTTAGATGCTGTGGCTTAGCGTCCCTGGCTCACACAGATCAGTAGGTGCAAGGGCCTACTCGGCATGACCTGTGCTCCAGCCTGATTTCTGTTGTTTCTTGTGAGTTAAGGTTTGCTCGGCCCTGCCCATTCTGCCCCCTTCCAGTTGCAGCCCGGCCCACCCCACATCCTGTTTTAGGATGCACATTCGGCTGCTGCTGCCTTGATCTGCCCAACCTGTTGTGGGTTCCTTCACCTGTGAGTGAAGGCAGGTGCCATGGTCACACCTAGCTTAGTTGATCTTGACCCTGCCAAATGTAATCACTCCACCACTCCACCACCCAGTTGGGTAATGGTACTTAACCCTACTAAACAGGCCCCCGTCCATAGCTTTGGTGTGGATTGGTGTGTGGCTGTTTGTGTTGCTCTATGTTAACAGCCCCTCTCTGGATTCCTAATTGGGCTGGTGAAGCAGTCTAACCCAAATTTTCTTATGGATACTTTCCTCCAAACCATCTGGTCTCAGTCCCCAAGCATGCCTGAAACTGTCATGTCCTGTCACTGGGAATCACCCAAAATTCACCTCTCACCTACGCTACAAATGGCCCTTATTCATGGGTGTCCCCAGGAAGCCACTACATGTCTTAAAAGCCCTAGAGTTCGCCACCAGGTGGCCAGCAGGCAAAGCATGGCACTACTTGGTGCACTGGCCGCCCAAGGCCAAGGACTTGTTCACTGCCTTCCAGCACTGTCTTTGGCTTAAGTCCCTGGGCACCCCACCCCCCACAGCTGCCACACTGCAGGGAGCTGCAGTTGCCCCCAACCCCAAGTCCCGAGCCCCTATTACCACTATTTTTCATAATACAATTTTATAGATGTAGAGATTCCTTCCCTAGCTTCCCTTCTCTCCCCGCCCCCCAATGCCCACACTGCCAAATTTCTCAGGTTATGACAGTAGTATAGTCCTTTAATATCAGTTAAAAGTTTAACTGTCTGCTATTTAAAATCTTCCTTACAGTTACTCTACTAAAATTCCTATAGTCAACTTTAACGCCATATTGTTTCCATCTCATCCCTCACAAAATGAGTTAAAAAGTTTTGTTAATTCTGGGCCCAGCAGCGTGGCCTAGCGGCTGAAGTCCTTGCCTTGAACGCCCTGGGATCCCATAAGGGTGCTGGTTCTAACCCGGTGGCCCCACTTTCCATCCAGCTCCCTGCTTGTGGCCTGGAAAGTAGTAGAGGACAGCCCAAAGCCTTGGGACCCTGTACCCGCATGGGAGACCCGGAAGAGGTACCTGGATCCTGGCTTCAGATCAGCATAGCATCGGTTGTTGAGCTCACTTGGGGAGTGAATCATCGGATGGAAGATCTTCCTCTCTGTCTCTCCTCCTCTCTGTATATCTGACTTTCCAATAAATATATAAATCTTTAAAAAAGAGTTTTGTTAACTCTATCCTTAAATTATATCCGTATATTCCCATCTGGTCATGGCCTATATTACCTATTGTATCAATTCTTACGTATAAGCTCAAGAGATGTATAATCTGATTTTTCCTCTACACTGTCTTTTCAATGTATTCACCAAAGATATTCCTTCAACCTATCAGCTGTGTACACTCCCTGGGTGCCTGTTATAACCCCGGAAGCCTCACTTCACATTCAGCTCCCTGCTTGTGGTCTGGAAACAAAGTCAAGTACAGCCCAAAGCCTTGGGTTCCTGCACCCATGAATGAGACCCGAAAGAGCTCCTGGTTGCAAATCGGCAAGCTCTGGCTATTATACATATTTTTCTCTGTTTGCGGCACTGTATTTCACATCTTTATCAAAACAATAGCTAAAAATATTACACTATGATAATTTTAATGATCTGTGATTATTTCAAAATTTACTATATGTGGGTGGATAAGAAATATTTCCATTTGATTATTGCCATCATTATTATAACTATTACCACTATTTTTCATGATACAGTTTATATATTTTTTCATGATGGTTTATATATATATATATACACACACACACATACTATATATATATCTGATTTTACAATAAAATAAATAGATCTTTCAAAATAACCTTAGAATTCTTCTTCACTGCATGCAGAATAAGAGTATGCAGCTTTTAACAAAAACCTACGTAATACAACCACCCCACTTGTTAATATACTTCCTATAATGTATTCTGCTTTCACATTCCTTACTCACTGAGACTCTGCCCATATTAGCTTAATTTCTATCACTAAAATATTTCAGGGACATGCTTACTTCATAGTTTTAGCATATACTGCTGTATGTGCCAGCAACATGCCTCTGCTGACATATATCCACAGAGCCCTTTCCAACTATTGCCTGGGGTGAATTTATAAGAGAAATTTCCTTTTCATTCTTCTTAACAATCATTCCTACACACTTCACCAACTCCACCTAATCTTTTTGCCTGGTTTATGCCCTTAAAATGACAATTAAGGATCAGGAACTGTCATGGTTTAAATTTACCAAAACTAACAAATTATCATTTCTGTTTCACAGAAGTTGTGAGAAATCACGACACTTTGGGTAATAAAAGAATGTCTTATGAGTCATGATTTTTATAGTAATCAAACAAAACACTGTGTGTTAGTTGCTTTGGATGTTATTTTTAGCAGGTAAAACATACAGGCCAAAATTCCTTGCATTAACACTGGGTGAAGGAACAATATCCCACAAAATATGCTAGGTGATAAAAACAGAAATTCTTCGACTGGATAAAAATATTTTCTTGATATTATCAGGCACTAAACATGACTTTCATTTCATTGGAAGAAAGTAATGCCACTATACAAAAGGTTGTATGCCATGAAAACTTTCAGAGAGACAGAAGAATTAAGGACAATCACTCTCTGATTTAGCAAATGTGTGTACACCTGAGAACTGATGAAGAATTTTCTCCTACTGTCCCTTACTTATTTCCCACAAGTAAGTGTTTATTACTTTTGTAATTTTTAGTCTACTTGATTCACTTGGCTTTAACTCATTGTAATTTATTGTTTGATTATAAATAGCATCTCAAGCACTCAATATTTTCAGTAGAATTCAGTGCACAATGTAAAAGGTTAGACAGCACTGATAAAAATCTGAACTAAATAACCTTGGATACAAAGTCCACTAGGATATTCTGAATGCAAATCAGCAGTTGCCAAAGGCCCAAACACACAGCTACAGATAGCCTAATATGGCAAAAGAGCTCACAGATCATGCATGCACTTTGAGCAATCACTTACTCTCTGCCCTCTGGATCATCCTCCTGATCTCACGGGCAAGGTAGCATTGGGAATGGGGTACCACCTTAAACTATCATCTTTTAAGTAGAGAACATCTTTACCTTAATTACGAAAATAAACATTGCTTGCAAAATACAAATAGGACATCCTAGCCTCTTATTTCCATAAATTTATGATTTGTGCCTAGGTCTCTCATGTATATTTGAGATGTACATACATATAATATCTCATTTACTGTACATGATTTCCTCATTTCACCTTGATTTGTGTGATATGGGTTGTTATAAATGGCAACTGAACAGAAAGAGGAAAATTGTTTTTCTGTGGGATAAAAAAAGTAAAATATGAAAAAGGGAAGAAATAACAATGACTGAAAAGGAATGAAAATTTACCAGACACACAGTGTGTTTTGTGGAAGGCCAGAAAGTTCAGGGTAAGCCTTTTCCCATATTCTGTCATCTAGGACTGCACTTACAGATATGTAGCATGAAAAAATAAGTTTGCCTCTACCAGAAAAGGCCCTGTTATCACAGCATCTCTCCATCTTAGCCCTATATTTTAATTCAGAATACTCAGCAATATCACAAACTGATTTGTTTATTTGTTGTTTTTAAAACTATTGTCTGAATTCTCTAAAATCACATTTTTTTGTACCTGTAGAGACCTCATTGGTGATGAATATAATGCAAAGATTATTTAGAATATTTGGAGCAAAATAATATTATTTTATTTTAGGATAGCATTTTGAATATGGAGACAACCACAGACTTCACAACCCAGTTATTTACAAGGAAGGGATAAACAACATAGTTGCCCTTCACAGTGGATATAATTTTTCATAAATAAAGATTTCAATTTAGAATATAAACAGAATTAATGTCAGTTTAGTAAGAATGTAACATACAAAGTCAATATTTTCTAAGCAAATGATATTTTACAAAATAGCAATGAACACTTTGAAAATAAATTTTAAACCTGTCATTACTATAGTATTAAGAAGTAGAAATTGGTTCTGGAACTCTTATCCAACAGGATAAGTGATGCTTGCAGAGAAAACTTCCGATTTGGGCATTTGTTGACTCCAAATTCCTCAAGTTCCAGTCCAGCCCCTTGACATTTGGCCTGGTGAAATCAACAGAAGGTAACTCAAGTCATACATTTAGAAATTGGAAGCTGCTTCTTAAATGTAAGTATAAAGCAAAAAGCCTAAGAAAAATTAAAGTAGCCAACTTCATGGTAGAATGTACTAAGCCAACACCTGCACTGTTGACATCCATATCAGCACTGACTCAAGTTCTCACAGTTCCACTTAGGATGCAGCTCCCTGTGAATGCGCCTGGGAAAGCAGTTGAAGATGGCCTAAGTGCATGAGCACATGAACCCATAAAGGAGAGCAAAAGAAGCTCCTTGCTCCTGGTTTCAGTCAGGCTCAGGCCTGACCGTTGCATTCATTGAAGGAGTGAACATCAAATGTAAGACTTCTCTGTCTCTATCATCTATCTATCTATCTATCTATCTATCTATCTATCTATCATCCATCTCATTTTTTCAAAGAACACAACGTGTCTAATGAAGTTACATTAATTAAGGCAGTGTGTATACTGAAAATATAGACAAGGAATAATCTAGGAGTAACTAAACACATAGTCATATCAGGGAATCTATCAAACTTTCACAGGAAGTTAAGGGTCATGAAATGTTGATCCAGGATTTTAAGTAGTTAATACAAGGAAAGAGCTTTATTTCCAGAAGCTAGCACTCCTATGGAAGCAGTGGATACCTTTGATGCCAAATATGCAATTTCCAATGTGCAATTTTGCAAGGGAATTAAAAAAAGTCAAAGTTGGGAGTCATTATCAGATAGGCCTTTGAAGTTAGTGACACCATTTAGTTGAAGATTTGTTTAATATAAAATTTGATGGAAACTGATCACTTTAAATTCATCCTTTGACTAACATTTGTTGCTTTTTCCAACTCCCAGTAAATACACGATTACAGGTAGTTTTTGACAGAGTGTGAAAAACAGAAGATACACTTTCTACACTTTTAAATGTGTGGCTAGTCATAAGGTTAGAATATATAGAGACTAAGCAAAGTATAGCACAGTCACAATTTCTCTTCGTCAGCATTGCATTCTTTACCTACAAACACTGGCTTCACCTCCATTCTGACTACTTTCTGATCACTGAAGTGAAGGGGTTAGAGTTCACAAGTAAACACCTTTGAAATGGTGGAATTCATCTTTTTATTCCTCCTCTTTAAGAGAACGTAGGGCAGATCTTTGTTCAGTTGTTTGTTTAGATGTTTGCTTACAATGTTTTCCTATGCAACACATAATGACGTTTTAAGACCTAAGTAAAATTCCAACAATATTACAAGGGGTGTTAATGCTAGTTTTACAATTGCTGTACAAATGAACCTCATTTCATAAGCTGTTCAGCAGAATAAACTTGAAAACTAATCTCCAAACCCAAGAAAGAGAGGAGTTGATGATCCCGAAATTTTGCAGCAGTGCACCTCCTATTTTTATCAGTCCTCACTTCTACCTGGAGAGAGTGTTGACAGAAGCAGTAATTTTTTATTATTTTTTTGGGAAAGGCAGATATACAGAGAGAAGCAGAGAGGCAGAAAGAAACATCTCCCATCCTCTGGTTTGCAATCCATGTGGCCATAACCCAGAGATGAGCCAATCCAAAGTCAGGATTTTCCTCAAGGTCTTCCACACAAGTACAGGATCTCAAGGCATTGGGCCATCTTCTACTGCTTTCCCATATCACAAGTATTGAACTAGATGTGAAGTTATGCAGCTGGAAATCAAACTAACGCCACTTTGTGATCCTAGCAGACACAAGGTGAGGATTTAGCCACTAGGCTATCACACTGGGTACAGCTCATGTTGTTTTTGCTTGAAGCAATATTTAATGCAAAGTCAAACAGCTGCTTCATAATAACACTGATAACTAGATGGCATCAATCATCATTTGGGGATATGATACAAATTAAAGTTTTCAAAGATTATTGATGGAAACATGGAGCAGGTGTCAAGGGACTATAAGTAATTATATTAACTGAGTATTTTGCTTAGGAAAACCCTCTGTGGAGGAAAATTTAGTCACAGCAAAAAACTGAGAAGCCATGAAATGGCATAGCCATTAATCTATTAAATTCTTGAGAGGCCAATGATTCAGAAATCCCTATAATTCATTACATGAAATTCCCACAAGGTTATTATTTAGGCCTTTAGGATAAACATATTTAGTGTCTGTATTTCTTTTTTTTTTTAACATTACACTCAGGAAGCTTTTATTGGAATATGTATCAAACAATATTGACAAACTTAGGATTACACCAATCATTTTCTCACAATTCATATTATGAAACAGTTACACAGGTTACAGAATAGGGAATCTCTAAAGTTATTTTTTATGTACAAAGGTGGCTTAATCATAAATATTTCACCTCTTTAATAGTCTCTCCATTTCATTATTTGAGCATATGAACCATAAAACCCCACCTATATCAGCTCTAGTGTGGCTTACTTCAGCAAGGGTTACAATCAGCTGAGATAAAATATTTTCCATCATTACAGTATGTTGGTTTGTGGATACTGTTAAGTGAAAGGATGCCATAACAGTAACATAAGCCAACTATACATGGAGCTCAACTTCTAGACCACAGCATATGAACCTATGTTTTCTTTATTGATTGACAGTTCAAGGCTCATTCACATTCTGTGTTGATTTCTTCCATTTCATTTATGTCAGGATGAATTACAGACCAAATGTATTTACACTTGCATAGGGTTGAGGTTCAGCAGAAAAGCCTCAAATTTGGACAACCCACAATGTTTATGTTAGGTAAACACTTACCTAACTGAAGGAAAATATTGTACTTGAGAAAAACTTCTTCTTTCTTTTCTAAATTTTCCTTTTTTATTACTTTTAATATTATTTATGATAGAGTCCCATAGGTTCTGGGATTTCCCTTACCCCCTCCTCAAATCCCTTGTACCCCCACTGATTTCCCCATATTATCACAATAGTATAGTTCCTCACAAACAGTCATAAGTCCATCATTGAGGGCATGGACAATGGCAGAGTCCAGCATGCTATTGTTAAGATAAATTTAACAGTTTCTTTGGGAATCCATCTTTGATATGGAAGTAGAAATGCATACTGCATTGTATCCTCACATCTAGACATAATTTCCATTACACAGTTACTATGCATCCTCTTAAATGAAAAGCCACAATGCAAAATCAACAAAAGTAAGAAAAATAGAAATTTACAATGCCATGAAGTTAAATAACATGTTACCAAATGACTCTTGTGTGGCTGAAGAATGAAAATGAAAATTAAGAACCTTCTTAAAGAAAAATGATGCTACTTTATGACCTATAAGTCATTGAAATTTAATGAGAAAAAAAACTTCTGAAAAAGTGAAAATAAAAACAAAAACATCAAAATCCATGAGATATAGATTCTGCTGATCTTTGTTGGTAAGATGTGTCTCCCATAGGCAACAAATAGATGGGTTTTGTTTCTTGATCCAGGCTGCTAACCAAGGATGTGTGGTTGATGAGTTTAAGACACTTACATTAAGGGTTAATATGGATAGGTTGTAATTTAGTCCTATCATTTTAGCAGTGGGTTGTTCATTGATTTAGTCTTCTCTTGTTATTTTACTGGGATGTTCTTCACATTTGCCTTTGGTTTTGGTGAGTGCTATTTCTTTTCTCTGTCAAGAGAACATCTTTAAGTATCATTTGTAGGGCAGGTCTGGAAGAGGCCAATTCTTTGAGCTTTTCTTTACTTGGGAATAATTTTATTTCATTTTCAAATGCAAATGAAAGCTTTGTTGGGTACGTTATTCTGGGCCAACAATTTTTTCCTCTCCGAATCTGGACCATATCACTCCATTCTCTTCTGGTCTGTACAGTTTCCTATGAGAGGTCAGCTGTGAGTCTCATTGCCACTCCTCTATATGTCCATTGATATTTTTTATGTGCACATTTGGGGATCTTTTCCTTGTATTCAACTGAAGAGAGTTTGATTATCATGTGTCATGGTGAAGACTGCTTTTTGTCAACCCTGTTGGGAGTTCTGCGCCCACTCAGACATATCTTGACTCATACGATGCCAAACTTTGTGTTATTTCCCCTATCAGATTACTATCATGCACTGAATGATAAGTAAGTTTGCTCACAGCTCAGTGCATACACAGCTCACTGTTTTCTCTCTGGTTTTACAGCTTTTGCCACACTCTACAAGATGGTGCCTGAAGCTCTGAACTGCCTGCTTATCAGGTCTAGGAGCTACCTGGACCTAATTAGGGTGGAACCTGTAGAATACCATGGCAGTGCAATGCACTGAGCTTGAAAGAAACTTGTCCCCAGCTTATTTCCTTCCCAAGACCTTTCCCTCCCTAAATAAATTGGTGTTTAGTGTAGCTCTGATGGTGGTCAGGGCTATGAAATCTACCCTCATCCTGTACCACCTGTTTGGAGTATATTGTTCTGTCTCTTCACCTGATCAAATCAAATCAGCAGGGTGGGCAATTTACCTCCTGAGCTCCTGGTGAATTTCCCTTCCCACCTGTCTGCTGGTCGGGTTCTGGCTGCTGTTGGATCTAATATTGCCAGTTTCTGACTGCCACCAGGGTATCTTGTCACTACAACACCACACCGTTATCTCCACTGCTTTCCTATGTGTGTCAGGCTCCAGGTACCCCTCTGCCATCAGTCTGCCTCTGCTATTTCCTGGAATGTGCCCTCCCTTCTTCACCCTAGCTAATGATTCTCTGGATGCATAAACATATCCTTACCCTATTCCACCATCTTGATTCTTTGTCAGAAAAATATTTCTTTATATTACTGCACAACAAACACATTTAATTTCATTTGAGGAAGTTAATAATGAACCTTATGATAAAGCTGTTTGCCACACAAACTTGTTAAAAAATATTGTGGAATAAAGGACAGTCAGTAACTGTGTTTATTAAAGGTATGTATATACGTATGTATAGATATATACATGTATGTGATAACTCACGCAGTCTCTTAAGCAGCCCCTTACTCATTTTTTTGTTGTTTCTCATTTTTTAAATTCACAGCCTGCTTTCTTCACTCATTCTAAACTCATTTAATTGCCTATACAATAACACATGAAACACAAATAATATTTTAACGGTGTTTGACTGAACAATAAATGGTACAATAGACACTAACTATTAACAAGCCCAGATACAGATAGATGATATGAAAACTAAGCAGGAATGAGTATCTGTAATAGCAGAGTGCCCACATCCCGTATCAGATCACTTAAGTTTGTGTCCAGGCTGCACTGACAATTTCAGCCACTGTTAATGCACATTGTAGAGGCAGCATATGATGGGTTAAATAATACTGTCATCCAGTGAGATACCTGGATGGAGTTCCTGTCTCCCAGGCAGAGGGAGTAAACAAACAGATGGGTAATCTCTGACAATAGGTCTATCTTTCCCTCTCTATTCCAGCCCTACAAATAAAAGAAACAAAAAAAAAAAAAGAAGAAGAAACTAAACAAAATGATATATTGCTTTATTTTTATCATCTACCCTTCCCTTTTTGCTTTCAATAATTTCTATAACTTTTAGTTATTATTTTAACAAGAGATAACAAACATCCTTGTGTTGGAATTCTTATTACTTCACAGTATGACAAGGCCATCCCTTTGAGAATAAAGACACCGCTTCTTATTCATTTCTACTCCATACATCTAAAAGCAGAATATTCTTGATTAACATTCCACACTTCATGGTCAGTATTCTTCAGAAAATGGATAATTAGGGTGATTAACAGCACTGAAAGAGAATAAGAGACATTAATGTATTAACTCTTTCTCCATACTAAATGGGAGAGTTACTCAAAAGATGCAGCTGGAATGGACTAAAACCTCAATTAAGAAATATGTCCAGATTCCACCCAAGCACTTGTACATCTAAGCTTTCATATGATGTGCAACTTTTGTGCTTAGATCACAAGAAGGGCGACAGAAAGCACCATATTGTTTGTTCCCATTCATTCATTCAAACCTCATATAATGAGCACCCTCAGTGATGTAAGAGTTCAATTTAAACAGATTTCAATCTATTGAGGGGACAAAACATAACTACTAACAGCATACAGAGTGGATTTTTTTTCCTTTCCTAGGTTATAATTTATAAGGACATATGTCAGGGGCAAGCATCTGTTTAGCAATTAAGGCACTTGAGTTCCATAATATTATACCTGAGGTTAACGTCATTCTCCATCTTGACACTACAAATCCCTGCTAGCATAGACACTGGGAAGCAGTAATGATGACTTGAGTAATTTATTCCCTTCCACATACAGGAGTCTGAGACTGAGTTTCCATCTCCCAAGTTTAACATCAACCCAATGCCAGCCACTAGTGACATGTTCAGAATCTGCCTCTTTATGTCTCTTCCAAATAAGCAGTTGATCACTTTATTTGGAAATCATTTTTATTCTTATATTCATATAATTTTTTATATTCCTTAGAAATTCATATAGCTATTTATTTTCACTTCTGCAATATTCTTCCTTGTTTTACTATACAATATCTATCTCTCAATCTAATGTCATTCAAGACTATACAGTGCCCAGATCCGTGCCAGGGGCTGTGTTATCCACATAGTGCCACAAACAAGAATAAAACAAAGTATTTAGGTTCTATTGAGGCAGGTCATGGATTTATAAATAAAATATTCTGATTATGAACAATTTTGATTATTTAAAATATCATTAATCACTTTGCAAAGGGAAGGGCTCTTTTGACATCTTTCTTTGTAGGTTGAGATTTTTATTCTTTTTAAAATGTTTTTGCTTCCTATCTATAAATTCTTTCCAAAATTCTCTGCTTGATCTATCCTCTATCAATCTTAAAGTCTGGCAGTAGTTAAATAGAATATTGTGTTTCTGCAAAAATCAAGTCAAGAGAGGCAGGGTCTTCCCAAAGACTGATGTACAAAAATGATACTTGAGTAGAAAATACTTGATTTGAAGACTAAAGAAATACCAGAGGATCTTTTCTTGGTGTATGGGCTGATGAACCAATTCATTTTATGAGCTACTCACAGTACACACAAAAAGACAAAATAGTTGAGGAAATGAAAGCTGTGATTGATGGAATTAAGACCAGAGAGAATACTTACAAGGGGGGAAAAAAAACCGGTCAATAGATGCCATATCCTGGAGGAATGACACTGCGCACTTAAGACAGGAAGTGGAAGTAGGGTTCACTGTGACCTCCCTAGGACCCATGATTATGAACGTTCCAAAATCAACACTCATTAGAATTAAAGTTCAGGGGCTGACAAGACTGCTCAGTGGTCTGGTCCTCTGCAGACACCAACGTCTCACATGAGCATTGAGTTATACCCAGGCTGTTTCACTTCACATCCAGTCCCATGTCTGTGGCTTGGGAAAGCAGTGGAGGATGGTCCTAAAGCCTTAGAAATTTTCATCCACGTGGGACACCTGGAGAAACTACCAACTAGCTCCTGCCTTCAGATCAGTTATTCTCTGGCCCTTATGGCCATATCGAGGAGTGAACCAGCAGATGGAAGATCTTTCTTTTTCTGTCTCTCCTTCTCAATACCTTACCAATAAATATAATAAATCTATTAAAAAAATAATTGTATAATGGCTGGAATATGACAGAAAGATCAAACTGGATTTTTATTTCTATTCATTATGTGTTCATTTGTTTCATCTTTATGTACATCAAAGACAAATCATTTTAATAAATATTAAAAATATTGAGAGCCTAACGTTTCTACATTCATGCCCAGTGGATAAGTGGTACTTTAGCATACAGCCTCCAAGACATGGGGTAAATAGAAGTAGATTCACAACGATGTAGTTTTCCTTATGGATCTGCTGGCTCAATGATGAGCCACAGAGGAAATTCCTCCTATGAACTCTACAGGAAATATCCTACATCATATCCATCCACAGCCCAGGTCTGTCTTCCTTGCTTGGAAAAAATTGTACCCATTTATATTTTTGTGCAAAACGGAGTAACCCTTGGTATAACCTGCACAGTTACTTACTATAGAAATTTACTATAGCGGAAATTTTTGTTGAGGCCATCGATTTCTTTCATGTCATCTGCAGTCAATTCAAACTCAAAAATCTGAAAGGGATGAAAGATTACAGTGAGATTTCTCCATGGAGGTTTCCTGGTACTTTGGAAAGAGAGTTTCCAAGGCAATGGTGATACTAATAGTATTAAAGGAAACATTGTCATTTTCTTCGATTTCTGGGGAACTCTGCCTGAGATATGTTATCTGAGGTCTATTATTATACTGTTTTACACTATTTTCCTTAAGTTTAACATTCCATTAGGTAACAATATCAATACATGAAAAGCACAAAAGAAGAGGAAGAAGAAGGAAGAGGAGCAACAAAATTAAGCAACCAAAACAGAAAGTATAGTGTTTCTCAGGAACATAGGAAAAGCCTGCACAAAATAATCATATCCCCAAATCTCAGGCTATTGCTAAGCATAATCATTTTTATTGTATTCTGTTAGTTGCAAAAGACAATCCCATTCTTGTTTATAGTAGAATTCTATAATGCACATGTACCACATTTTCTTTTAGAGACATTCAATTTCTCAATAACTAGTCTTACTAGGTAAAAAAGAAACATTTTTCCAAAAAAAACACAAAGTTGTGCCATGTAACCATGCCCTGACTTGATTCAAAAGAATTTTTTCTTTACCATCCTCTTCAACTTGAACCAATCTTGACTGATGCAAAACTTAGAACACAGAATGTATTTCCCCAAAAATCTGTTAATCTCAGGAAAAAATATTGTCTGTTCAATTCCTGCATCCCACCATTTTATCACCTCAGAGTTTCCAAACAATGTCCATTTACAGGATGCTTGCTCCTCCCTATTTGAGCATTTTGTTCATCTTATAGCCACAAGAGTCTATTGTTCAAAGAATTCTCCTTTTTTGAATAAATCCTTCTTAGTGAAATCAGCTTTGTTTTTATGTATACTTTGTACCAGCTCAATAACAAAGAAAAGAGATTGTGGTTAAAACAATTATACTATGGTTGAAACCAGGGCCAACTTCACAGAAATATCAAGGCTGTAGCTATCTAAGTGTACATACACCATCTGATTCATTGCTGTATATTTCCATCATCTTTGAGATCTATCTACTTGTTCGTTCATTCATCCATTCATCCTTCAGTTTTAAAATGATTTGGCTGCCATAAAACATATATTACAATGTTGAGTTTACTGCAATAAAATTATTTGCTGAATGTTTTCATAACAAAATTTGTTGATTTTCTTATAAGTTTGTTAACTTAATTAAGCCTTATGAGGATTTATTCAACTACATTATAAATGATGTTTAAAGTATCATTTTTAAAAATTAAATGCATAATGATAAATCTGCATTTCATCTTAAAACTGGAAAGAGTTTAAAATCCTTAAAAGACACAAACAAAATAAGAACGAAGAATTGATCTAATAGATCTGGATGTGTGTAAAGAAGCGTTAGGGAGAGCCCAAGACGACAGCCTGGTGACTGTAATCTTTGCCTTGCATGTGCCAGAATCCCATGTGGGTTCTGGTTCGTGTCTCAGTTGCCTTGTTTCCCATTCAGATTGCTGCTTGTGGCCTGAGAAAACAGTAGAGGATGGTCTAAAGCCTTGTAACCCAGCACCAGTGTGGGCGACCCAAAAGAGCTTCTGGCTTCTGGCTTCAGATTAGTGAGCTTTGGTCGTTGCAGTACTTGGGGAGTGAATCATCAGACGGAAGATCTTCCCCTCTGTCTCTCCTCTCTCTCTCTCCATATGTGTGTGTGTGTGTGTGTATACATACATCTGACTTTGCAATAAAAATTTTACAAAAAGAAATGAGGTTGGTGTCAGAAAACACTGAGACTAGGTACAAGGTGACAGAACTTTGGGAAAGATGCATGAGTAAACTGAGACATTACACAAGTTCTCACACACAGAGATCGCCCTAATTCAGTTCTTGTGCATCCCTATGGAGAGACAGTGCTCAGTCTTTACCTGCATGTTCTCTTTGATTCTCTTCTCACTGAAGCTTTTGGCCAGGACCACCACCCCACGCTGCAGGAGGTAGCGCAGAGCAACCTGACCTGGGGTACGGTTCCGTTTCTTAGCAATGGCATGCAGGACTGGGTCGTCCAAGAGCTGTGGACTATTCTGCTCGACCCTGGGGTAGAAATATACACAGATATTAGAGGGTAAACATAAGTAGAGTATGATGATCTTTAAGCACAATTTGCAGAGATAATGAGCAGAATTATTGCTGGATATTCATGAGATTCCTTCCTAGTGGCACACCTGGAAAATATCAAATTGAAGATTAACATATAAAAGGATAATGATACTATTTATGTTCATAATTAGGAATTTTTCAGCAGTGAAGTTATCCCTCACCAGTGTGTTGGGAATATTCTGTAACATATAAATTCTCAGACCCCAGTGGATATCTGAAATCATAGGTACTATTGTATATATACTATATACTACTGCATATATATAAGCTTTTTCTATATATACAGATATAAATGCAATACCTATTTCATCTTAATGATCAATTATCATATTCTGTAATTGCAAATTTGCAAGCTGGAGAGCAACAGCAACCTGTACAATTTTTTTTCATTACAATTGCACAGATACAAAATTCATTTTTATAGGATCTAACAGCTTCAACATAATATTATTTTTCTTTCTTTATTAAACACAAGCTGTTTATCCAAACTGCAGCATCGTAACTCTTGTCCTTTGGGGTCATTAAAAGTCAAATGGGGTGATTTGAAGAAAAGCCCTCAATCTTCAGATACTTGATGTAATTACCCAGAAAACTGATAAGTGGCTATTGAGTGGCTCATCGCATTGTGAATAATTTAGGTAAATGAACGACTCAAATTCCCAGAAAGATGAAGTACAATCCTAGATTTCATAACAATCAGAATAACATGGAATTTAAAATGCGTGGGGGCTATCAATGTGGTATACTGGATTAATATTCAGGATGCCTGCATCCCATGTCAAGGTGTATTTTTAGCTCTAGTCTCTCTGGAGTTTTAATCCAACTTCCTGTTAAGTCACCAGACAATGCAGGATGATAGCCCAAGTAATTGGGCTCAGGTCAGCCAAGTTGTACACTTGGAAATAGATACTACTGATTTCAGCTGGGTTTCTCTCTCTCTGTCTCTCTGTCTCTCTCTCTCTCTGTCTCTACAGTTCTGCAATTACCACACAAATTCCCACAGAGTGAGCTTGGAAAAGATGGACACATGTATGAAGGCAGAATGAGAGAATGTTGGTGGCCCTGAATGAAAGCATGTGGGAAATTTATCACACTGTATTATGCCTACTTTTTCATGTCCTTTTATGTTAAACACAAAACTTAATTTAAACTTTTCCATGATCAACAGGGTTGCTGACATAAATTAACTGTTCATATGCTCATTACCAGTTTGGATCCCTGTGTGATCCCAAGGCACTGTAAGCAACGAGAACAATGTCCTTGGACTTGCAGTACTCCAGAAGTTTGCTCTGGTTGAGATAAACGTGACATTCCACCTGTAACACATAAGGGCCACACGTGTCAGAATACATGAGCCAATAACCACATGCACCAATTAAGAAACTGCTTGAGGCATGTCCAGTCCACAGTCCAGTGTCTCATTTCAAGGTCTGCCTCTGTTTCTAACCCTGCATTAATATATATTATACATTATTTAAATAGGTCGTTCTGCTCATGCACCTTCTAAAGATGTACAAATGTCATCAGCTGTCAGATTGATACAATTTTCCAAGTCCTTTGTTTTATTAACGTTTTAAAATCATTAAACCCTCCTGTTCTCAAAATATAGACTCTAAATGTTTTATTTGTTTGTTTTTACCAAGAGACTAAACTTCATTATTGAGTGATTCCATATCTCAGCAGGAAAGCTAAAAGCCAAAAATTAGAAAAGCTTAAACTCTAAAACAAAGAAAGTTAGAAAAAAATTGAGGCAAGTCAAGCAGTCTAGAGACTCACTTGAAGAAGCTTCTGTTAATAATAATGATTTTTTTAAAAGGAGGGGATACTGAAATAGAAAAATAGAGTAGGCTAGCGGTATGGTACTCCAAGTTAGGTCATAAGGAAATATGTCCTGGATGTTCTTTCCAATCTAACTTATTGCTAATGCGCCTGGGAAAGCAGCAGAAAATGGACCCAGTCCTTGGAACCACACAGCCGCGTGGGTGATTTGGATGGAGCTCCACTGTCCTTGCACCTGCCTCGCCAAGCCTCAGCTCTTTCAGCTGTTTACTGAGTGAACCAGCAGGGGGCAGATCTCTCTTTCTAGTTTGTGCTAGCTCTCATGCTCCTCATTATCTATCTTTCACTCTCTTTAATTCTATCTTTTAAACATACATATCACAGTGCCTGTTTGGGAATCAGAGCTCCTCTGCCCATGATAGGTTTCCTGCATGTGGACATCCTAGCAGGCAGTGAATGAGAGCTGCAGTACTTGGGCCTGGGATCTAAGGCTTCTTGCTTGGCCAGAACCAGCCCTACCTGTAACAGGAATCATTGTAGATTGAAGAGTTCTCTAAGTCTGTCTGTCTCTCCCTCATCTTCTCTGTCGTTAAAATGATTAAAGCAATTTAAAAAGCAGAGATAAAGAATAGTGACTTCAATCGATTAAAAATGTTCTATTTGCTAAAAATTCATGAATTCACATTGCATATATGAACCACTATGTAAGTACTATCTTCAAGTTCTGAAATGTATACAAACATGCCAACTATATCACAATTAAATTAACAAATCCACTTCTTTTTTTAAGATATACAGAGAAGAGGAGAGACACAGTGGAAGATCTTCCATCCGATGATCCACTCCCCTAGTGACCGCAACGGCCGGTGCGGCACCAATTCGAAGCCAGGAGCCAGGAGCTTCTTTCCGGGTCTCCCAAGTGGGTGCAGGGTCCCAAGAATTTGGGTCATCCTCAACTGCTTTCCCAGACCACAAGCAGGGAGCTGGATGAGAAGTGGAGCTGCCAGGATTAGAACTGGAGCCCATATGGGATCCCGGCACATTTAAGGCAAGGATCTTAACCATTATGCTATTGCACCGGGCCCAACAAATCCACTTCTGTGAAAATTTTCAGAGGATAGGACCTTCCTTAAGAAAATATTTAAAACAGAGAGAAGGAATGAGAGAAAGCATACAAAAAGCACGGTGAACAAGAAAAGAAAGGGAGGAATTGGAGCAGCAGAATAAGAGAGAAACTACTGATTAAGAGACATTTGATACAGATCAAATAATCACGATATACAAACCTTAACCCTACTCCAGAGAAGTAACTAACTAATGAGAGAAAATCATGTTTTAACATGTTTGATCCTACCATGATACCAACAAATGCTTGATAAAAATTTAGGTTGAATGATGCTATTCTAGAAATTAATCCTTACAGTTTAAAATTATAATAGTAAAACCTTATATATAAGTTCACCAAAACAATATAGCAACTATTAAGTACAGTTCTATGTCAAACATTAAGTCCTTTTCCTTTCTAGGCTTTCATATCATTTTAAGTATTGCATGATGGTGAATCTTACTGATCATCGTTTCTTCTATAAGAACCCCGATTTTTTTTTTAAAGATTTATTTTTATTATTTTTTCATTGGAAAGGCGGATGTACAGAGAGGAGAGACAGAGAGGAAGATCTTCCGTCCGATGATTCACTCCCCAAGTGAGCGCAACGGGCCGATACTATGCCGATCCGAAGCCAGGAGCCTCTTCCGGGTCTCCCACGCGGGTGCAGGTTCCCAAAGCCTTGGGCTGTCCTCGACTGCTCTCCCGGGCCACAAGCAGGGAGCTGGAAGGGAAGCGGGGCTGCCGGGATTAGAACCGGCGCCCATATGGGATCCCGGGCGTGCAAGGCGAGGACCTTTAACCACTTGCGCCACCGCGCCGGGCCCAAGAACCCCGATTTTGCTCCATTTAGCCTCCCCAACCCTGTGTTCAGCCCTATTTCCCTAAAGCACCTGACTCATGCTTTGCCCAAATAATCTTCCCTTAGCTTGTACTGATTGGTTTATAAAGGGTATCTTCTGTTGCCAAGTCAAGAAATAGTTGCTAGAAATTGTCTCAAGAAATTGCTCCTCCATTTAGTAACAATCCCAGAAAGTCTGCACTCTCTAGTTGGAAAAAATGAGAGAGAGAGAGAATTGTAGTTCATTGGTGGTAGAAAGCATATTGTTACTACACATGACAGAGAATGAAACAAATCTATTCGTTTCAGGACAGTATCTTAAAGAACCTTATAAAAATCAGACCCAAAATCTTTTGTAACTGAAATACCTTCTTTATATATTAGATTTTGAACTGGTTTACATTGTACTGTAATACATTCAGTGAGAGCAGTGTCCAATTGTGAATTAGGCTTTTAAGCGATATTGCAAGTTTTTTCAACTTTGTAACAAGAATTCAATCTACTTCATCCTAGATCTCTATGAATCCTTCAAACCTTAATAATTCCCCTTCTTTTGGATAGTTAAATATAACTGTGGAATTCTAGAAATAAAAGAGTGGATTCTGATTCTACACCACAGATATAAGAACTTGCAACTTTTTTTATCTACTTGGATTTTACACAAGTAGATTCCTAAAAATAAACAGCTAAGACAAAGGGTGATAGCATTCCAATGGCTTTTGATAAAATTATCAAGTCTTTTGAAATGTATATAAACTTTATCATATTGTGTATAACATGCAATGATGCTCTGGGTATTCTTAAAATAAATATGGTTTAATTATTCTTACATATTTTCTCAGTTTTCACTCCTTTGCTCTGATTTGGCATTTGCTCTCATTACTAACTGTTCTCTCAAGTTTCCCATCAATTCCATGCCATAAATCCAACTTTTTCCAGCCTCATCAGGATGCATACCTGAAGCCTGATATCAACTCTCCTCATTTTTCATTTTTCTCAACCTATGTGGTAAATCCTGTTCTATCAATTTATCCATGTTTCTGATTCGTACTCCAACACTGATAGCTGCCAACATAACCACATTTGAATGTCTCATAGGAACCTGAAATTTAGCTTTGAGTAACAAAGTCATGCTGCGTGCATTCCATTCAACTTGCTTTTTCCTTGGTATTTCTTACTGTAATGATTGAAATGGCCACCCACTAAATAGATCCAAAGCCATGAACTTGAAAAAAACATCCATTAAGAAATAAGAATGTGAAGAACAGAATGTAGAGAAAGCCCTCTGGGTTTAGGATTTACCTGGTTGCAGGTGGGCTTATACTTGAGTCCTGGCTTGTTCAGTATCATTTCCAGCTGTTTGCGATTGAAATTAGACACCCCAATGGACTTGGTTAATCCTGCATCTTTGCACTTCTCCAGAGCCTAGTGAGGTAGGAAATGTGCAGTCATTCTTTGCTGAACTCTATTTATCTCTTTGTCC